>NC_090450.1:908827181-909149528 GCF_031143425.1 Pleurodeles waltl
GTGTTTTTTTAGCCACGTTTTGAGGTTTGCAAAGGATTCTGGGTAATAGAACCTTGTCAGAGCCCCACAAGTCACCCCATCTTGGATTCCCCTAGGTCTCTAGTTTTAAAAAATGCACAGGTTTGGTAGGTTTCCCTATGTGCAGGCTGAGCTAGAGGCCAAAATCTACAGGTAGGCACTTTGCAAAAAACAGCTCTGTTTTCTGTCAAAAAAATGGGATGTGTCCACGTTGTGTTTTGGGGCATTTCCTGTCGCGGGCGCTAGGCCTACCCACACAAGTGAGGTATCATTTTTATCGGGAGACTTGGGGGAACATAGAATAGCAAAACAAGTGTTATTGCCCCTTATCTTTCTCTATATTTTTTCCTTCCAAATATAAGAGAGTGTGTAAAAAGACGTCTATTTGAGAAATGCCCTGCAATTCACATGCTAGTATGGGCACCCCGGAATTCAGAGATGTGCAAATAACCACTGCTCCTCAAAACCTTATCTTGAGCCCATTTTGTAAATGCAAAGGTTTTCTTGATACCTATTTTTCACTCTTCATATTTCAGCAAATGAATTGCTGTATACCCAGTATAGAATGAAAACCAACTGCAGGGTGCAGCTCATTTATTGGCTCTGGGTACCTAGGGTTCTTGATGAACCTACAAGCCCTTTATATCCCCGACACCAGAAGAGTCCAGCAGACAAAATGGTATATTGCTTTCAGAAATCTGACATCGCAGGAAAAAGTTACAGAGTAAAACATAAAGAAAAATGGCTGTTGTTTTCAGCTCAATTTCGATATGTTTTTATTTCAGCTGTTATTTTCTGTAGGAAAACCTTGTAGGATCTACACAAATGCCCCCTTGCTGAATTCAGAATTTTGTCTAGCTTTCAGAAATGTTTAGCTTTCCGGGATCCAGCATTGGTTTCACACCCATTCCTGTCACTAACTGGAAGGAGGCTGAAAGCGCCAAAAATAGTAAAAATGGGGTATGTCCCAGTAAAATGCCAAATTTGTGTTGCAAAATGTGGTTTTCTGATTCAAATCTGCCCGTTCCTGAAAGGTGGGAAGATAGTGATTTCAGCACCAGAAACCCTTTGTTGATGGCATTTTCAGGGAAAAAACCACAAGCCTTCTTCGGCAGCCCTTTTTCCCCATTTTTTTGGAAAAAACGAAATTTTCACTGTATTTTGGCTATTTTCTTGGTCTCCTCCAGGGGAAACCACAAACTCTGGGTACCATTGGAATCCCTAGGATGTTGGAAAAAAAGGACGCAAATTTGGCGTGGATAGCTTATGTGGACAAAAAGTTATGAAGGCCTAAGCGCGAACTACTCCAAATAGCCAAAAAAGGGCTCAGCACTGGGGGGAGGGGTGGGGGGTGGAAGGCCCAGCAGCTAAGAGGTTAATAGCACTGTACTGGCCACCAACAATTTGGTTTGGGAAAGCGAACGGGCAGCAAAGACGCACAGGATAGTCTAGCTTACCTTTTCTCATCCTACTCTGGAGAGTCTGTTGGCACAGGTAGCTTTGTCAAGAAAGAAGTAATCGTGCTTCCTACCACTCCGGGGGGTAGTGAATCTAAGAAATTGGGCATATTACGTCATAAGGTGTTTGCATGTAGAAACTGACTTTACTGCAATACAATATGATATGCTTATTGTCAGGATGTTAACGTGGTTTATGTTGTCCAGCTTACCTAAGCCTTAACTGCTAGAATTAGGAGCTGTTCTACTTGAACAGGAGGCTTTTCGTCCAGCTGTGAAGGGATCTGTAGTCCAAAGTCTTACAACATGATCATCCTGGACTAGAGAAACAAGGTAGGAGGAATGTTGTAACCATGCCGCGATTGGAGCTGGGAAACAGCTGAAGAGGAAAGATCACAGTTCACGTTGACAGGCAACGTGTTCTTAAATGCTGCACTCCGCGTTCTGTTGAGCTGCTTTGCGTCCTGAACACTTTTATGCCTCCATGCTCACAGCCGCTCACAGGCATGTTCCATTAGGCCTTCGGACTACTGGGTGTGGATAGTGACGGCGATGCAGGGCTGGTCAAGAGGTGTCAAAGTCTGGCTGCTTCTTCCTCTACTTGTTGAATGTCATTAATTCCAGAAAGTCATTCTCCTGTCCCTCTTCTAATCAAGTGAACACCTCCATTTTCAAGAGACTGTCCTTGGAGTAACTTCAACTCCCTCAGCCTTTGGAGCGTCTACAGATTTGGATTTACATTTTGAATGTTTTTGGTGGTGAAAGGTGTTAGAAATGGGGCCTCTAGTTGGCAGTCGGTTTGCACTCTTTTGAAGTAGGGATCCTCACTCTTGTCAGGATAAGGGAGATACCTGCTCGGATAATCCCTGCTCACCCCCTTGGTAGCTTGGCATGAGCAGTCAGGCTTATCTCAGAAGCAATGTGTAAAGCATTTGCACATAACATACAGAAATAAGTGAAAACACTACAAAAGGACACCACACCAGTTTTAGAAACATAGCCAATATTTATCCGTGTAAAACAAGACCAAAATGATAAAAATCTAACATACAGTGTTAAAGATATGAATTTTGCAAGATTTACTCAAAAATACAGTTCCTTGAAGTCGATAGCTCCACTGGGGCTATCAAGGTGTCGTGATCAACGGAACCAAAAGTTCAGGCCATCTGCGGCGTTGCAGGTCAGCTACGGTGTTGGGAAGACCCGCAAAACAGTACCTTTGGAATTGCATGGTGTTGTGATCCTCGCGGTGAGCTCCGGAGAGCGGCGTCGCTGGCGTCGCAGTGTCTGTTCTGGAGTCGGTGCAGGAGTCGTAGGGCCCTTGAAGTCAGACGCCTTGCGTATCGAACTTCCGGCTGATGAAGTCAGGAGCGCTGACGTGGATGGCGTTGGGGCTGCGGTGCGAAGCAGGACAATGCAACGTGCAGCGCCCACAGGTCACAGTGCAGGCAGCGGCTCGGTGACTGCGTCCAGCGGCGTCGTGAGACCAGGGCTACGGTATGAAGAGGGGCATTGCGACGTGCGATGTCACCAGGTTACGGTACCAGCAGCGGCATCGTTGTTGCTGAAGCGCTGTCATCGATAGGCCCAAGTCAGTGGTGCGGGATGGGACGGTGCTTCATGACCCTCATGAGCGGTGTCCAGAGGACGCGGTGTGGGCAGGGATGCCTGGTGACGACACTGGAGTCAATGATGCTGGCGTCGATGGACCGGGGCTGCGGTGCAGGACGGGACGGTGCTTTGTGTACCTCACAAGAGGTGTCCACAGGCCACGGTGCAGGCAGCGGCGGCGGTGTCAGCAGGATCGGCGTTGTTGGGGATGCCCAGGCTGCGGTGTGAGCAGGTGATGCTGGAGTGCGGGGCCCACAGGTCGCAGTGCGAGCAGCGGCTCGGTGAAGTCGTCCAATGATGGCGTCCGTGAGACCAGGGTCACGGTGCGAAGCGGGGCAATGTGACTCTATGCGGCGTCGGCAGGTCACGGTACAGGCCTGTGGCTTCGTTTGTGGCGGTGCGGTAGTTTCTCCTCTTGAACAGCACAAAACACACAGCTCCCAGTGCTGCAGGTCGAGGAAACTGAAGTCTTTGGTGTCCCTGAGACTTCCAACAGGAGGCAAGCTCTACTCCAAACCCTTGGAAAACTTTCTCAAGCAGGACACACAGCAAAGTTCACCCTTTGCACCCTTTTCAGGCAGAAGAAGGAACTGCAGGCCAGTCCAGCAAAGCAACACAGCAAAGGGACAGTACTCCTCCTCTAGCTCTTCAGCTCGGCAGAGGTTCCTCCCGATTCCTGAAAGATTCTAAAAGTCTGGGGTTTTGGGTCTTTTTCTTATACCCCTTTCTGCCTTTTAAGTTGGCAAACTTCAAAGCAAAGTCTCAAGTGTTTGTGAGATCCTTCCTTGGCCAGGCCAGGCCCTAGACACACACCAGGGGGTTGGAGACTGCATTGTGTGAGGACAGGCACATTCCTTTCAGGTGTGAACGACCACTCCTCCCTCCCCTCTAGCTCAGATGGATCATCAGGATATTCAGGCTACACCCCCACCCCCTTTGTGTCACTGTCAAGAGAGGTGCAAAACAGCCCAACTGTCAAACTGACCCAGACAGACAATCCACGAACAGGCAGAGTCACAGAATAGTTTAAACAAGAAAATGCCTACTTTCTAAAAGTGGTATTTTCAAACAGACAATTTAAAAACCAACTTCACTAAAAGATGTATTTTTAAATTGTGAGTTCCGAGACCCTTAACTCAATATTTTTATCTGCTCTCAAAGGGAATCTGCGCTTTAAGGATACTTAAAGGCAGCCCCCATGTTAACCTATGAGAGAGATAGGCCTTGCACAGTGAAAACTGAATTTGGCAGTATTTCACTGTTAGGACATATAAAACACACTAGTATATGACCTACCTTAAACATACAGTGCACCCTGCCCCTTGGGCTACCTAGGGCCTACCTTAGGGGTGCCTGACATGTAGTAATAGGGAATGTTTTTTTTCATTTTTTTTTTTCAATTAATTTGTAAAGCGCGCTACATACCCGTGAGGGTTTCAAGGCGCTGGTGGGGGGGGAGGTGCTGCTACTGCTCGAAGAGCCAAGTCTTGAGTAGTTTTCAGAAGGAAAGAAGGTCCTGGGTCTGTCGTAGATCCGGCGGGAGGGTGTTCCAGGTCTTGGCGGCGAGGTAAGAGAATGATCTTCCGCCGGAAGATTTGCGTCGGATGCGGGGGACGGAGGCGAGGGCGAGGTTAGCGGAGCGGAGAGGCCGGGTGGGGGTGTAGAAGCTGAGTCTGTTGTTCAGGTATGATGGTCCGGTGTTGTGGAGTGCCTTATGTGCGTGGGTGAGGAGCTTGAAGGTGATCCTCTTGTTGACGGGGAGCCAGTGAAGGTCTCTTAGGTGGGGGGTGATGTAGCAGTGGCGAGGGATGTTGAGGATGAGTCAGGCGGAGGCGTTTTGGATGCGTTGGAGGAGTTTGGATGAGATACCGGTGTAGAGGGCGTTGCCGTAGTCGAGTCTGTTGCTGATGAGGGCCTGGGTTACTGTTTTTCTTGTTTCTGTTGGGATCCATTTGTAAATTCTGCGAAGCATGCGGAGGGTGTTGTAGCAGGAGGAGGAGATGGCGCTGACCTGTTTTGACATGGAGAGTGAGGAGTCGAGGGTGAAGCCGAGGTTTTGTGCGCTGTCGGTGGGCGTCGGTGGGGGACCCAGCGTGGACGGCCGTCATGAGTTGTCCCAGGCGGAGGGGTTGCGCCCAAGGATGAGGACCTCTGTTTTGTCCGAGTTCAATTTTAGCCGGCTGTCTCTCCTCCAGTCGGCGATGTCTTTTAGTCCCTCGTGGAGGTTAGTTTTGGCGGTGTGTGGGTCCTTGGTGAGGGAGAGGATGAGTTGGGTGTCGTCGACGTAGGAGATGATGTTGAGGTTGTGCGGACGGGCCACTTGTGCGAGGGGGCCTTGTAGATGTTGAACAGCGTTTAGGCCTGGCAAGTGGGTACACTTGCCAAGTCGAATTGGCAGGTTAAAAATGCACACACATACACTGTTGTGGCAGGTCTGAGCCATGTGTACAGGGCTACTAATGAGGGTGGCACAACCAGTGCTGCAGGCCCACTAGTAGCATTTGATTTACAGGTCTTGGGCTCTTCTAGTGCACTTTACTAGGGATTTACCAGTAAATCAAATATGCCAGTCATGAATAAACCAATCAACAGTACAAGTTACACAGAGAGCATATGCACTTTAGCACTGTTTTAGCAGTGGTAAAGTGCACAGAGTCCTAAAGCCAACTAAAACTGGTCAGAAAATTAGGAGGAAGGAGGCAAAAAGACTGGGGATGACCCTGCAAAAAGGGCCAGCTGCAACAAGAGGTGTATGCAAAACTTAACATTTTGGGAATATGTCTTGCTCCCTGCTGCTCAGCCTGAAGCATATATGGAGATGCGTGTTGTGTATCGCTTCTGTATTCCTCTATGCCTTTCCAAAATGTTTGTGTCTTGCATAGTGATCTATTTTTATCTTATCCAGACTCCAGATGATTGGGTGTTTGAGCGACCAGCCGGAGCCTTCCTGCTGTCTTTTGTGTGATGCGTGATTGTGATCACTGTGCTGGCTGGTGCCTTCTTACTTCTTCCTGTGCCTTCTGTCAGCTGGTTCTTCCTGCAGTTCACTGTGATTATGGGCTCTTTTATTAATCAGCACTTCTGCCTTGTTTGTAAGTGGCATTGAAGAGGTGCTCTTAGCCTCCCAGGCTCTAGTGGGCTCGTGTTGCATTGTGTTTGTTTTTTCCTCCTGTGATGTTGCAGATAAAGACAAAATGCTGCTGCTGATTGGTCTGATCATCAGCATTGTCTCATACGTCTTCATTGTATTTAACCATCTCGGGCGTGAGAGATTCTTGGTATTCCACATCAGGCCGCCATACCACATCCCAGTAGTGGTCTTGGTTATACGTGGTGGTTTTCTTATTCACACAGTTCCGTTTTAGGCTGTGTTATGCCTGATTGTCAGCAGCCACTGTGGCATCTATGATGAAGTGAAAGTAGTGACTTTCCCCTGGATCCTCGTGCTGTTCTGCATCATGTACGTTTCACTTTTAGGTTGCGTTTTTAATCACAGACGAGGTCTGCATGGGATGTTTAGTGCCTGCTACGCAATCACTAGCTTACTGAGTCTCATGGCCGTGTGGTTTTGTATAGGAATATCAGCTGCTGTGTACCCGAGCTGTCCGCTTGTCTGTATTGGACACAGTAAGTGCGACATTTCTGAACTGGCCACTCCCTTTTAGTCAGGCTTGCAGGCTTTACATTAAATTGCCAGGTCTTTATCATACTGGATGCCAGAGAGTTCTAGGGGGGAGAAGAGTGTGGCATTGGGGTATTTGTACAGCAACAGCTGTCCAGTTGATCGGAGGGGGTGGGATGTTTGTGTTTGAGGCTTTTTGCCAATGTTGAGGTCGTTTGATGCCCGTCCCTGACTGAGTTTTGAGTCTCTACTGAGGGCCTGGACAAATTAGGGTCCCTCAACAGCTGAAGAGTGTTTAGTTCAGCCTGCTGGGTCTCCTGTGTGTAGATTTCCTTTCCCTTCTTGGCTTTTCACAATAGGATCCATAACTCTATGTCCCCAGACTACCATGTTGGCCTCCAGTTAAGCATGGGGGTCCTTTTTAGAGACAATGGTAGTTTCAGTTCAGCAGTCCCTTTGTCTATAGTAAAATCATGTCTTCTTACATATTTACACATTGCATGTTCCATGATAGACATTCTTTCTCTGAGCTGTGACATGTTTAAAGGCTTTCTCCTTGGTATTCCAGCTTGGGCTGCAGGAAGCAGGTTCTCACCTTTGCTTGCAAGTACTGCTGTTAAAGTATTTCGAGGTCCATGGTCTATCAGTTTGGGGTCTCTATATGCCAGTCTGCTGGCTTTAACGATGGTGGAGCCCAGTGCTACAATGATTGTTGGCACTCCCTAATGACCACCTCTGCCATGGATTCCCTCACTATCACCATTTAACAGAGCCTCTGAAGTCTCCTTAACCACACCACTCCTTAACCTCCGCACGCTCTGCAAGATCTACAGGTGGATCCCTACCAAAACCAGAAGGATAGTCACCCAGGCCCTCGTCAGCAGCAGACTGGACTACAGCAACGCTCTCTACGGAGGAATCACGGCCAATCTCCAGAAAAGACTGCAACGAATACAGAACGCCTCCACACGCCTCATCCTCGACATCCCCCGCCGCAGCCACATCACCGCCCACCTGAGAGACCTACACTTGCTCCCCGTCAACAAAAGGATCACATTCAAGCTCCTCACCCATGCCCACAAAGCACTCCACAACGCCGGTCCAGCATACCTCAATGATCGACTCACCTTCTACACCCCGAACAGACAGCTCTGCTCCGCCGACCTTGCCCTCGCCTCCCTCCCGCACATCCACAGGACAACAACCGGCGGCAGATCATTCTCCTACCTCGCAGCCAACACCTGGAACACCCTCCCCATCCACTTACCACAGACCAAGGACCTACTGACCTTCAGGAGACACCTCAAGACCTGACTGTTCGAGCAGTAGCAGCTTTCCCCCCACCCCCCCAAGCGCCTTGAGACCCTAACGGGTGAGTAGCGCGCTCTACAAATGTACTGATTGATTGATTGACACTCTCTCTGAAGTATAGGGTAGAGTGTCAGAGCATAGGGACAATCAATCCTACATGTGTAAATCAGTGTATAGGAAATGTTAATTAAGACAGAGGACTACAAGATGTAGAAGTCACAGGTCATCCATAGTGGTAGGCAGTATAGTTTAAGAGTACTTGTTCTGGTGAAGCACAAACTCAGGATTTAAAATGTAACACCGTGGTTGGGGATTCACTTTAATGGTAAGAATTGGTTATTTACCCAAATTAACCCTTTTTTCAACATTAGTATAATGAAAGACTGGGGAAAAATCATATCGCTCTGATCTATACCTCCCAGGGAGCTCTTTGATGACAATAGTCACTGTTCTTTCTTAGGATTTTAATTTATAAACTGCAAGTAATAAAAGAATCTCTCTGACAAAAGCAGTAACACTCCGACCTATTTATATTATATCCACTCTGTGATCTGCATGGTACATGTTCACTGCAGCAGACATAGTAACCAATCTGCACTTCCCTATGACGAGTTAAAAGTTACACTAGACAGAAATCCTATATTTCTCCCCAGGCAGAACATTAATCACAGAGTTAACTTGACATTTTTAATGTTGCCTGAGCATAGCTGGAGGAAGGAACACTGGCAGCAGGTGCTTTTAAAAATCATAACATACCTGCAAACACTGCGCCCCCACCCAAACCTAGCACCCGGTGCGGTGTCACCGATTGCACTGCCCTAAAGCTGGCCCTGAATTGCCAGTCTTCTTGTTAGACTTCTAGTTTCGTCTAGTCGCTTGGCCTTTAGTACTGCTGTTTCTTCAGTGGTTCCTTGACCTTGGCGATTTTGAAAATCTTCTTTCATTGTTTTTGTTCTTTATGATTTGCTTTCCCCATGAAGAAGATAGCAACATCTGATTACTCTTCTTTGTGAGGAGCTGCATTCCTGTGCAGGTCAAGGGACCTGCCTTTGTCTTGAGGGGTTATCCTCCTTCAATAGTTCAAAGTTTTTTTTTATACTTGCAACTTCTTGTTCCTTTATTCCTATGAGCAAAATGCATATTTGATACTGTTAAAGCCTTTAGGGCATTGTTGGTATACCTGTCTTTCGCTAGTTTTTTTTTAGGAGGCCGGCGACCTTGTTTGCAGCTGTTGGATGGTGTCAAGTCCTCTTTTCTGTTACTTGGCTAATCCTTCCTTTAGGTTTTGGCAAGCTGTGCTTCCTACTGAGAAAAATATACAATGCACCTACTGTAAGGCCACCTTCTGGTCTGCAGCTTTTTATTTTTGTTTTAGTATGTTGGTTCATGGATGTGTGTGATTGTGCCTTGCTGTTCCTCATTTCCAGCTCTGGTTTCCTGAAGTGAGTTTACTGTGTTTGGTACCAGAGCACAAGCTGACCGTCCCTGCCTCCATGGAGACACTGTGCCTTCTGTGTTTGTAATTTGAAGATATTTCTGAAGAGAACTGATGTGTATCTGGGACACTTAGAGTCATTCCAGTACTAAAAATGTATATTTTTCTAAGGTGTGCTGTTGAGATGCATGTACTGTTAAAAAGATTGAAATTCTCAAATGAAGGCTAATTATTATAAGGTTCAATTGGCCCAGCAGAAAATTGTGGTGTTACAATGAGTCTGCAAAACTGACCACACGTGCTGAGAAAAGATGTGGAAAGCGCCTTGCAAAACTGGTTTAATTGTAATGTGTTCCGAGGAATATTATGTAAACCCGGTTGTAAAAGAGCACTTCCGCTTCTCCAAAGGAGGGGGTGTAACAAAGGAACCACCTGTCATTTTAAGCGGCGCCGCCTGAAAAGAGAATGATCATAAAAGGACACAGCGAGTGAAGAAAAGTCTGCCCATCTACAACCAGTAAATGTCCTGAGGTACATTGTTGGCTGTCTGCGTGAGACGGGTTGTTTCCAATACATTACCTACATTCAGAGTGGGTTTCGGCTTAATTGCTTGCTTATGCTTGATTTGTTTTTTTTGTTTGGTTCTCTTCCTTGCTCCAGACTCAATGGCTTTCTTCCTTGTTCTTGTGTTTTTCCCGCCAAGGAGAATTTTGAGCTCGGTATATTTATTTGATGACGTTTCCTTCCACGGCCAACTTCAGGGTTTGCAGTGGCTATGAGAGTCCATCTTCTTTCCTTCTCTCTCTTTCTGCTCCCTGTCTCCCACACTCCTTTCTTTTTAACTGCAGGCTATGTTCCTCATTGAGAGTCTGATTGCAACCCCACCCACCCCTTGCGCTTTCAGCACACTCCACCGCCCTATCGGCCATTTCAATGTTTTTGAAACATTTCAAGATGGGCGTGTGCCTGGCATGCAATATTGAATGTAATTTCTCTTTTAGAAAGTCCTGGGCAAAGATTTCTGCCCTGAATGTGCATCCATCCGTAGTGGCTATCTCTGAAAAACTATGACCACTGGACATGTGCGGGAGGTCATCTTGCAATGGTTAAAAAAAACAAAAACAAGCATTTGCAATGCAATGGGTCTCGCGTTGGCTCGCGTTAGAGCTATTAGCACTGTAAATTCCTAACTGGACTTTTCTTGCCACATACATTGAAAACGAAAAGTAATACAGTTGATACAAGCCAATTCAAAGCGCCACGGCCGCCAGAAGCGTGAGCACAAAGGAGAAACATAAAAAGAAACTTGCTCGCAGTCAAACGTATCGGCAAATGTGCAATTATCCATGTGCAGGGTTGATGGCCAAGGCGGTAACAAAACCACCCCAAGGAGTGACAAACATAAAGCATTTACCAACAATAACAAAGGATTTTTGAAAGGCAAGCCCACAAATGAGTGATAGTGATGGGCGTGCGGTGGGCGTGGTTAAAAGCCCACGGATAGACTACAACACGTCAGAGTGCTTATGTGCTGGACCTAATTATGGTGGCTGCCTGGCAATAGCACAAACATAATAGCTTAAAATACATTTAAAAAAAGATGCTTTGGTGAAGCTAGTAGCTTTCACAGCTGAGACATACTGGTTTGGCAGTGCTTGTAATAATATTTCTTTTGTTTGAGTTGGATAGATTTTTATTTCCATTACATCAAGGTACACTGCTCGGAACTGGGAAGTCCCACTAGGGATTCACTGTGAGACGCAGATCAATCTAGGCACTTCAGTAGTTATAAGCAAAGGCCCTCACACACCTTACTGGGTGTTTTGCCTCATCCTCGGACCTGGTCCTCGTCTGACCAGTGCTGCAATGTCTGACGGGCCCTACAGGTTTTTTTTGCCTGCGATCTTTTAGATCACTGCCGTTTGAGTGCAGGAGTAGATTGGCCCTGCAGGTGAGCGAGGGCCTTTGTTTCTAACTACAGAAGTGCCTATATTGATCGGCGTCTCACAGTGAAACCCTAGTAAGACTTCGCAGTTCAGAACTGTGTACCTTGATGTAATGTATATACTTGCTGGGGGACTGTAGACTGGACCGACATTATCCCCTGATCCCCTCATTGTATGAAATCGATTTATTTCCTCCAGAGACAGTTGGTGTGGTATTTTTGTTTTTGCTCTTGTTGTGATCATGACCTCTCTGCTGCAGCAACTATTAGCATACCTTCAGTGTGATAATACTTACACCTATCTTCAAAGTCTCTCTTTTTGCTTGAATGGAGCATCACACCTAAGACTGTAATAATAGTGCATGCTGGCATATAGTGGAAATAGTATAACGTCAAATGCAATACTATAAAGACCGGACATTCCACATCACTTTTACTTGGTGGAAAAAGTATGACATCATAACTAAGATGATAATGAAAAAACATGCTGCTTAGCTGGTACTTGGTGGGAAGATTATGATCTCACATCCAAGATTGTTATGGCCGCACCTCCCACATTAGTGTTATATTATGGTGGCAGTATACCATCACCCAAAGGCTGTAATGACATGACATATACCCCTATTTGGGAGGAACAGCATGAGATAGCTCTGAATATTGTAATGACAGAATATAGTTGTAAATTGTATTTGTATAGCACTTACTACCCCCTGACGAGACTCTGAAGCACTTTACGGTGAGGAGCAAGCTATCCAGAGCCTAGTTAGTGGTCAGTCAATTGGTTATTAGGGTAAGTTTTGCATGCTGTGTGAGGGCTTGTTTTGTTTGATGTGATTATTAGAGGGGGCTTCATGAGGCACAATTACTAGCTGGAATTAATATTGTTATGGTTCCAAACCAGTGCTTGAAATGGAAAAATAGAAGTGCAGGTACTTTGTATAAGAGTACCTGCTTGATTCTGAGCAGTGCCAGTACTGTCCAATGAAAAGTACTACGTTTTTCTTGAAGTGCACATACTCTCCCTCTCAAAATAAAAAAGTGCCAGTACTCTGTACCGGACAGTACGGGCCCATTTAAAGCACTGTTCCAAACAGCTTAAAGTCAGGCATGAGATTTTTAGAGTAACTTGTATACACGTGAGAGAGATGGAAGGTAGAAAAAAAGCAGAGGTCGATTTAAAAAAAAAAAAAAAAAAAAAAAAAAAAAAAACACATAAGTGATGGAAGGTCAGTTTTTCATGCAGGATTTTAAGGGTTATAATAGGTTGAGAATGTTTGCATGCAATTTGTGAATGTAAACCAGTTTTGTTTAAAGATGCTTCTCATAGTAAAAGAAGGTATTAGACTTTAACCCCTCGGGTGCCTTGGACGATGTGGGTACGTCTGCTACCGTGGCGCTCAGGCACCAGGGACGTAACCACCTCGTCCAAGTACCGGCCCCTGGGGGAAGCGCTAGCGCTCCCCCTGGGGGCCGCGCACTCCTCTTCCATGAGCAGGGATGGAAGGGGAATCGCTTCCCCTTCAACCTCTGCCCGACCCCCCCGTGGTGTCTGAAGATGTCAGCGTGTGTTCGCGCGCTGACCTCAACAAAGGCTGCCCCCTCCGCGCTGAAAGCTCAGGAGAAATGCAAAAGCATTCCTCTACGATCACGTGAAGGGGTGAGAGAGAAATCAAAGGAAAGGAAAGGCCTTTCCTTTCCTTTGATGGCTCTCTCAGCATTTCTGCTGCCCGATCGTGAAGCAGAAATGTCCACTAAACACCAGGGATTTTTTTATTTGTATTTACACATAAGGGGAGCGGCCCCTTGGGCAATTTATTTTAAGGCCATTTCTGCCTCCTCTAGGGGCAGATTGGCCTATTATAATTAGGCAGAAACCACTAGACACCAGGGATAACAAATTTTTGTTTGTTTGAATTTTTTTTATATGCGGGGAGCGACCCCTTAGGCAAGGGTCGCTCCCCTTAGGGGCAAAATTTACTTTAGGCCATTTCTGCCCCCCTAGGGGGCAGATCCGCCTATTTTTTCAGGCCAGTCTGCCCCCCCTTGGGGGCGGAAACCCCTAGACACCAGGGATTTTTTGTCTTTATGTCAGTTTCACGTGAGGGGAGCATCCCAAGAGGCAAGGGTCGCTCCCCTGGTGGGGGCAAATTTGTTTTAGGCCAAGGGGGGCAGATTGGCCTATTTTAATTAGACTGATCTGCTCCGTGGGGGGGGGGCAGAAACCTGTGGGCACCAGGGATTCTTTTTATTTTTGACGTGGGGAGCAACCCCTTAGGCAAGGGTCGCTCCCCTGGTGGCCAATTTTATTTTAGGCCATTTCTACCCCCCCCTTGGGGGAAGATCGGCCTATTTTTATTAGGCCAGTCTGCCCCCAAAGGTGGCAGAAACCACTAGACACCGGGGATTTTTATATTTTTGCATCAATTTCATGCAAGGGGAGCAACCCCTTGGGCAAGGGTCGTTCTCCTGGGAGGCAAATTTATTTTAGGATATTTCTGCTCCCCTTGGGGGCAAATCAGCCTATTTCTATTAGGCCGATCTGCCCCCAGGGGGGCAGAAACCACTTAGGTAGCAGGGATTGGTGTGTGTGTGTATGCGTGTGTTTTGTTTGGGGGGCAGCCCCTTGGGCAAGGGTCGCTCCCCATGGGACACATTACTGTTGGCCATATCTGCCCCCCTTGGGGGCTGATCGACCTCTTTTTGGAAGGCCCATCTGCCCCCAACGAGGGCAAAAAGCACACCAGAGAACAGGAAAGATTTTTTTTTCTTCAAAAAAAGAGGTCGGGGTATGGCCATACCCCCACCCCAAATAAATGGGGCCAAAGTTGTTCTGCCCACCGGTGGGCAAATGTGGCAACTACCCCTGATCCACTCCCCGAGGGGGGGGGGGGGGGGTTCAAAGGCCTACTAGATGCCAGGGAATTAAAAAAAAAATTACTGGGGTGGTGGCTACCAACCAGTATGGGCATGGTTATGCCCCCACCCCAACTGAAGGGTGTAACAGCCTTTCAGCTCTTCGCTGTACACTAAAACATGTTATCCCATGGCAAGCAAGAGGTCATATGCTTATTTTGGGTTTTGGTTTTACATTTGGGCCATGAGAGCTTGGCTAACTCTCAAAATCGTCCCACTTGGAATGGTGAGGGCTGCACCTTTTGGACTTTGGGATGCTGCCATGTAGAAAAATCCACAAGACCTAGACACAGCTGAAGACTAAACATCTGGGTGGGTCCAGGGTGGTGTGCTTCACATGCACCCCGTACCATTTTCTTACCCACAATGCCCTGCAAACCTCCAACTTTGCTGGAAATCACACATTTTTCCCACATTTTTGTGATGGGACCTCCTGGAATCTGCAGGAATCCACAAAATCCTTACCACCCAGCATTGTCGCATCTATACCAATAAAAATTCTGCCCCACTTGTCAGCCTAAAAATGTTCTTTTCCAAACTGCCCTTTTGGACCCGCTTTGGTTCCCCCTCAATTTCGACATGTTTTTGTCTCTTCCCTGTCACAGGCACTTGGCCCACCTACATAAGTGAGGTATCATTTTTACCGGGAGACTGAGGGGAACGTTGGGTGGTAGGAAATTTGTCCCGGTGCGGTGATCCCACACAGAATTGTGGGGGATCCACGCAAATTCACACCTCTCTGGACTGCCTCAGGTGTCTAGTTTTCAGAAATGTTTGGGTTTGGTATGTTTCCCTGTATGGCTGCTGAGCCCAGGACCAAAAACGCAGGTGCCCCCCGTTGCAAAAACAGGTAGTTTTGAATTTGATCATTTTGATGTGTCCACATAGTGTTTTGGGGCATTTCCTTTCGCGGGCACTAGGCCTACCCACACAAGTGGGGTACCATTTGTATCGGGAGACTTGGGGAACGCTGGGTGGAAGGAAATTTGTGGCTCCTCTCAGATTCCTTAAATTTCTGTCACCGAAATGTGAGGAAAAAGTGATTTTTGTTTTTGCCAAATGTTGAGGTTTGCAAAGGATTCTGGGTAACAGAACCTGGTGAGAGCCCCACAAGTCACCCCATCCAGGATTCCCCTAGGTGTCTAGTTTTAAAAATTGCACAGGTTTGGTAGGGTTCCCTTGGTGCCTCCTGAGCTAGAGGCCAAAATCCACAGCTAAGCACTTCACAAAAAAAACAGCTCCGTTTTCTTTGGGAAAATGTGATGTGTCCATGTTGTGTTTTGGGGCATTTCCTGTCGTGGGCACTAGGCCTAACCACACAAGTGAGGTACCATTTTTATCAGGAGACTTTGGAGACCTCTGGATGGAAGGAAATGTGTGGCTCCTCTCAGATTCCAGAACTTTCTGTCACCGAAATTTGAGGAAAAAGTGTTTTTGGGCCAAATTTTGAGGTTTGCAAAGGATTCTGGGTAACAGAACCTGGTGAGAGCCCCACAAGTCACCCCATCCAGGATTCCCCTAGGTGTCTAGTTTTAAAAATTGCACAGGTTTGGTAGGGTTCCCTTGGTGCCTCCTGAGCTAGAGGCCAAAATCCACAGCTAAGCACTTTACAAAAAAAACAGCTCCGTTTTCTTTGGGAAAATGTGATGTGTCCATGTTGTGTTTTGGGGCATTTCCTGTCGTGGGCACTAGGCCTAACCACACAAGTGAGGTACCATTTTTATCAGGAGACTTTGGAGACCTCTGGATGGAAGGAAATGTGTGGCTCCTCTCAGATTCCAGAACTTTCTGTCACCGAAATTTGAGGAAAAAGTGTTTTTGGGCCAAATTTTGAGGTTTGCAAAGGATTCTGGGTAAGAGAACCTGGTGAGAGACCCACAAGTCACCCCATTCTGAATTCCCCTACATGTCTAGATTTAAAAAAATGCAAAGGTGTGGTTGGTTTCCCTAGGTGCCGGCTGACCTAGAGGCCAAAATCCACAGCTAGGCACTTTGCAAAAAACACGTCAGATTTAAATGTAAAAATGTGATGTGTCCATGTTCAGTTTCCTGCCCTATATATCCCCGCAACCAGAAGAGTCCAGCCGACGTAACGGTATATTGCTTTTGAAAACCTGACATCTCAGGAAAAGGTTACAGAGTAAAACGTGGAGAAAAATGGCAGTTTTTCTTTTTACCTCAATTTCAATATTTTATTATTTCAGCTGTTATTTCCAGTAGGAAAACCTTGAAGGATCTACACAAATGACCCCTTGATGAATTGAGAATTTTGTCTGTTTCAGAAATGTTTAGCTGTCTGGGATCCAGCATTGGTTTCACATCCATTTCTGTCACTAACTGGAAGGAGGCTGAAAGCACAAAAAATTGTAAAAATGGGGCATGTCCCAGTAAAATGCCAAAATTGTGTTGAAAAATGTAGTTTTCTGATTCAAGTCTGCCTGTTCCTGAAAGCTGGGAAGATGGTGATTTTAGCACCACAAACCCTCTGTTGATGCCATTTTCAGGGGAAAAAACACAAGCCTTCTCCTGCAGCCCTTTTCCCCCATTTTTTTGTAAACAAATGTTTTACTATATTTTGGCTGATTTCTTGGTCTCCTCCAGGGGAACCCACAAACTCTGGGTACCTCTAGAATCCCTAGGATGTTGGGGGGAAAAAAGGACGCAAATTTGGCATGGTTAGCTTATGTGGACAAAAAGTTATGAGGGCCTAAGCACAAACTGACCCAAATAGCCCAAAAAAGGCCTGCCACCTGACGGGGGGAAAGGCCTGGCAGCGAAGGGTTTCAGCTAATTATATGCACCATAAACAATATATTATAAAAGAAAATCCACCAACTTAAAAATATAACAAGGCAATTAATATAGACACATTGCAGTAACCATCAGTATATTCAGTGCCAGGTTTGTCACCCATTCAATGTCTGTTTGGAAGGTGCCACCACCTTCATCTGCCTGAACCTGTAGAACACCCCCACAAGCAACACCATTCTCAGCAGAATAGATGTGTATGTGGGCACCTTCTCCTAATAGGATCCACCTTGCCTCGTAGTGGAGCACAACTGGCCCTAAACATGCCACGTGAGAAAGGGAATTTACTGTTATACGTACCTTAATGTATATATGTTTACTGTGAAAATGTTAATGCTCCTAAGTGCCTCAACATGTGGTGTTGAATTTTTTCAATCGTTTGCTATCTGGTTTTTATATTCGCTTGGAGACCACTAAAATCTTGGCATTATTGCACTTTTAGATGCATTTTAAATGTACTGTGGCCATGTAACTTCATGTTGCTCGTTGCACATTTACTAAACGGTTAGTAAAGTGTAGCCTTGTTCTGAGGTTGGCATGACAAAGCAAGGGTTATAGAAACTAGTGGAGTCCGCTCCTGTGGTGTTATTTGCTTCCTGACTATTTTGAATTAGATGCATGTTAGACTTTATGGGCTACCCAGAGTGTTGTGTTGTTTTTACACATATTGCCGGGACATATGGGAGAGCATGACATCACACACAAGATAGTAATGACAGGACATACTATTAGTGGAATGAGCATGTGAACATCAAATAAAACTCATAAATTAAACAAGTTCTAGTTCTGCCCTTCAGGTTCCCCTGGGAAGACATCATTCCCCCATACCTGAGCAAAGCCTGAAGTCTGCATAAGCAGCTGTAGCGATGCGTTCAGCAATCAGCATGCAGTTGTGGTCATCCGGCTGGAATCTCCCTCTAAGGTGTATGAGACAGGAAAGTGTTTTCATAATAAAACAGATGATGTTCCGAGAAAATGTCCCTACGTAAGGATGTGTACGTTTCTATGAATACCAGAGACAAAGCCTTACCACGTTTTACCAGCAGCCTATCTTACTGCAGCCTTGAGAGAAGCACAGAGTGAACAAGAATGTCTTGTTTACGAACGTAGTGCTGGCCTAGGCAAAGAACAGCTAGATAGAGAGAAATAAACAAGGCCGCAAATGTGGCTATCGTTAAAATAATAAACAAAGCTGAATAAAATATATCTAGGTTAAAGTGCACAGCGGCAGGCCTCGTGAGCTAAAATAACGTGCATGGAGCTATAACTAAAATGGCTACACAACAGTGCAAAGCCGAAGTGTAGTATTTTTATAGTGAAAAGGTTTCAGTAACCATCTCTAACATAGCTCAGGAGTAGCAGGGTCGGCAATAGTGCACACTTCCCTTGCACACAGAACAGGTACAGTTTCACCAACATTAGTACAAGAGACATGCCTATCACCTGTACATCCCACACATACACTTACACATCACACTGCAACATAGGCAGCAGCAGTGCTTCGTTCCCTAACCCCAAACACGCACAGGTACAATATGGGCAGCAACAGTGCAATCACCACCATTTCAAGAGCATATTGTAGTTATCATATATTAGGTAAACTCAAAGAGGAGAAACAATGCGAGTCATGTCAACAATGGTGGAAAACTAAGAGGAATTTTTGTGTGCAGATACGTTTCTATATAACCACCATAAAAGGGAGCTTGGTATGTGTTTAACATTGTATTGTGCAGTGTACACATTACTGGTATGGCCTTATTTGGAGATCTAGAGGGTTTTCTAAATTTGATGGCCACACTCAAAATGTGTTTAATTCTGGTGGCCTTCTCGGGATTAGTAGATCAGGTGGTTAAAGGCCCATCTGGATCAATATATCCAATTATTAGTGATTCCATTTCACAGTGTGAGGACTTGGAGGGAACCTCAGGTGTATTTTGGATAGGTACAAGGTGCACTTGTGACAGATTGAGTTCCAAAACCCACAAATTGATAATTGTATGTATGTATTATGTGCAACTGGAACGTAACTAGGAAGCAAGGAGAGCTGAACAGTGGAGTAGATCACACGGGTACAATTTGGTTTGTTAATATAGAGGTAGTGTCAAGGACTCGACACAGGGTAGGTCTGTTGTGTCTCTTCCTTGTTTTAACAAGGAAAAGGTGACTTTCAATCAGCCATGGTGCCACCCTGCGCTTAAGAGGACATGTGAAATGTGTTGGTATCTTCTTAAGAGGGTCCCAGTTAGGAGTAAAAAAAAAAGGTTAATAAAAATCCTCCTTGGCAACCTTACAGCTCTTGATTGAAGAGGAAGCATAATACAGATATTATTAATAAGACATCAAACAACCCTTGATATCAAGGAAGAGGAAAGCGGCAAGCAAGAATACTCAGTAGTAGACCCTGGAGAAGTTCCAACTTCAGTAAGCAAAAATCAGGAACTGCAATAGCAGCAAGGGGACGAAGAACGTAATGGAAAATAATGGAACAAATATGTTGCTTCACATCCATCACTTGTACATGCCTCCTTAGATAGGATTTAAACAGGAAATGACATTGCAGGAAAGGACTCTAGATTATCTTGAATTGGAAACATAATACTGTATTCTCTGGACAAACCATGTTCTTGGAAAAGGCAGTTTATATAACTTGTCTTCTTCCCTTTCGATGAAACTCATGGGGTCATTTGGCACACAAAGAGGAATCCAAGTTTGCCATCCTTCACCCAGTGCTAAACTCTGCAGTGCTGGCGCCACCCTTAATGTAAAGCACTTCATAACGCTTGTAGAGCACCCATCAAGGTCATCAAAAGCATGGAAATTTCAGTGTGTTGTTGACGATACAGACCCATAGCCATATGCCGAGCACAGTGTCAACCAACCTGCTGAACACTTGCATCTCCGATTGGCACAAATGTAATGGGCAGATTACAGGTGAAGTCCTTTAGTGTGAGGAGTTAGTGAACACTGAAGTGATGTGTCTTCTGATTCATTCTGAATTGCACGAGGTTGAAAAGTTCTGATGTTTATGAGCATTCTGTTCTGTATTGTAGGAAAGTACCCTCGTTCTTGGCATGATCACTCCCATTTTCTGCCTGTTGTTAGGGTGTTTAACTGTGTTCACTGGGATCCTGCTAACCAAGACCCCAGTGATTATGCTCTCATCCTTCAAACATGGATACCTGAACCATTTTCATCCCACATTTGGCATACTAGTGCCCCCATGTACGTCCCTAGAGCATTGGGGTAACAGGGGATCCCCATGGGCTGCACCATTTATTATGCCACCCATGGAGAGCCCATGCAAAGTGTTCTGCAGGCCTGCCATTGCAGCCTGCGTGAAAGGGTGCATGCACCCTTTTTCACTACTGGTCACTGCACCAGGTCACTGTAAGTCACCCCTGTGGTAGGCCCTCCTACCCCAGAGGACAGGGTGCAAGGACCTGTGTGAGGGCACCCCTGCACTAGCAGAGGTGCCCCCACGAACTCCAGTTCCATTTTCCTGGACTTCGTGAGTGCAGGGATGCCATTTTATGCATGTACTGGACATAGGTCACTACCTGTGTCCAGCTACATAATGGTAACTCCGAACCTAGGCATGTTTGGTATCAAAAATGTCAGAATCATTCCCCAATACTGTTGTCAGTATTGGAAGTATGATACCATGCACTCTGGGGGCTCCTTAGACGACTCCAAGCATTGCTCCACCAGCCTTCTGGGGTTTTCCGGGCAGCCCGAGCTGCTGCCACCCCTCAGACAGGTTTTTGCCCTCCTGCTGCCAGGAAGGCAGAACAAAGGATTTCCTTTGGGAGGGGGGGTAACACCCTCTCCCTTTGGAAATAGGTGTTACATGGCTTGGGAGGGGTAGCCTCCCCAAGCCACTGGTATGCTTTGAAGGGCACATTTGGTGCCCTCCGTGCATAAACCAGTCCACACCGGTTCAGGGAGCTCCAGTCCCTGCTCTGGTGCGAAACTGGACAATAGAAAGGGGAGTGACTACTCCCCTGTCCATCACCACCCCAGGGATGGTGCTCAGAGCTCCTCCAGAGGGTCCCTTTGTTCTGCCATCTTGAATCCAAGTTTGCCAGAGACCTCTGGGAGCATCTGAGTGGCCAGGTCAGGCAGGTGATGTCAGAGCCCCGTCCTGATAGGTGGTCACCTGGCTAGGTGACCAATCCCCCTTTCAGGGCTATTTAGGGTCTCTCTCTTGGGTGGGACCTCAGATTTGGCTTGCAAAATTCCAGCAGGACTCCTCTGCAACCTCTACTTCAACTTCTAGCCACTGGAACCCTGAGTGAACCTTCCAGGAACCGACAGTCTGCATCCACTGTTGTGTAGCCATTTTAGCTATAGCACCATGCACGTTACTTTAGCATACTAGGTCTGCCGCTGTGCACTTTGCCCTAGAAATATTTTATTCAGCTTTGTTTTATTATTCTTATAATAGCCACTTTTGCGGTCTTGTTTTATTTTTCTCTATCTAGCTGTTTTTGCCTAAGCCAGCACTACGTTCTCAAACAAGACATTCTTGCTCACTCTGTGCTTCTTTTCAACTCTGCAGTAAGATAGTTTGCCGGTGAACGTGGTACAAGATTTGTCTCTGACATTCGTAGAAAACCACACATCCTTACGTAAGAACATTTTCTCAGAACATCAGCTGTTTTATTATAAAGACACTTCCCTGTCCCTTACACGTTAGAGGGAGATTCCAGCCAGAGAACCACGACTGTATGCTGATTGCTGAACGCTTCGCTACAGCTGCTTATGCAGACTGCAGGCCTTTGTTCAGGTATGGGGAATGATGTCTTCCCAGGGAAACCTGAAGGGCAGAATTAGAGCTTAACACGCTGTGCTCTATTATAGCTTAGGTAGGAATTAGTCTATTGACTCTAGTGACAATATGGTAGCATTATTTCTGTGCTTTACTCTCTTTGTCACAATTTTAATCTTGTCATGCTATATCGTCCTGGTTATTGCAGCACATGATTTGCTATCTAAGATGCAGTCGCTTTATTAAAATCTTATTGAAATATATACTGCCTCTATTCGTCATTGTGTATGTGAGACTAATGTAACTGAGAGAAACGGATAAGACCTGAGTGACCACGGTTTCCCTGAGAAATCAATTATGTCATGCGCTCGGCTGCCCAATCATCCCTGCCCTTGGGTGGAGATGAGGCACTGCTAGTTAGCCGGAGCAAAACTCGGATTGGGGTGACAGGTGTCACCTGTAGTGGCTCAGACTCAATCTCCACCACCGCAGGCGATTCTGGTGCTCAAAATCCAGTAGTCTCATTAAGATAATGACAGCCTACGTGACACCACGATGAAGACTCTGCTTGCAACATTGTTTCCACAGCTCCTTCCAGCTTCTGCAACATTTCCCCAGCTGTGCATCCTCTGAGGGCGGCAAGTCTTCAGTCTGCAAGAGAAGGAAGAAGGAATCTCCCTTGGAGTGAAGGAGTCACTCCCCTGTATCCGCAGGCACCACCTGCAACAACGACCGGGTGCGTGGATCTCCTCTCATCCCGAGCTGCGTGGATCCTGCATCACGGATGGTGGTCCAGAGTAGTCCTCTCTGCCAGCTATCCAACTTTGGTGGAGGTAAGCCTTTGCTGTCCCACGTAGGACAGTACCACCGTGCACCACATCATTCACAGCTGCCAAGGCTTGTTTGCATCTCCTAAAAGGTATCTTCAGGCTTCTTGTAGCCCCAACACCCAGCACTCCTTCCTGCGATGCACAGCCCTCTCCATGCTTCTCCTGCAGTGTGGGGCCCTTCTCCAGTTGTGCTGCCTGGGCTCCTCTGCGACTCCTGGAACCCACTCCAATGGGTCTCCTGTGAGGGCTGCCTCTTCTTCTGTGGACTCTCCGCCTTGCTGAGGGTCCTCCTAGGACCTCTCCCACCCCCCCCGTGGGTTGAGCCGTCCTGGACCTTGCTGGTCCCCGGCAACTCCATTTTTGCTTCACCACGACTTCTGCCTTTGCCAAGGCTTGTTGGTGGCTTTTCTCGCCACTGACCAACTGCAAATCATCCATTCAGCATTGGACGTCGACTGCATCCTTCAGGAACTCTTGACCTGCTCGAGGGGTGCATTCCTAACCATCTTTGTCCTACCGCCAACCAACTCTTGCTTCCACAGCTGGGTGGGTAGTAGCTCCTACTCCTCCTGGACTCTTCTGTGACTTCTGGACTTGGTCCCCTTCTTCCACAGGTCTTCCTCTTCAGGAACCCAACGCTGGTTTCTTGCAGTCTTGTCTGGGTGTTTTGCATTTTCTTCATTTTCTTCCTTTTGGGCGGTTTGGAGAAAATCTAGTAATTTAGGGCCAGATGTAGCAAAGGGTTTTACCCATTCTGTGTCTATGGGAAAATGTGTTGGTACATATGGCCCTTACTCCTTTCCTCTGGGTAGCTAGGGGGCACTGGGTACTTACCTTTGGGGTTTCCTAGTAACCCCAGCTCCAGTCTACACATAACACTTACCTAGGTGGGGGCCCCTTCTTTGCATTCCATTTTTTTAGTATATGGTTTGGGCTCCCCCTAGGGTCACTATTGTCCTATTGCATTTGCACTGTTTTCTATCACTTTCTATGCCTATTTCTGATAACTAGTGTACATATTTAGTGTTTTTACTTACCTCCTACTGGAGGGTTGCCAATCTAGTGTTTTGGTACTGTGTTACTGTAATAAAGACCCCTTTATTTTCATAACACTGGGTGTTTTCTTTCGTGTGTAAGTGCTGTGTGACCACAGTGGTATTGCATGAGCTTTGCATGTCTCCTAGATAATCCTTGGCTACTTATCCACAGCTACCTCTAGAGAGCCTAGCTTCTAGACACTGCCTACACTACACTAATGGCGGATACCTGGATTTGGTATAAGGTGTAAGTAACTTAGGTACCCACCACACTCCAGGCCAGCTTCCTACACATATCCTAAAGTTGCGGACTGAGTAGACCTGCCTTCTGGTTTTGTCTTTCTTGCACATTTTGATCTCCAGTCTGGGGATGGCCACTGGGTTATTTGTTTATTGGCCTGGTGAGTCGGGTATCATTTTTGATGGCCTTTTAGGTGACACACCTGGTTCTGAAGATAATGCAGACCTGGAGTCAGTGTAGCTCATTCAGTGTTTAGGTAATGCTGTTGAATGTCTTTAAATCCTTAAACAAGACATGCACAGTATTGCCCCCGCCCAGGAGTGAGAAGACCAAGGGTTGCTCTGTTGTTTTGAAATCTATTTCTGGAAGAAATGTATTTACTATAAGAAGGGGAGCTGTTAACAAGCTATCTTGATTTTCCTTTGCCATTTGAAGATTAGATCAATGTCTGTGGGGAATCCAAGTAATTCTGAATACTTTGGAAGCTGCTCGGCGAAGCTGTCTACAATAATGTGTGTTAGCCAAGCTTGGGTATGCGATTGTTTGGAGCTGGTGGTAAATAGGAGGAACCCTGTATTTGTGGATTTGTTTTATGCAGGTACTTGCTATCCAATTCTGGATTAGCTGAAGAGAGTGTTTGGGTCGCTGAACGTCTTGGAGGAGACTTAAAGGTACAGTTGCATATCCATGAGCAGTGATGGATCTTGGTGTTCTTATTAGTGAGCAAGCATTGACATTGTGAGTTTCTGGAAAATTGCATATCCTGTCTTTATGAATTATAAATATATGAAGGAACTATTTCAGAACTTTGTCGAAGAAACCCCTATATGTTTTAGGGTGTGAATCAATGTATGATGGCTGAGTGTGTGGAAGATGTGCAGACTTCCTTTTGCCATTTGTCCCAGTTCTAGAAGTAGTTTGTGCCAAATTCTGGAGGCCAGTTCCGAAGTGGTGTGTCCAGTTATGGAGGCCCTGTCTACTATATTTTGTACAGTCTTGGAACCCAACTCTGGGCACAGCATGTCAAATTCCAAAGGCCATAGCTGGAATGTATGTCCAGATGTGAAGGACACATCTTGCATGTTTCGAGTTCTGGAGGCCTCCTGTGCAGTATTGTGGCCTGTTTTTGTGGATACCTCTTGTGTATTTTGTCAAGCTCTAGGTGTCACCTTGGGATGTATTTTACTAACTCTTATATGCTTCAGCCGGAGTATTCTGTCAGCCTCTGAGTGCCATATCTGGTCCCGTTCTAGAAGCCTTATCTAGAACAATGTGTGCAGATACCCATGCCTCTTATGAGTAGTTCAACTAATTTTTGTAGCCACATCTGATATGTTTTGTGAAATTATGAAGGCAAGTCTTATGTGCACTTCTAGGGGCAACGTCTGCAGTCTTGTTTCCATTTCTGGAGGCCACTTTGGTGTTTTGGGGCAATTTGCGGTAAATTGTCCAAATCTGGAGGCTGCTTGTGGCATGTGGTCTAGTTCTGAAGAGTACATCTTCTGTGTTGTTACATTATGGGCCCCTTACTGAGGAGTATGCTATGGAATTTGAAAAAAAGCATGTCTCACCTGGAGTATCGCAACTACATTTAGAGGCCACATCTGGCATATTGCACTCCATTTTGGAGGCCTCATCTGAAGCATTGCATGCAGTTTCCCGTCTGGAGTCTGGTGTCAATTTCTGGATGTTCCTGATGTTTGTCATACGTTGGATCACCCTGTGGGATGATGTTCAATTCTTGAGGCAGCTTCAAGAATATTGTCAAATACCACATTTGGTGTACTGTCCAATTATGGATGGCAGATATGGAGCATTGTCCATTTCTTGAGGCACAATGGGGAACACAGTATTGTGCTTTAAAGCCCACTCTAGTTCTGGAGCTTTTATCCGCTGTACTGTATTCAGCTCGAGACACCTCCCTGCTTGATTGTGCCCCGTTTTTGACGTACCTCATTTGTATTATTTTTAATTCTAGAGGACTCATCTGAAATATTGAGTTGAATGGCAAATTTTCCAGTTCTGAAGGAATCATCTAGTGATCCAGATTTGGAGACCTCACGTCAAGTAATTTTTTCCACCTCAGTTGTATTGCCTTGTTTTTAATTCCACCTCTAGTGCATTGCCCACAAAAATCAAGAATTGCTCTATAGCTTAACCTGGCATTGAAAGGAACAAAAACGGTTAGCACAAGGGAAGAAACAAAATCAGGGAAACATCAATGTCCTCAAGATGAAGTTGCATGTGACATTCTTCTCGTAAGCTTTAAGAAAGTTGTTCTTCCTGCTAAAGTCAATGCAGGGATTCCATTGAAGATAAATATATTAAACCGTGCTTCTTTGTTATGAAGCCCTTTCGATGTGCGCACTACATTGACAAAATTTTAAAAATAAGACTGGAACCTTAGTTGTTTAATGGCTATGCTTCCCCTGCCTAAGACGAATATGATGTTCGAAGGTACATCAACTACTTCTCTTTTTCTCGTGGGTCCTTTTCACTGGTGACCATCACCACGGAGGGGATTGAAATTATCCTATGTATTATTAAACCAGCTGATCTCCTTATGGATCCAGCATGAACCTGCTCCTAACAGAATTTCCCTCTATTTGTGCCTCTGTCATGTATAAATTGATAAATGTGTTTGCTCTGGAGGGATGTGCTCCAGCTTTTTTTTAGAAGAGTACTGGAAGAACTACTCCTAATGAACTGTAGCCAGGGAGAGGGGGTAAGAAGTGTTATGGAGGTTGGCTCCACTTTAAATAAGTATACAAATTTAAAGAGTGAGACAACCCACTTTCAATATTTCAAAATCTCTGTAAACTGAAAGTCACTCTAATTGTTTTAAAAGGACTCTCCCCAACACAAATTCTGGTGGCATGCTTCATAATCTAGTGTTCGTCCAGATAACCTCTGTATCTGCATAGGCTCTGCCTTTTTTGTAAATCATTTTATTGATTTTTGAATCATATAATATACAAGAAAATATAAAGCCACCCCCCCTCCTTCTACCTCCTAGACCCCTCCCCACCCACATCGCCGACAATCCAATTGTTTATTCATCGTAAGTACATCCTTTCCATACTTTGTCCAATTTTTTAGGGCATCCTCTACCATTTATATATTGCTTTTTCCTGTATGTAACTCCAATCCATTTTCCTTTCCCACTCTTTTATCTTCGGGATCCCAGCAGATCACCATTAGCGTGCTATCTTCCTCTTGGCCAGGAGGAACCCCAGGTTAATGACTATTCATGGGTACAAAGTGGCAACGGAGTCCATCCATATTCCTAAGTAAGGCCGGTGGTGCATTCATCTCTAACGCAACTCAAGTGACCGCGTCTATACAGGCTCTACCTTGAACCTCAAGGAAGCACTTTTATTAGGAGATGGCACCTAAGGTTAAAGAAGAACAAAATACATGAGTCGTAAATGGAGAAAGACTCCCAGGCTGGTCTGAATGTATGGCATGAGTGTGACTGGGTGAAATAAATGAGTATTTTACAGAAGTGGATATTCAATAACAGTTTGAATAATAGGGGTCTAAGACTGGTCCTGAGGAAAGCCACTTGACCCTTCTAGGTGATTAGAGTGGCTGAAACATGTGGACCTATATTTTCTGGAAAAGCTAATTATTTGCAGAAGCATCACATCTGTTTTTAATCGTGGCAGGGAACTTTCTAATAACGGGCACTTATAGAGGTACCCACTAGGCAAGTTTAAGCTTAGATCTCATCTCCTAAAAGAAAGCGTTCCCTTGAGGGTTAAAGTAGAGCATCTCCAGGTATTGAGAGTATCTGGACAAGAACTCGTTGATGAGGCAGACCACCAGAATTTCTGACCGGTGACAGTCCTTTTAAAACTACTAGAGTACCTCTCTGAATCAGTTTAGGGAGATTTTTAAATATTGAGAATGAAATAGAGGCAAGCCGCAATGGCCGGCTCCGGCTACAGGTGGGGGCGATGCCTGGATGGGGGGAGGTGGGGCTAGCGCTAACAGCCTTTTTCCCTTGGCGCTGAATTTCAAAATTTTGTGCTCTAGTGCCTACCGCGCTTAGTGCCTATTGGCTGTGGGGGCAGCGGGATCGCCTTGGCGGGGTGCAGGGCCACAGGTGGAAGCATTTAAACCTGGCCTCCAGTGCGGCATACTCACCTTTTTGGTGGATTTTGCTGTGCCCCTGCTGACTGCCAACGCGACCCCCTCGTCTTTTTTTCTGGAGGAGCTCCCCCCTCCTTTTCTCATCGTCCCACCCATCCTTGCCCTGTTTTGCTTCATGTATTATCATTTGTGTTAGGAGGGTTCACGGGGTTGTTTAGCATCGCATTAGAGCTACTCATCAGTTATTCATCTGTATGTCGTATTTACTGGATCGTATTGAAGGGGTCGGGTTTGGTCACATATCTGGTAGGCACCTTGGCAGCGGGGGACAAGAAGGCAGGCAAATTCCTGAGACATTTGTTTTCAACTATGGGCAGAAGTAGTACAGAGTTTAAGGCAGGACCCGGGACACCCGCTACAGCGATTGCCCTTGGCTCTGTGGGTACTTCAGGACACTGTCCTGACATAGTGGGGAGTGGGACCTTGCACTCTGGGACCAGTATCAGGCCCGGTTGCCCAGGCCCATCTCCCAAAGGGTGCCAAGGGGCTACTCTGGCATGGCTGAATTCGGGCTCAGCTGGTTTGCTGGTCCGTGGGCCCTCTCTCAGTGAGAGGGCTGGGGAGTTTTGCCTTGTACAGTGTCCATAAAAATTTTATGGGAGAGCCCAGTGGCTAGCATTCGGGCTCACTAGTCTTTTAGTGCGATAAGGACCAGGGGATGGCCAAACGTAACCTCTAATCTGATGTCAGTTGATTTATGTTAGTTGAGTTATGTCTAGTCTAATTTTCCCAAATACTTTTGTAATTTTACCTTAATGTTGAATTGATTCAGAAGTGTTTTATACTAATATGACATAATTGTAATAAATACGTCCTGAGAGTTGTATTCCCAAAACGCAAACTCATCTGTCTCAGGTCAATTTCTGTAATTGCTGTCAGGTATTGCGGTAGGGGATGGGGTGTCACAGGCATGGCATGGGAAAGGCACCACGGATTTCACGCTGTAAGAACCCAGGCCTACATACGGTCCCCACACTGTGGGTGGTCCCTCTCTTTTATTTTTTATTTCCTCTTAATGAAACCTAATTCAGGAACCTTCTAACCTATCGAGCAGCCATCCCATTGCTGCTGTCCCAAAATCCTGGAAAAGCTGTCACAGCACAGCTCTAAGGTCACCTTGATATCTTGCAGTGTGGCTCAAAAACTATTGAGTTTTAGACCAACCCATGGATGGAGACTGCAATGATCAGATATTTGGTTTTATCTAGTTTGTATGGTTGATAAGTGGGCTCGTAATCATTGATTAGGCTTGGTGTTTCAGTAGCACATGATGCGGGGACCAGTGCATCCTTTTGCAGAGAAGGTGGCTAGTCGCACACGTCAGTTTCTAGGCTATCAAAACTTTTAGATCTTTTTTTTTTTTTTTTTTTTTTAGACCAGTATTTCCAAAGAGTGGCATTTGGTGTCTTCTTATCTAAAGAAATTACTCCTACATATGGCGTTGCACCAGACTCCCATTATCACCTTTTAATGTCCTTTGTAATAATTACTCTAACCCCTCTTTTTTTGTGCAACCTCAATCAACACAATCATCTACCACAAACAAGCAAATTTGTATGACGATTTTGCAAGATAATTCAATTGTAACATTGCAGCACTGTGTACTTTTGAAAGTTGAGTCATGGATATCTGATAACTGTCCACAGCTCAGTAGCAAGAAACTGAGTTGCTTATTGATTGCACAAAGAGAGATTCTTTCTAACTTTATCTCCCCAAAATGCTTTGTCTTTGCATCAGGATAGACCCCGAGTATGTAAAATAAAGAGGTATTTTAAAAGACCACATCACTCGATACTCAAACTCGTGCTGTTGTTATTAGCTGCTTCTACATACCTTCTCTTTATGCTGCCCACCTCACCTCATTGGATGTAGACAGGTGGGCAAGTATTATTTGGTGCATGACTGTTGAAACACCTTACATACTAGAATTTTAGCTTCCCAAATTTTTAGACATTAGATTTTGCAAAATTCAGATATAGATATAGTAACTATCTTGTCCTCGTCTACCTCCTCAAGAGGTTTTTCGTCACAAATACTTGACTTAAGAAGGAAAGATAAAAGCTTAATTGACTATTGAGTCAAACTTCACTCCATATTTGGTAGAGGTGTCTTCTTCCAGGGACTCTCCCTTTAAAGCCCACTGCTCCTGGATCCCCCGCAATCGTCCCCCTGGCTGCCTTTAAGAAGCGTCTAAAGGTGTTCTTGTTGTATGGTGGTTGTTTAAGAATTGTGCACCTCTTTAGGGTAGTTTTCGTCTCATAAGTGTAGTTGGTCAGTCTCCAACCTTTCGTATGGGATCCACTTATGAGGGTCATTGATTGGACGTTATGGCCAGTTTGTGAGGCCTTATCTGCAGTATTGTGTTAATTCTGATAGCATCACCTTTGGTGACTTGTGTCCAGTTTCGAGACCAAAACTGGAGAGTGATACAGTTTTGGATGCCATTGTTGATGACTTGTCAGGTAATGGTGTGCACCTTTGGGATATTTTCCATTTCTGAAGGCCACATCTGGTTTATTGTGTCCCATTCTGCAGGTCGCCTCTGCAATCTTACCTCCAGTTCTGCAGGCCTCACCTGGATGGAGTATTGTGACCAGTGCAGAAAGGCTCATATGGAGTAGGGCATCATGTTCTGCAGATTATAACTAGAGTAGTGTGCAGAGTCCCTAATGCTTTGGCTTATTTCTACTCTTTTAGAGGCCACATATTGAATACTATGTCAATTTCTAGAAGTCGTACCTGAGATGTTGGACATGCCACACCTGGAGTATTGTCTTCAGTTGCCAGAGCCACATCTGGCATGTTATGTCCTACTGTGAAGGCAGCATCGAAGGTGTTGTATGAAAGTGTCCGTTTCTTGATGAGCAAGTTTGTGTGGATAGTTTAATTTGGTGGATGAATACATGGTAGAATGGATCTGTATGTGTGTGTGAGAAAGCTGACCAGGGTGTGGATGGATGGAATGAGTTAGTAAGTAGATGGATGATGGAGTAGATAGATGGGTGAGAGGATGGATGCATGGGTGAGTTGATGGACAAGTTAGTGGATGGGTGGATAACTAAGTGAAAGGGATGGTGGATGGATGTGCGAATGAGGTATGCGTAAATATGGGAAAGGTTGACTGCCAAAGTGTATTTTAATTGATCAGATAATAGGTGAGTAAGTCGATGAGTATGTGTACCGGAGGTCTTCTAAGAGGAAGGTGTGCGACCATGTTCACAATACAGCAGCTCACGGTTGTGGGTCCCGCCTAGAGTGCAAAACGAAAAGTTATGATGTAGCCCTGAAACTCAGCAGTGTGAATCTGTAAATGCTGGGTGTCTAGTTCGGAAAACAAAATCCTTTCTGACATAGTATCTGTGTTTTGCCTTTGTGAAGGCGTTGACGCATATTCTGACTGATGTGGAACCGCAGTGAAGTGCAGGAGTGTAGCTGCCGTGGCCCTCAAACATGTGTATGGCATCACATAATTCGAGCAACAGAAACCGTGCTCTGGCACCTATTATGGCCCATTGGTTTATCCCTCATTCTTGTGGTGCAGTATCAACCCGACTGCTACACTCCCCCGCAGGGGCGTAACAAAGGCCACCGCAGCGATGCGTTATGCCCCCCCCCCCCCCCCCTAACCACCCACCAACCACAGCACCTGACCGAGTGAGTCCCCGGGACGGGGGAGGGGGTTTTAATCTCCATGTTCTGTGGAGGGAGGTGCCCCTTCTAGTTTCCTTACGCCGCTGCTCCCCCGGTCTGATGGCTGCGCAGGGGGTCTGCAGAGCATCAGTTCGATCTGCACCCCTATCATACATGAACCCCCAGCCACCACACCCCAGCTGTCAGACCCTGCTGGACCCGACTTCGCCACAATAAAGGAGTGTAAATGCAAGGGTATGGGGTGGCGGCAGTGGGGTAAAGGAGAAGTCTGTGGTTCTAACAAGAGGGCTCCAGTGTCTGGGAGCTGCAGGGGGCCGTTTTATCACAGGGACTTAAGCAGTTAAAATGCCCTTCAAAAATGACCAGTGATCAACGAGAAAAGGGCTGCGCTGGGAGAAATCGATTCAGCTGTGGAACCCCGTCTTCTTTTGAAGCGTGGATCAGGGAGTCTTCGCTGTGCATAAAGAGGAGCGCGCATGCTGACGTCACTGTGCCCTGCAAGTCTAGATAAGTTGGTTAATGCCCCACCTTGTTTATTTGACCGGTGTTTTACATGTATTCTCGTTTTCTCTTTGTAATTATGATCTGAATATCTTTTTGTTAAATGAATGTAATTCCTAGAAGTTATATATCCTACGCATGCTAGGAGACATTTCGCCCTTGACACAAATGCTTAGTCGTGCATTAACGTGATTCCACTCAGCATTTGTCTCATAAAGCCTTACCTGGGGTATTGTAAATGTCTATTTTATATCCACGCCTGTTGCTACCGGTTTGCTTCAAGCGATAGCGAGAAAAAATGCTCAGCTGTTGGGTAAATAGCGTCCCTGTTGTTCCTGGCACACAGGCCTGTTATCAGTGTTTATGGTGGCTGCTTTTATTCCCCGCACACCTTGCTATCGGCTGCTTTTTGTCGGGATCTGGGATTGTTTAACCACGGAGTTCACTATCTCGCACAGTGCATTGGAACAGAGCATTTCACGGTGTACCTGCCTGCTGGGCTCTGTAAACTCCAGGCCTGTGTTCTCTAAACACGTGGATTGCACACAAACATTGATAACCAAAGGCCATTTTTAGATCGGTAAACTGTTCTCTGAAAGCACCAGGTGACCTTAAAAAAAAAATCAATACCGGTCCTTTGTGGTGACGCTCTGGTTCCTCTATTTGTCCCAATAATTATGTTTGCATTTCGCGCAACTTTGTGATAAGAGAGACAGTTTTTTTACGCTAGTAAAATAATGAAAAATCGAAGATAGGTTTGAGGATGTGACTACGTTTATTGGAGCAGTACAAGCCAGATGACGAGGTGACGAATGCAGATAACCTTTTGGGACCACATGAAACTTACCTTCAGAAAAACGTCAGTGCTATGAAATGTCCTCTCTTAAGGGAGAACCTGCGGGGTCTCGAAAACGCAATCTTATGCCTATTTGTAACCTCTTTGGACAAACAGAGCAGCATTTACTCTTTTCTTAAGAGACTGTTTTAGAACGGTGAATTAAAATGCCTGTGCACGTGTTTGCTTGTAGGCCCGTAAAATAGGCCCTGGCCCCAGGTCGCAAGTCCCAGTTCTCTTAGCTGTGTCGTATAGGTCAGGGCAGTCACAGAATAAACCCGAGGTCCTCTAGGGATAGTGAGATGTGAAACCTCTGTAACTTGGAGCAGACGTTGGCCCTCTGTGCTCTCCCCTTGGTAGCTGCGCCTCAGATTATGTTCCTGCAGGGTGTAGGTCTCGCTGCAGGCCTTACACTGAGCTCAAAGGAGGGCTATCAGGTGTCCGTGTTAGTTTGGACAATGTAGCACATGGGTACTCGCAAACATTTTCTCAGGGGTCAAAAGGTTTTTGGTCTGTGATGTGCCCAGAGGCCGCATTGATGCCAGAGCAGTGCCGGGCAGGTGAGGTGGCGGGGGGGGGGGGGGGAGAGGAGAAATCGCCCACAAGGTAAGTGTAGGAGAAGAGAAGGATATACATCTGGTGGCTGAAACAAACAATGAGAAACCAGAAAACCTGGCGTTAATCCTGGCCTCCCCACTTTTCCAAACTGTATGATTCCAGGCAATTGTTTAATTTCACTTTCCCTCCTTTTTCTGCATTATCACATATGAGGACCTCGAAATACACAATGTCATGGTGTGCGTTGCACAAAACCTGTTTTTATGTTTGATTTAATAAACTATAATGTTGTTCATGTATGGTAGGTACCCAGGCCACCCATAAAGTGTATAACAAGTGACTTGCCTCTTTAATTTACTATTAGTGTTGTTGTCAGGGTGAGGGGAAGAATTAATGTTTCCAAATTTATGTTTGGAAACTATTACTTTTAAATGACTAGATCTCAAAGCAGTGATATGATAAATTATACTAAAGTGAAAAGATTCTGCATGTTAACTAAATACACTTTTTAAACATTTTTTGAAGAATGTTTAGTTTTACACTTATGCTGCAAGATGTCTTTAAAAATGAAGGTGTTTTCAAAGCTAAGTACAGGAGTCCCTAGTTACTTCCTTTCTTTAACGCCAATTAAGTTTGAAATAAATGACTGCTTGTCTATTTAATATTTTTATTGTTAGTGCTGAGTCGAGCAAAGAGCTGCCCAGTGCTCCTGTTTTCCAGCGGGGTGCATGTAAAGGTCAGAGGGGCTGCATGCGGCCCGCGGGCCGTACTTTGAGTATCCATGATGTAGCACATGCTCCTGTTTTCTGAGGGTCGACTGAACACGTGGGGAAGGAGGAGCCTGTGTCCCACTGCTGCATTAGTTAGCGGTCTCTAACAGAAAGTAATGTCATTAACACGTTGATGCTAAGCGCATTGCTTTCCCCTTTGTGTTTCATTTCTTGTGTTTTCTGCGTTGGTGAATGTTATCGATTAAATAATTCTGTGCCTCCAGATCGATGCAATATTCTACTTTCGCAGTCGTGAGATGTCAGGGTTTGGGTCTTAGATTCTGGTCGCCCAGGAAGACGGTCCCATCATTTTGAGTGAAAGGCCGAGTGCCTCTTCTACTCCCCAGTGTTGGTGAGTAGGCTGGTTCTTTTTCTATCACCTTTAGAGCCAGAGCTCTAGTAACTTATCCCCAGGTGTTTTTGGCTTACTCGTTTTTAGGTGGTTATAGATCCAAAATTTCTTCCCAACATTTGGTTCCAAGTTTTGTTTTTTATGCTTACTATTTGTTCCATCTAGTCCATACTCACTTCTTACTGTACATAGCAACGTCTGTCACATTCATGCTGGGAACTGGTGGACCCATGCGACCTGTGCTACAGCGACTTACTCTGCACCTCACCCACTGAGTGCAGACGGCTGCAGAACATTCAGAACTCGGTGGCCAGAAACACTCTCAACCTTCCACACAGCACTTGCATCACTCCACACCTGAAGGAATGCCACTGGCTCCCCATACACAAATGAGCCCAATTCAAACTTCTCACCCACACTTTCAAGGCACTACATAACACTGGCCCAGCATACCTTAACAATATCTGGAGCCTTCTCCTCATCGCTTCTAAAGCGTGGAACGACCTGCCACTACACGTAAGAGACTCTTCCTCACTTCTTGAATTCAACAAGAAGCTGAAGACTAGGCTTTTCAGGTAGCCCCACTATGTCCTAGATTTGGCTAGACACAGACCTGCTCAGCTCCAGCACAAAAAATCTGCATAAAATAACATGACTTTTTCATATGACTATGAAGTGCAGTGCACTCCAGCCTTTCTGGTTTGCTAGTTAGTTACTTGAATGACGGAAATACATCACATTCTCACACCAAGAACATGCCTTTTGGGTTTAATGCTTCGGCCAAAGTCGAATAGACCCCATAGCAAGTTGATCGACCTCACTCTCACACTCGCTAAGCACGCAACAGCATTGAGCTGGAAATCCTGTTTACCTCCATCCATGCAGGCTTGGGAGCCTGTGCTCAGGAAATGGACTCTGGCAGGAGATTATGTGGGTAGGCACATGAGGTACAGGGATGAGAAGCCAACAACAATCAAAGGATAGGACACTCTCCTGCTGGCATTGGTCCCCAGGTCAGATACAAACCCGCTGTAGTTTGCCTGCAGTGGGACTGCTGGTGTTGCCTCTTTCTTGACCCGTAATTGCTGTTAGTTCACTACAGCGAGCCGCCCATCCAATTCCCACAAATATGGCCTATTTTCTCCAGGAGTGGCTGCTGCCCATACAAAGATGTAGGGGAGGATTGGGGGCAGTGGGTAGTGCAGAGGGTGTGGGGGGTGCAGCATAGGGGTTTGAGAGGAAATAATAAAAAAAGAAGACTTACCTGCTGTGACCGATGCCAGCCTCCTTGCTGCTCATCTGCTCCCGGAAGTCCATAGGCCAGCACAGGCTCCCAGACTTCCCACCCAGTCCAGACGCTGCTCTCATGCTATTACCCAGCATGAGATCAGGATTGGTCTGAGCGGCCTGGTCAGACTCTCACCAAGGGACTGAGAGCCTGTGCCTAATCTTTACTGTGCAACACAGCTCGGGTTGGAGAGCTATGTGTTTTTGTGGGTTTGGCTATCCTAAGACGGCTGACCAAACCGACATGTACACTTACAGGGCCCACCACTCCTCTTCCCATTCTCTGCTGCTGTATATCTAGGATTGTCTGGCCCTGCCCCACCCGAGACTCAGATCGGTTTGCCCACTGAAAAACAAAATGATGATAAAATTACTTTATTATCCTTTTATTTTTCATCTGTTGCAGTGGGACGACACTCCTCCACCATTACGGAAGAGCCGCCGCTTATTTTCTCCCACTTACCGCCCCTAGTCCCCTGCTGCGCCCCTCTTGCTGCTACATTGCATGGTCTTGTTCTGTTGTCTTGCCTTGTTTTTCAATGTGTTACCCCTGCGTGGGCCATGACTAGTAAACACCTACGTTCTGATTTATTATCATCATTTATATTGAATACAGTAAAACCCAATAGCGACCAATTAAAAACAAACTTCTGATTTTAATATGGCGTCTCTCTGTTGGTGATGGCAGAGACAGGCCTAAAAATATTAAAATAAGAATATTTTGATGACCTTCTTTTAATATTTTTATGGTTGATTTTCATTATTTTTTTTCTCGACTCCATGCAAGTCCACTATTTCATTGGACTGCTTTCTTGATGGCATCGCATTGATTATATACTCCTCTGTCTACATTCTGAGCCAGTGCAGGGCAGCAACAACATGTGGCTGAAAGAAATCATCTCTGCTGGTCCCACGGTTGAGAATTCAGCAGGTGTCTACAGGTCCACTGCACCTTTATTGGAGGACTTAAGGTTTATTTTCTGACTGGACTGATCTAGGGATGATGCATGTTTGCAGCTTAAACACACATTACAGCATACTCCAGAGGAATGTTGTCCCTCCACAACCTGCCCATTATGCCGCTTGTAAAATATTCACTATGTGTACTTATACCACTAAGACCCGCATTACAAGTTGCTTGGTACTGGTGGGGTACCGAGTCTGCAAATATTGCCCACACAGTTTTGTCAAGGCCAGTGAATGGTAAGGACACCTTCTTTTAATTGATTATTGTTCGCATGACTGTTTTTGCTGCCAGCCCAACTTTTTACTTGCCTGTGCAGGTGCACGTGAAGGTTGCCATCTTTCTCGCTACCTTTCGACAGGTGTCGGATTCTTCCTTTGGTCTAGGGCTGGAGTAAACTGCCTGGTTTCAAGCATCCTCTTTCAGCCATTGACTTGAGCCCTAGCAAGTCACATTTTTGGTCAGAACAGAGGAGTATTTTGGTTTCACTCTCATGATATTGGCTGCTTGGGTGTATAATTTCGCCTATTAGAAAGCACCTCCAGTGGAATGTACAGGGGTTTATTTTACATTCGAAAACCTCTCAATTATCTTCCTGTGTCGCATTTAATTTTCTGTCTTCTGTGTTCTGTAGAAAAAGAAATCATTTTTTGCTACTTTTACCCTTCACGAGATATTTTTTTCAGTTGCTGGAATAGCTGTAGCGTGTGTCCTGACCTTAATGCTAAACTGTTGTATCGGCACTTTGCAGATCAGGACACCTGGCGTCAAGATGGTAGCCCGACGTCTTGTGAGATCAGACACAGAAACCTCAGTTCAGACTTCAGGAGGCCATCTTGAGGTCAGGCCATCAATAGTTTCCATTCACTTAGGGGCAAATTTGCTGTTATATAAGCTTCTCGTATTATTTACATATTGCGTTGCTGTAGAGGTCAGTATTGTTTACATATTTTGTGGCTGGAGAGGCCAGAGTGAGTCCCAGCTACATAGGTGGCATCGGGCACTCGAGGAAAGTGCCGACCTTTTGTTTGCTCACAATTCTGTCCACGCATGGTGAACTAGAGGCCTTTACTTGAAGGGTGGTGGGGTTCTTGACACTGAAAAGGAACAGTTCATCAAACCAAACAACAACCTAAAGGGCAACAGATGTTACCACCTATCGCACCTAGACTGTCAAAAGTCTAGTGTCGTTGATGCTATCATGCCATTACATCTACAAAGCAATGTTCCCTCCTAGCAAATGCAACCACTATTTTATTCGTTCTATGTCACCAGCACCACCTGCCTGTGACGTCACTGACAGCTTCACATGTGCTTCTTTCATACCTCGTCGAGTCACTTTGTTGGGGTGTGTGAAATACAAATAGAGCCGAAGTAGACCTGTCTTCTTTCCTGCACTTTTCTTACTGTCTCCCATTTCCTGCTGGACCTTCTCCTGGACAACACAGGAAACATATTCCAGGAAGAACCATGTGACACCCTGGCAGCAATTTAACAAATAGTACGGAGTGTTGAGGCTACAGAGTACAAGTTTGCCTGATTAGTCTCCCTGTCGGCCTTGTTGTTATTTTTTCAATCATTACCCTAGCATCATAGGGCCTGATGCTGGGAGCTCCAGTAATGCTTTCTTACAAGTAATCTTTATTGTTGAAGCTTCTCACCACGTGATATGCCTATAGAGACACTTCTTGCCCTCTTTCACGCTTACTACTTTCAGCTCCGTGCCTCTGTATGACTGCTATAATTCAGAAGCGCAGCCTTTAGTTACAGCTGCCCGCGTCACCACCATCTCATAATTTCCCCCCTCCATTCTCTCTCTTCTGCAGCCATTCTTTACCTTCCCTGCTTCATTTTGTCTCTTCATTCTGTCTCTCGCCTCTCCTTTTTCTCCTCCTCGCTCTTTTTCATTTTCTGTATTGCGGTTACTCCCCTTTGTTCTTTCTTTCTTTTTTATTGTCTTTACTCGCTCTTCCCTCCACTGTTTTTTTGCCCTCTCTCCTCCATTTTTCCTCTCTCCTCCATTGTCTCCCTCTCTTTCTTCACTCTGTTCTCTCTCTTCTCTTCCCGCCACTAGTAGGTGGCAACACATACAAATAGCATTTGTGAATGCATATGTTTGCATGCATTATCACATTAAATCAGACCTGTTGACTTTGACAATGCTTGTTTCGTTTGCAGACAGTGAAGCGTGCATGCTATAACATTATTCTGCAGTGCTTGTTGCAGAACACTTAAAATAAATAAGAATTGGCAAAGCCAATAGGTCTAACTTTGGTGGCCAGCCTTGTGGTTTTGTCGAAACGTGTCAGGTTTTGACATGATTTTTGTAAAACTTTATTGTTGTGGGAGCTGCTGGGCCCTCACCACTTTAACAATCTTTTTAACAAACATTAGCTAAAAGCAAAAATATTTTTGGTCTCAAAAAGCACACATTTCCACAGTAGTTTCTAGCACTGAACAAATCTTTGTGTGCTGATATGCTCCTTATGAAAGAGAAGTATGCTGTCTAGTGAAGCCAGCAGATTGAGAGATAAAATGTTAATAATTACAAGAGATCTTGGTTCACGCCAGACCAAATGAGATGAGTAATTCTCAATGTCAGGTGTGCTCCCGTAGTATATGTCCTTTTGTCAGAGTAGAATTATGGCGTTCATGAATTCACAAAAAATTTATGTTAGTATGCCAGTAAGTCGTACTTCTAGAAAATATTTGTGAACTCCATTTTAGCACGAGCAAATATGCATGCATACATTTTCTAATGTGAAAATCTGTTGAGCAAGTTTACAAATTCACTTCCCCTCCAAACGCTGTTTTTCCAACACTGGAAGAGGTTCAACTTCTTCCCTTGTCAAGAAGTAAATTTCCAACATGGGAAAAGATCAGAGAAGAGCTGGTGAAAACCCCTAAAACATACAAGTTATGAGGTTTGCAATATACTCAAAAGGTCACACCAACCCTGGAACTATTTCTTTCTGCTACCTCCAGACCTGGTATGCAGATCTGTGGAAAGCTAGTAAAATAAGGGAATTGCTAGTATTGAAGCCCCGCCCTAGTATGAGCCCTGGCATAATGAGAGAGGCTATTATCAGAGCTTGTACATAATGAGATTGCTGACATGATTTTTTGCCGCTCTACATGGCACCAAAGGGACAAGTGGATTTTGTTACAGGACAAGTAGATTTATGGAGCAACCTGACCAATGGACAAGTAGATATTTTATGATATTCTGTCTTCACTTTTGGAAGGTCGTCATCTCTGTTGTCGCCTACATGTTTAGGATGACAAACCTTTAGGTTCAACTTTCAGTAGGAAACTACAGAGTTTCAAGACATGGAATCCTGCTTTACCAAATGGTCTTTTTAAATTTCATCCAGCTAAGGATGTGCCAAAGAGTGGGGCTACAGGTACCTCATTTAAAAAGAAGGGAGCACCCAAAGGTGGATCGGGCTGCCTAAACCAAATCTACCAAAGTGGTTAAAAGTGATTGGCCAAATCCTTCTGCCAGATTTTTAGCCAGTTTTCCTACAGAGACAGTGCAGAAATTTAGCAATATTAGTTTCTGAACTGGTACCAAACAATGCGCTGTGAGGTACTTATCAACCAGATATTCAGTCTGCGTTCGCCTGAAGCAGTGTTTGCAACCCAAGCTTCTTTACCTTCACGCTCACTGTTTGCTGACTGTCATTTGCTGTCACAGCAGCATGCGAGAAGATTTGAATATCTTTCTCCTTAAAACAAATCAATATAGTAGTTGGCTATTGTATGTTACAACCTACGGTAAAATGTAAATGTATTTTTAGATATTATTCTGTTTTTGGCTACTTGAAATAAAAAGAATCAATTTTCAGCAGCTAAGGTTAAAGACGTGGCAAATTCTACAGCTTGTGCCATGAATGTTTCTGCATGATTGAGTCTGCACGTTTGAGAATATGCTTTCTCACTGCAAAATAACAGCAGTCAAGACAAATTAAGGAGTTACCATTTTATTTTAGAACCTTGTTCTGTGTCTACTGACAAGGTCCCACAGAAGTGCTTAACAGAGGTCCTTAGAAACAGTGTTCCTACAGCATTTCATGTCCTTGAGACTTTGGGGGTCTAAACAACAGACGTTTCTCTATCAGTGGACATTTGTTATTTAAGACCAGCAGGTGCTGAACCATGCAATGGGAGTAAACGGGTGAGAGGGAGCTATACGAAATATGCGAAACCATCCTTCAGTCTTTCCTTTATGTCTTCTGTGATGAAAGAGTTTTTCTCCGGACTTTCTGGAGGAAATTTAAACACAACCTCTGGGGACTGTTAAATTGGACCAGAAACAAAGAAAGGTCTTGGATTTTGTTAAAGATATTGCTTTGTGCCCAAGAACAGTGACAGTATTGTGCTGATCCTAGATCTTCACTCCTAAACTAGTTTCATATTGAGGACTCTTTATACATGGTAACTTAAGCTCAGATCTTGCTGGTCGTGCACATTGAATGACACCTTGTAATCTCCAAGAAGCCTCCTTCAGTAGAATAATCACAGGAGAACATTTTTGTATGGGGGTTTTCAATCAGCAGTCATCACTGTCAGTAACAATCTTGCCCTTCAGCCTGAATGCAACTCCCAGAGCTGTTCTCTCAATTATCTGGGTTTTAGAATGTTTTTCATTGTTTTGTAAGTTCTGTCAAAGGGTCACAGATTTTTTTAATATGTTTTATAGATTATTTACTTATATTTATATTTATTGATTATATAGTTTTTCCTTTACATCACAACTTATAACATAGGATTGTAAAGTCTCGTATCAGCAGTTTTCACATTGACATTAGGCAACAATTATACCATACTCATCGCTTAGCTTCATTCTGAAGATCGTGCATGATTCGGGTTTCTTCTTATGTGTGTGTTCATATTTGTGTTCATATATGGAAAGCCGCAGGGTCCAGTGGTAAGTTGCAGTGGTTGGATAAGTAGATATTCCAGGTCGCTCAGGGGGGCCTTCACCCAGAATACCGTTGGTCTCTCGGTCCTAGTCTACTCTCTCATGTGACTACAGTAGGTTTATGTCCTGAAGGAAAAGAAGGCAAGTTGATAAGTGTTATTGAAAGAAACAGGGAACAGAAATAGTAAAGGAGGTAAAAGAATAAAATAAAAGAACAGTAATTAACAAAGCCGGAGCCATAACTGGTCTCCGCAGGGTCTCTCAGGAGATTTCTGATGGCATGGAGTATGTGTGGGGAGATGGGGTGCGTAGGTTCATCTGTGGTTCAAGTCACTCCAGGGTTTCAGACCCGGCATCTGTTGTATACACTTTCAAGCTCCATATGTTGGGGGGAGGGGGTGCAGTCAAGGTATCAAGCGTTCTTTCAGCTTGCGTCCGGTATGGTTGTGTCCTCATCATCCCCACTAGATTTACTATGGTCTGATTCCGTGTCTCCTCCTGGGTACTCCCAATTCTCCAAAAACCTCAGACCAGAGCTCCGCTATGGGGCGTCGTCTGAGCCCTCGTGCATCCCCCTGACGCAGAATGCTCTCTTCTGCCCTGGACCGTTGGGTGACATCTCTGGCCCAGGCTTCTATAGATAGTCCCAGTTTCTCCTTCCAGTATATTGCAATTCTACACCTAGCTAAGGCAAGGGTCAGGAATCTGGGTCTAGGGAACCCACCAAGGAGGCATATCTCAAAGGTGCAGGAGAGAGCTCTGCTCAATGTCTCGTTGAGACCGAGCACTATGGCCTCCCAGTATACTTGCAGGGTGAGGCACTCCCATAGCACAATGCCAAAATCCGCATCAGGTCGGTGGCTTCTAGGGCATACCACAGGCTGTCCTTCATAGATCGTGCTCAGCCTATGTGGAGTCATGTATGTCATATGCAAGATATTGAATTGTGTATATTTGAGTCTTGTGTTGCGAGATAAGTTATATGCTAGTATCCTGGACCAGTTCCTATCTGCTGTTTGACGGTTTACCAGGGCATCCCATCTGTTTTTGAGAGAAGTTAAAGGTTTCTGAGTCATTTCCAATGAGGATCTATAAAGCCAGGTTACCCTATGTCTAGATGAACCCAATGTGAGCAGTTGAGTGAAGCACTGCGTTTTGACGGGGTTCATCTCTACCCCTCCCCCATAGGTCTGCACGGGTCTGCTGCACTGCGTCCTATTTCAGGAATTGACACTAGGGCTGAGTAGTGTTCTACCAAGTCGGCCAGGGCATAAGAACACCAGAGGAGTAACAGTTGCCGATAGTAACTATCCTGGTCTCTGTCCAGTTCCGAAACTGGGTCGATGTGAAGAAGGCCACTGGTGCCCACCAGCGGCAAACTCGGAGCGTACAGTGAGCCCCATGCATTCTCACTTTGCAGTGGCGCCAACTGTCCAGTGCCGCCCGGAGAAGGAAATCGGGCTTCCTAGTTGGTATCTCCGGATGTAGCATCTTAGTAGCATTAGCCCCTGATGTGGCATCAGGCCAATAAAATCAAGAACGCTCCTGCATGCTCCATTCAGCCATTTTGCCACCCACTGGAGCTGTGCTGCCAAGTAGTAGAGCTCAAAGCCTGGTACCCCTAGGCCACCATCCTTAGGGGCACGACGTAGGCATCTTGGCCTGATTAACCCGTAGGCCAGACAATTCCCCGAAGTGTTCCAGGTGACATATCGCCTCTCCAGCCCCAGCTCTACAATGAGATGGTGTGTGTGTGTGTGTGTCCATCTGCTGTTATCCCATCCTCTCCACACTCCTTTCTGAAGAGGGCTGCCAGCGGTTTCATTGCCAAAGTGAACAGTAAAGGTGATAATGGGCACCCCTGTTGCATGCCCCTAAACACTTCATAGGTCGTGGAGATGACACTCCCAGTCTTTACACGTGCAGTCGGGCCAGAATATAGATTATTCAATCCTCCCCATTCAAAGGGGCACTGATGATGGTATAATCTTTGAGGTATATTGTGCAATAAGTAGTCATGCCTAGAAAAGATTGACTGTCACTGAAATTACAGGATGCCGGTGTGGTGTTTATTGCACTCATCTTGTTAGGGTCTGGGCTCATGCCTTTGTATGAGAATATGTGCCCTTAACATTTCAAGTGCTCCTTATGGGACTTGCATTTGTTCACACTGAACATGAGGTTGGCCTCTTGAAGTGTATGAACAATATACCTCAGCATCTTGCTATATTCGTCTCTTGGTTCTCCAAAGACCAAGTTGTTGTCTCTGTTGTTGAATGGATTGATAACATGTCTGATTGTTGAACCGTTGAATGGCGTCTTGAAAGATCTTTGCCGCTTATAATACTCTAAAGCTGAGTCTTTTACACTCATATAGTCCAAGGTACATTTTGAAAGTTGTGTTGTGCAGAGAGACCTTGTACAGTTCAAGTTGATGATAGCCTTTGTTGTAGGCCACTTTGAAGAAAATCGTTGTTGCATTAAGTAGTGTGATCATGTCGCTGTTGTGACAGCTAAGCTGTTTTTCCACTGTCATCTACAATTGTGGTGTGATGATGTCCCATCTTCAAATTAACCATGGGGCATTTTTCTTTCTACTTATGTCACATGGAGACTATGTACACATGCAGTGCTTTCAATTGTGCAGAAGGGTTTGCTTCAGAATGTTCTGTTTTCCCCACAGGTGGGGAAATGGTCCTTCTCTATGCTGAACCAAGTGCAGGAGCTGGTTTACAGTTACAGAATTGATCTGGGGTAGGGATGACTCGCATGCTGTTATTGTCAGTTGGTGGGAAGGGCTGGAGCTTCATCTTCACCCAGGGTCACCCTGGCTCTTCCCATTTACAGAGCTCAGTGTTGCTAATAATACTGCCTGGCAGTGATTAATTCACAGTTGGCAGCACTCCGCTATATGCAAGTGTGGATGAGAACGCTGCCAAGGTCTCCGTACTGCCAATTGTAATGGGTTGTATAGCACTTACTTAACCCTATGTGGAGCACAGAAAGACTTGTGCACATGACCAGAATGTGATGCCATGTAGGGTACATGGTGGAAGGGTATTGTCTTTGTTTTTGATCCTGTATGGCAGTGGTTCCCAACCTTCTGATTTATGTGGACCCCCACTTTAACATTAATGGATCCCAGGGACCCCCACTGAATTATCATTGGAATCCGGGGACCCCCACCTGAGTCATTACTGGAAGCGGGGGACCTAATTTGTCAATATTTGTTAATATTTTTTTATTTTCTAAGCTCTCGCGGACCCCCTGAGAAGGCTTCGCGGACCCCCAGGGGTCCCCGGACCACAGGTTGGGAACCACTGCTGTATGGGAAAGGTTCCCAGGTCATGCACATTGTCCACAGAGGTGCAGTTATAAATTTGTAGGATGCAGTGCTTAGCAGTATGGTGGATCAAGAGGTGTGAGAGATATGTACAGAATGTATAGTTTTCAGTAGGCTGGCAACTGTGAGCAGCTCAGCCCTTCCCTTTATGGTATTTCTAATGATCGACATCTTCTTGGCCAGTTACTGCACAGGGTTGTGCAACCTGGATTTTTCATTTTAAGGTTATGGTTTTGAGCAGGCATAATTAGAGAGAGAAATGTGGAAATCTGCTGGGATGGATTTTGTTTCGATCATCCCATATCTGAATGTCCTTGTAGTGTCAAGAAGGAGTCATAGCATGTAAGTAGATGGGACCTCTATATGGTTCAGTGAATTAGAGTCATGATGTGTGACTGATGGATAGGTACTTGTGATGTACTGTAGAGAGTATGTTGCAGCACAGCGTGGCAGAACTGGAGTAAAGCAGGGTAATCTGGTATGTAGTTGCGTCTGGGCCGTCCCCCTGCTGCATTAGGGCAATTTGAAAGAAGTCCTTTCCTTTTGTAAATCTATTTTGTGCATAACACCTTCTGTGCTGCAGCTCCTCCTGCTTTCAAATGAACTAAGGCCGCTGACAGGCCCTTCTGCACCGCTCATATTGCGCAAGGTGGTGAGAGGTTACCCACGGGCTGCTCCCTTCACCCCATACTTCCCCTGGTGTAGAGAGGTGCTGGGCTGACAGTTCCATGTAGCAATAGAGCCATTGAGAAAGCCGGGCGCATGTGCAGCTGGGTTGGGAAACTGGCTATGTGCATGCGAAGTGCTTGGATTGTGATTCAGTGGGTGGAGTGTGCAGCTATATTGAGGAGGTTAATCTGGGATTAAGGAGCTATGTGTGTGCCTTGATGCATCTGGGTGCCGCTCTGTGGAGAAAAGTGTATGTGCCGTTCATAAATACCAGAGGAGTGCTCCCACAGTAATGTAGCCTCTTAGAGCTGGGGGTGGGAGGTATACTTAGTGGTCTACCAGAGCTCAGATTAGCTTTATCAAGGGGTTGTCGCAGGGGAAGATCCCAGTGTACGGGAGCAGCTCTAAACCGAGGGAAGTACATACCTTCCAGTCTGTCATCCAATACAGAAGGGAAGGAGCAAGAACATCGGACCAGTAAATCCTCCCTCTTTAACAAGTGACCAACTACCCTTCCACTGCCCTGCACCTTGAGCTATACTTTGTTTATTGTGCTTGAGCATAGATGCTTGTTTGTGAGTATATGTGATTTACTCCCGACTTCTAAATTTGAAGTCACCTTTACTGATGAGAAAACCTTCACAATTCCACTCTGCCCAAGCGGGGACCGAAGTTTCATTGTCACACAGAGTGAAAAGGGTAAAGCATGCTTGAGTTTGTCAATCTGGTGAGCCCAGCAACGAGGAAGGAAGTGTTGCACTGATAGGGATGTTGTTTCCACCCTTGTAGATTGATTTGCTGTAGCTCAAACGATGTGTCTTAATGGTCTGTTTTGTAACAACATGTTTGTGAGGAACTAGGAATGGGGCAACCCGAGGGGTGGCGTAAAGCATAGGTAGGGAGACTGCTGTGTGTTTACCGCAAAACAATGGAGTGGGGTTAAGTTCTCGCTGGCCACGCCTGGCCAGGATTGTATCACCACAAGTGCAGGAGGCCTGGTAGGACATTCTTCCTAGGCGGGGAGCTTTGTGCAAGGTAAGGGCTGAACACAACCGAGGGTAGCGCAGGGGCATATACTAAAATCATTCAATCAGAGCTTTACGGTATTTATCTTGTTGGCACTTCATTCTCTATTTTCCATGTTTATTTTATGCAATTTTTCATCTTTGTTTTCCATTATCCGTTATTTTGGGGTCTGTGAAGAAGGTAAGCTGAAACTAGTAGATTGCCACGTTTATTTAAGCAACAGATGTGCACTCAGACGTTAGTGCCTTACACGGGTCAATCTGATATGAATACCCACTGATCGATACATGGGCATTTTAGTTACAAGGCATGCACATTTTGTTTACAAACCTGTACATGTTTTTATCGACAATTTAAAAATTAATGCACACTGGAAATATATCGTTTTCTGTCTGTATTTGTAAAAACAGAAATCTGGGAGCTTAATTGTAAAAAAGACTTGGGTATGAAAACGCTTTTAGATATTTGGAATGATTAGGAAGCAAACCTGAAGTATAGTAATAACTCAGTTCGTGCTGCTTTTTTGTATTTTTGTGACTGCTTTTTGCCCAAAATATTGACTGTTTAGTGCTTTAAATTGAAATTTTGGAAATTAAGTACAATAACAGACGACCTGATCAATGCTTTCCATTTGTCAGTGTTTCCTTCTAGTGGGATGTGTACTTGACAAAGGGCATCATGTCTGCGTCGCTGAGGCATTTCACCACGGTGGGAGACGATCACCGCAAGAAATGGTGGCAAAACAAACACCACGAACTCGAGGAACATGATGATCACGAGCACCACGAGGCACCGAAAGAGACCACTGTGGAGACCCCGCACCCTTTCACACAAGCGCACTCCTTCCGCCAGGCCCTGAAATGGCTACTCAGCAGCCACAAGTTTCAGGTAAAGAACGACTGTTTGTCAGAATCAGCCTCCTTTTCAGAGCTAATGGATCACCTCACAGTGACCGCAGTTTAGTGCGCTCCTGGGTATATTTTCTTGTGTTGGGGTGACGTTGTTCTCCCGTATGTAAATAGACCTTTATGAATTACTTTTTTAACGGCATTCTTTATTTTTTTTATATAAATACACACAAACGAGCACATTAGTAGTTAATAAAAGGTTTGCAAAACATAACATGCGATAAGAGCACATTTTCAACATATATTTTAAAAGATTAAATGCTATAAGTGCAATTTCAAGCGGTAGTTTACATAGAATAATTGAGCCACTCTCTCCAAACCTTTACATGTTGCTCTGGACAGCCTCTGGATTTATATACGGGTTTTTCTGCTTCAGGGCGGTAATTCTTCCATCAGGTCCAGTCAGTCATTGAGAGAGCTGATGTTGATGGCCAAGGTTGCGCTATGTCTCTCTTAGCTATGAGAAAACCCACAGCCACCAGCAATTTAGTGTGGCGGTTTCATACATCAGTCCCAATATAGCAGGTTTGTGCTTTCGGCATTATATATCGGTGCACCACCCGTGATAGCACATGACTCACTTGGTTCCAGTATAGTTGTATAACCAGACATTCCTATATTGTATGGAAAAAGGTTCCCTGGTCCTCCCACAGTGTAGACACCAGGGTCGAGGCCTAGCTTCATCTTTCTCATTTACACTACATATTGCTCATTCACCCTACAATATACCCTGTGTAGATACTTAACTTGAATTAGCTACAGGTGCTTGGAAACAGGTAATATTCTGGGACTCAACATGTCTTCCTTCCAGTCGTTCTCATCAAGGTCACATATATATTCCGTTCCCACCATTTCTTGTAATGTAACATAGGGTCGGGATAGTTGTTTACAAGTGTGGGGTATAATTGTGAAATCCTCTTGCCCCCCCACAGTTCGACAGTAGTAATGCGCATCTCCTGGGGGTTGCAAGCTGTGAACGATTGAAGGGTGTCACAGTGCACCTCTAGAACATGGTGTAGCTGGAGATAATGGTAGAATTGTGTTTTGTGCTTGTTGTATATATCCTTCCATTGCTGAAAGGGGTGCACAAAGCTTTCTTCTGATATATTATTAAGCAACTTTGAGATCCCTGTGACATCCCATCCAGTAAAACCCTCTAGTTGACTGTAGGTTTAAGCCAAGTCCTGGCCCATCGAGCCTTTCTGTGCCATTGGAAGACCATCCTATCGTATCCAGTTCAATGATTGATGCTGGCAAGGTAGGGATGTCTATGTTGCTGGGGAAGGGCCATGTTTTTGTGGGACTATAAAGTTATTTTAGAACCTCATGTTTCTCAAGGGTTATAAGTTCTACCACGACAGTGGGGTTCTCCCTGTCCGCAAATAGCTAGTCGTTGATGGATATCACCTGGCTAGCCCAATAGTAGAGCTGGATGTCAGCAAGGCCTAGGCCGTCATTCTATGTCCCTAGCACTAGTTTACAAGAACGTGTTTGTAGGCTGCCCCACCTTCCACAGATAACCCACCATTACCTACTGCAGAGAGCAAAAAAATGATTGTGGAACGTCATCATGTATTACTTTTGTATCTTATTTAAAAGTAATGATTTTAATGGGGATTGGTGGCAGTAGTCACTGGAGTAAGTTTCTATGAAGTCTTATTTTGTCATAAAAATCATTTTTCAGACATATACCTCACTTATCTGTAAATGTGAGAACTTTTAATCATGTATTGCAGTTAATGGTGTAGGAAGTATAATTGTAATTACTTCAGTAGCCCGGAGAAAACCTAAATAAAATGAGGACTTGAGTTCTCTTTCCTCTTCCACATTAATGTTATTATGTGTTTGGCAAAAACAAAAAACACTACCTAGTATTGTATTGTTTACATCTAAATAAAACTTACATGTGAATCATTTTATTGACTTGTTTAAACTACATGGTAAGAAACAAATGTGGACTGCACCTTTTTGTAAATCTAATCCCTAAATGTTCCTTCTTTCCCAGGTTGCCATTATATGTCTTGTCATCATCGATGCATTATTTGTTCTTGTGGAGCTGCTGTTAGATTTGGAGATAATAGAACCTGATCATGACCACATTGCACCTCGGGTAAGGTTCAGCAACAATTAAAACAAAAAATTTTGTTCTTTAGAAGTGGTTACATCAATTTTGTTCTATTGAAAACGCGCTTGCAGTTACAAAAACTTAAAATAAAAATACTAGCTTAGAACTATTCAGTTCTGTGTATTTTTGGAATTGATATAAGTGGCGCCAAAAACATTTCTATAAAATGAATTGCGAATTTGGTTTCTGTTTGATGAAGATAATAAATATTCCCTAATGTAACGCTGTAAGAAGCATGCAGGCCATGCAGGCGGTCCCACCATGCTCAACGTCTGCTTACTTAGTATCAGGCCAATCATGTTAAGAGGCAGGACACAAATGACTCCTCCTCCTACCCTTTATTTCGGTAAGGCAATCAAAACAACCTTATCACCCGCCCTTGTCTGACAAAAAAAATTGGTAACAATCATCACAGCTACTTTTCCTGGGCCCGAGTCACAAAGTCGCCTTTCTAAAAAAAAAAAAAAAAAACGTTAAACTACCCCTAGAAAATGACTTCAGTGTTTAGATCTGACAGTCACAGATTGCCAGGAGTGCCTCGATACGCATCCTGTGCGCCTGCAGGATCTCCATCAGGTGGAAAAGTATGCTTAGAGTAAATGATGTATGCAAGTGACTAGGTTAATTTAACTTTATTTTACCCTGCAGGCAAACTGTCTCCCTCGATGACCTCATGAAATATTGGGGTTGCCCTCCTCTTTCCATTCTGCATAGGCTGTTACCCTTGGCTTTTGTACGGGTAGTTTTTAATGCATTTGCGTGCTCAGAAACCACCTGCAGATAGTTTGTCAGGACGCGTAAACCCGTGAATTCTGGGAGTTTAGTGCATTGTGGACACCCCAAAGCTCCACTTTTCTGCCCCTGCATTTACATGTGTAAAATTCCACCAGTCCTGATTCTGGGATAAAGATGTGATATTGACTCCTACTGGTTGCTGTTGCTGCATAGCTAAATTTATCTTGGTGCACAAAAACGTTTGTTATTCTTGCCTCCTGTGACTACCCCATGCATCCTCCCAACAGTGGGCTTCCGTCCTGAAGCAAGGGAAGAGCAAACGCTTCAGCTGTGGTCAAAGTACACCAGTTATTTAACTTATTGACTACAAGCAAAAGCCACAAATATTGACATTTATTTCTTGTTTTTTTTATGTAGTGCTAGTTTGTCACTTTTCTACGTCTTCCTCATTTTTCTTACAAAACGTGTTGTGAGTTTAGTAAAAAAAAAAATATATATATATATATATGTGAACAGTCAATAAAGTCTATGAATGCATTTGAGTGTTCATGAAAATATGAATGCTTACATCCTCTATGATCCTAGTTGGTTGTGAGTCTGTGGAAAGCTAATAAAAGGGTAAAGGGGAATTCTAAGTTATTGCCACAGTTGTTAGCTGCACATTAATTCGTTGTTCACTAAGGTATTACACCTCACTGCATTTCAGCTTTCCAGTTCATGCATCTGTTTTCTGAATAAAGAGGTTTGACAATAATGTAGGCCAGTATTGGGATCCCTACGTTCGCATATTCACGTTCAGTAAATATGAGCAGAGGTCAAGGGTTCCTGCACTTAACTTCACCCTACCTGAACTACCATCTGCTCCGCAGGCTCGCAAGACTGGCCCTTTCGGGGTTACAGGAAAATGGAGTGGGTGTGGCCAATTATGTTGAACTAATTGCAGACACTAATCAGAGTGGTTGCAGGATGGCCAATCAGTCTATCTAAAGCACACAGTGGCTTTGCAGATTAGGGTATCAAGAACAATGGGAAACAAGCTCTTGGCACCTAGAAAAGTCACACCAGGACTTCTTCCTTCCTCCGCCCTTTAATGCTCTCCGTGCATCTGTGTTAGAGGACATGGCATGGCAGGTTTTCTGCTGTTATCCAAACCCCCCTACATCAAGTCTTTTTGAGTTGTATTTCTGTTGTTTGATTGAGAGTTAGTCTAGCAGAGTGTTCATCTTTCTGCATAGCTGAGTAAGGGATCTGCTTTCTTGAATGCCCAGTCCTTTAGTTCAAAGTGTCTTGTGCATGGGGCAGATTAATTTAAATTTGACCTTTGAATCTACGTATAGTCAATCTTTCGATTCAAGTTTTTTGGTGATGCTTGTTCTGGTTTCAGGCAGTCTGGCTGCCTACTTCTGAACTTGCTGTATCAATATGAGGAATCTGTTGCTCCACTCAATTAGTTGTTGCAAGAGGAGATTTACACACCATAGAGTAATTTAAGCACTGCATTGACTTGCTGCGATAATAAGACTACTACATAAAAGATAATACCCAGCTTACATGACCCGAGGCCATCCATTTCGTGCAGTCTTGCTCTGCTTCCCACCTAGGCCGATGAAGGAAGCTATCACACTAGAACTTTGTGCACATAATTCCCATCTCATTCCCCAGCCAGGGAGGAAGCCAGATGTCATCTGCATACATTTGATGATTTAAGTGGATAGTCGCAATGAGTTGATCATGTCAATGTTGAAAAGAATGATGAGAAAGGTCTTGGATTTGAACATCTTGAAGTAATAGTCTTTCAGGGAAGCAATACAATTTTAAGTGGATTTACCCCTAGGTTGACATTCGGATCGTTTGCATGCATTGACACATTGAAGGTAACAAATCAATGTTTCTTATAGCAAACCTGCATACCCACAGATTCGCTTGTGCTTAGCCCATTTGGTGAAATAAATAAATAACAAGAGAGGATTGTGTACCGTGTACGAGATAATTAGGATTATTGCTTTAATGGTAAAGTTTTTAATGAACTACTAGTACCCACTAATGTGTGCACCTCTGTCTTAAAAACATTGGGTACTTCATCTGTAACCTGGTTCATAGTTTAGCCATTCTCATTGTAAACAAATATTTAATATAATTTTGGTTAATCTTTTATGATTTATATAGTGCTTCTCCAGATATGCTACATAGGTGTTGTGTGTAGTAGACATCCGAGTGCTGAGAACCGTGAGTTTGTCTAGCCACATGTTGGTGAATGCTTCTCTTTGCATAGTAATTAGGAGTGCTACAGAGCAGAGGTTTTGCAAGGCCCCTATTCCAAAACATGCATGCATTGTGTGTGTATGTACATTTGACCATTGATTCCTAACACAACAAATGCAATGATATAGATTTGATGTAGTTTTGCTTTATTGGGTTGCATACCAATCTAGGTACTTGATTTGGAAGCCATAGCCTGCCTCATAACTTTTTGCGGGACCAGTGTCGATCACTTTACTGGAATACCATTACAAGCAAATTATGTCTCCACTGTATTGCACTTTAAAGAAGTAGTGGTTGGTATTGGGTAAAGAATGTGTGGGGCAGGAAAAAAAAACATTCCTCTTGAGTACAGGAAGTGCCTTTAAGGCTTTACATAAATCCTTGACATTGATGTGATGTACATAGTAAGTCAGAGAAAGACTAAAACAATAGATCAGCGTGGTTACAGTGGTAACAAGTGTGTACTTCTGCCATTACTGAGTTCTCATTCTATAAATTTGTAGTTTCTTGATAAATCCTGATAAGGAAACTCTCAAATAATCAATAGTCGTAGGTTTCGTATATCTACTTGCATAAAGTTCTCAATACATTAAACAAGAAATGTTAGGCATTTTAATTTGTGAAGTAACGTGTATTGTTTCATCAATATTCACTAATGCACATTTGCAATGCGCCAAGACCAATAGGGGTACAAGATAGAATAATGCCACCTCTATCACGTGTGACTTTTGAACCGGTATACACGGGTTATTGAGAAGACTCTGTGTTGTTGATGAATAACAATGCAGCAAATCTCTTCAACGACATAGCAGTGGTGGGAGCATAAACATTCTTGCCACCATTTTATCACAATTACTAAGGTGTTCAGACATTCCCTCTGCATTCACCCACCTGTACTCACAAGGTCCAAGATCCTGACTGACAGGATTTGATGAAACTTAGCACAGCGTTAAAGTTTGATTGCCAGGTTTTCAAGAGTACTAGGCATAGTGCAAAATGCAACTACAGGCAAGGCAGTATCGGACAAGCTAGAACAGTAGCCAAAAAAGGTTCGAGCCATGCATGGTCATTATGTTATATCTACTGAATAGGTAGGTGGACAAACTCAGCGGTTGTCAGGGTCCAGAGTTAAGACAAGGTGCTCTTATTTTTAATTCACAACACACTGAATGTTTGTCAACTTTCAGATTTTCACAATATTCTTCTGTTTATAGCATATATATTCAAGAAGGGGAGACAGTCTGTCATCAATCTCCTACTCTTTCATTCATTATGTTAGGTTTCCATCACAAATATTTCCAAACCTATCAAACCAGCTTACCTTAGATGCACCAGCTTTAAAACACAGCCATAAATGTTCGTTATAATCTCATGGCCACTAACATCCTATGCAACGTTTTGGATAGTGTGAAAAATCAATCTTCGTTGGGAAAAACCACAACACAACAGCAACAACTGATCCTTAAGCATAGATGTATAAATGTTCAGTACCTCAGAGGCCCTCACTTTCATTGCATGAACAGCACACACTGCCACTATTTTGGCTAATTGTTCCATCTACTGATGAGACCCTTTAGTGATTTCATAGCATTTACCATCCTCTGGGTTGGTAAGGAAGCTTTCCACAAGCTTTCCACAGTCTTTGACACTTTCTAAATGATGGTTCCTTCGTTTTCCTGTGTCTGTGGAAATTCAGGGCATTGTTCTCACATGCTAAAGGGTGCTGTACCAGCCTCTGATAGCCGAAACAAATGCTTTTGTTAGGGAGACACACAGCAGACACACACAAGCGGATGGATCTTTGGTGGAAGTCTCATATCAGAGTCTTTCCAGGTATTGGTGGTGATGGGGTATAGATCCTTGTGAGGGCACTATCTATAAGACAAACATACAACCAGCCTATAAAATGACAAATCATGTAATGACTTTAAAAAATGTAAACTATCGTCCTTTTATGATTGTAGTACACCAAATAAAAGTGTCAGATCCAAATGACAACAGCTGCCAATCAACTGAAGAACCTAAGCTGTCTCCAGTGTCAAAGTATAATGGATCTTTCTGGCAAGAGAGACATATCTTTCAAAATACACTTCTTGAACATTTTAACATTGCTTATAAAGAAAATTCCTGCTATTTTCTTTAAATTCTAAATGCATTTAAAAACAGAAAATAAATCAGCTGACTTTGCTTTTCTCAAGTGTTTTTTCCTCTGATTTTAGGTTTAGGTCAACGTTTTCTATCCGCAAGGTTAATTTTGCACACCCGTTACTCCGTTGGCTTTTTTAAATTTAACCTTGTGTGGGAGCCCAATGATCCAACGCAGGTTCGTCAGGTAAGTAAAGCTTTATTGTGAAGACTGAGTAACACTTAAAGTTAAGATACAGGGTAAAGGGGCACAGAGGGAGCAGAGGCGTGTGCAGCGGTCCGTTAGTGGCACGTGGAATCGCGAAACATCACCATGCTATGTCAAAGGATTCTACATGACACACCGGAGTTCTGAGCCACGTCACAACACCTCTCCCCTTTATTTTTTTTTTATAGAACCAAATTTAAAATCCCAAAACAGTAATTGAAATAAGTAACACATGACAAAGAGCAAAATTAATACAACTAATATGAAATGCAAAATTTATACACAGCATAACAACTTATTAAATGAGTGGTTAATATATATATATATATATATATATATATATATATATATATATATATATATATGTTCGATGGCATGTGTAGCTGCAGATACACATGCTGTGCACATCCTGCCATCTAATGTTGGGCTCGGAGTGTTACAAGTTGTTTTTCTTCAAAGAAGTCTTTTCGAGTCACGAGATCGAGGGACTCCTCCCCTTTCGGCTCCATTGCGCATGGGGGTCGACTCCATCTTAGATTGTTTTCTTTCCGCCATCGGGTTCGGACGTGTTCCTCTTCGCTCCGTGTTTCGGTTCGGAAAGATAGTTAAATCTCGGAAAATTAGACGGTATTGTTTGCGTTCGGTATCAGGTTCGTTAACGCAGATCGACACCGAATTTTGAAGAGCTCCAGTGGCCCTTCGGGGTTTCAATTCCCCGGCGGGGCCTGGTCGGCCCGACCACGTGCGTCTTCAAGGCTAATGGAACGGACCCCATTCCGCTTCTGCCCTGAATGCCACAACAAGTATCCTTACACAGATCAGCATCTGGTCTGTAATTTTTGTTTGTCTTCCGAACACAAAGAGGATACCTGCGAGGCCTGTCGAGCGTTTCGGTCGAGGAAAATGCTAGAGACCGGAGAGCAAGAAGACTACAAATGGCGTCGGCGCCATCAGGACACCAAGACTTGGAGGAAGAAGAAACCTTCTCCATAGCGGAATCGGACTCGGACGAGGTCGAAACCTAACAGACGCCGAAAACCGTGAGTAAGACGTCATTGCACAAAACTCACGGAAAATACACTAAAGCCCAGGGGCCGCCACCGCCAACAGGCCATTGCTTAACCAGAAAATTAGGTAACCGACCATCGGCACCGAAAAAGGGCACACATGTGTCGAAGTCATCCGACTCCGGTCGAGATACCGGTACAGAACAGACTTGACCCCGAGACACCGGGTCAGAGCAATCTCGACATCGAGAGAGCGGCACCGAAACGAGTCGGCACCGAGATATCGGAACACCGAAAGCCAAGAAAGTGTCTTCGGAGCCGAAAAAGACAGTCGAAAAGGTTTTGATACCGAAACATCCGGCCTCGGAGCCGAAACCAAGTTCCTACTCGGAGGAACAGGGCCTGTCCTCACAGATGCAAAGACACAGATTCGGACACGAACTTGAGGCAGGGGAGCCAGATTACACACAAAGAAGGCTCCACATTCAGAAGGACACAGGGAAAATCAGTACTCTCCCTCCAATCTGAATTAAAAGGAAACTTGCCTTCCAAGAGAAAGACAAGCAACCACAAGCAAAGGTGGCAAAACAAATAACTCCACCACCATCAACACAGCGCTCACCACAACCATCACCGGTAGCCACTCCACCAATGATGCAGTCTCCAACTCATACAGGAATGAGTCAGGTTGATGCATGGGATCTTTATGATGCGCCAGTATCAGATAACAGTCCCGACTGTTATCCACCGAGACCATCACCACCTGAGGACATTACTGCCTACACACAGGTGATGTCAAGAGCAGCAGCGTTTCACAATGTCACCCTGCATGCAGAACCAATTGAAGATGACTTTTTGTTTAATACTCTGTCGTCCACACAGCCAGTACCAGAGTCTCCCTATGTTACTGGGAATACTGAAACACTCAAAGCAAGTGTTTCAAGAGCCTGTGAAAGGCAGGGCCATCACTCCAAGGGTGGAGAAAAAGTTCAAACCTCCACCAACAGACCCTGTGTACATCAAGCAGCAATTGACACCGGACTCAGTGGTAGTAGGTGCAGCTCACAAAAGGGCGAACTCACACACCTCAGGAGATGCACCACCACCCGACAAGGAAAGTCGCAAGTTCGCGGCAGCGGGGAAAAGGGTCGCGGCACAAGCAGCCAACCAATGGCACATTGCAAATTCACAGGCCTTGCTATCCAGATATGATAGAGCTCATTAGGACGAAATGCAACATTTCCTAGAACATCTACCCAAAGAGTTCCAAAAGAGGGCACAACAAGTGGTGGAAGAAGGCCAAAGTATCTCTAACAACCAGATACGGTCGGCAATGGATGCAGCAGACACAGCTGCAAGGACTGTAAATACAGCGGTCACCATATGGAGACACGCATGGCTACGCACCTCAGGCTTCAAGCCAGAAATTCAACAAGCGGTCTTGAATATGCCTTTTAACAGACAGCAGTTGTTTGGGCCGGAAGTGGACACTGCTATTGAAAAACTTAAAAAGGACACTGATACGGCCAAGGCCATGTGCGCACTCTACTCCCCACAGAGCAGAGGCACATTTAGCAAAACACAGTTTAGAGGGGGGTTTCGAGGACAAAATACAGAACCCTCAACCTCACAAACAAGACCCACATACCAAAGCCAGTATCAGTGAGGAAGTTTTCGGGGCCAATACCAGAGGTGGACAGTTCCAGAAAACTAGGGGAAATTTTCAAGGTCCCAAAACCCCTCAAAATAAACAGTGACTTCAGTGTCACAAATCCCCAACACATAACACCAGTGGGGGGGGGGTGGGACTGACAGATTTTTACAGGAACTGGGAGGAGATAATAACAGACACATGGGTCCTAGCCATTATCCAACATGGTGATTGCATAGAATTCCTACAATTCCCTCCAAATGTCCCACCGAAAACACACAACATGTCCAAACAACACATGGATCTCTTACAACTGGAGGTCCAAGCGTTGTTGCAAAAAGATGCAATAGAACTAGTACCAAATCATCAAAAAGGAACAGGGTTTACTCACTGTACTTTCTCATACCCAAAAAAAGACAAAACTCTAAGACCCATTTTAGATCTCAGAACACTAAGGGGGTTATTCTAACTTTGGAGGAGGTGTTAATCCGTCCCAAAAGTGACGGAAAAGTGACGGATTTACCACCAGCTTTATTACGAGTCCATTATATCCTATGGAACTCGTAATACGGCTGGTGGTATATCCGTCACTTTACCGTCACTTTTGGGACAGATTAACACTCCTCCAAAGTTAGAATAACCCCCTAAATCTTTACATCAAATCAGATCACTTTCACATGGTGACACTTCAGGACGTAATCCCCTTGCTCAAACAACAAGACTACATGACAACATTAGACCTCAAGGATGCGTATTTCCATATACCCATACATCCTTCACACAGAAAATACTTAAGGTTTGTAATCCAAGGGACACCATTACCAGTTCAAAATGTTGCCATTCGGAAATAACAACAGCGCCAAGAGTCTTTACAAAATGCCCGGCCGTAGCAGCAGCTCATTTCAGAAGACAGCAAATACATGTGTTCCCGTATCTGGACGACTGGTTAATCAAAACCAATACGCAAGAATGGTGTTCACAACACACAAGATACGTTATAGAAACCCTTCACAAGTTAGGATTCTCAATCAACTACCAAAAATCACACCTACAGCCTGTCAAGGACAACAGTATTTGGGAGCAACAATCGACACAAGAAAGGGAATCGCCACTTCAAGTCCACAAAGTGTACAGGTATTCAAAAACGTAATACAGACCATGCAACCAAACCAGAGGTTCCAGGTAAAACTTGTCATGAAACTGCTAGGCATGATGTCCTCATGCATAGCCATTGTCCCAAACGCAAGATTACACATGCGGCCCTTACAACCGAGCCTAGCATCACAATGGTCACAAGCACAGGGTCAACTTCAAGATCTAGTGTTGATAGACCGCCAAACATACACCTCGCTTCAATGGTGGAATACTATAAATTTAAACCAAGGGCGGCCTTTCCAAGACCCAATGCCTCAATACGTGATCACAACAGATGCCTCCATGGTAGGGTGGGGAGCACACCTCAACCAACACAGCATCCAGGGACAATGGGACACTCAACAGAGACAACTTCATATAAATCACTTAGAACTACTAGCAGTATTTCTAGCGTTGAAACCATTTCAACCACTAATAACCCACAAACACATTCTTGTCAAAACAGACAACATGACAACAATGTATTATCTGAACAAACAAGGAGGGACACACTCAACACAATTGTGTCTCTTAGCTCAAAAGATATGGCATTCGGCAATTCACAATCACATTCGCCTAATAGCGCAGTTCATACCAGGGATCCAAAACCATTTAGCCGACAATCTCTCTCGGGATCATTAACAGATCCACGAATGTGAAATTCATCCCCAGATACTATTAACTTACTTCCAAAGGTGGGGAACACCGCAAGTAGACCTATTTGCCACAAAAGAAAACGCAAAATGCCAAAACTTCGCATCCAGGTACCCACAGGCTCAATCTCAAGGCAATGCATTATGGATGAGTTGGTCAGGGATATTTGCATACGCTTTTCCCCCTCTCCCACTCCTTCCGTATCTAGTAAACAAATTGAGTCAAAACAAACTCAAACTAATATTGATAGCACCAACTTGGGCACGACAACCTTGGTACACAACACTACTAGACCTATCAGTAGTACCTCATATCAAACTGCCAAACAGACCAGATCTGTTAACTCAACACAAACAACAGATCAGGCACCCGAATCCAGCATCGCTCAATCTAGCAATCTGGCTCCTGAAATCTTAGAATTCGGACATCTAGACCTTACACAAGAATACATGAAGGTCATAAAACAGGCTAGGAAACCAACCACAAGACATTGCTACGCAAATAAGTGGAAACAATTTGTTTATTACTGCCATAATAATCAGATTCAACCATTACATGCATCTGCCAAAAACATTGTAAGTTACCTACTACACTTACAAAAGTCCAAGTTAGCTTTTTCATCCATAAAAATACATCTCACCGCTATTTCGGCTTACCTGCAAATTACGCATTCAACTTCATTATTCAGAATCCCAGTTATAAAAGCATTTATGGAGGGTCTGAAAAGGATTATTCCACCAAGAACACCACCATTTCTTTCGTGGAACCTCAACATCGTATTGACACGACTCATGGGTCCACCATGTGAACCCATGCATTCATGTGAGATACAGTATTTAACATGGAAAGTAGCTTTTCTAATAGCTATCACATCTCTCAGAAGAGTAAGTGAGATACAGGCCTTTACCATACAAGAACCCTTTACACAAATACACAAACATATAGTAGTTCTACGCACAAATCCTAAATTCTTACCTAAGGTCATATCACCGTTTCACTTAAATCAAACAGTGGAACTCCCAGTGTTCTTTCCAGAACCAGACTCTGTAGCTGAGAGAGCATTACATACATTAGACATAAAAAGGGCACTAATGTACTACATTGATAGAACCAAACAAATTCACAAAACAAAACAATTGTTTGTTGCTTTCCAAAAACCACATACAGGGAATCCAATATCCAAACAAGGCATTGCCAGATGGATAGTTAAATGTATTCAAACCTGTTATGTAAAAGCAAAAAGAGAACTGCCTATTACACCAAAGGCACACTCCACTAGAAAGAAAGGTGCCACCATGGCCTTTCTAGGAAACATACCAATGACTGAAATATGTAAGGCAGCCACATGGTCTATACCTCATACATTTATCAAGCATTACTGCGTGGATGTGTTAACAACACAGCAAGCCACAGTAGGACAAGCAGTATTAAGAATACTATTTCAAACAACTTCAACTCCTACAGGCTAAACCACCGCTATTGGGGAGATAACTGCTTACTAGTCTATGCGCAGCATGTGTATCTGCAGCTACACATGCCATCGAACGGAAAATGTCACTTACCCAGTGTACATCTGTTCGTGGCATGAGACACTGCAGATTCACATGCGCCCTCCCACCTCCCCGGTAAGCCTGTAGCCGTTTTAAGTTGTCAAGAAAATTAAACCTGAACATTTGTAAATTTGTAAATATATCACTTTTAGTCACATTATGTACATACATACTTACTCCATTGCATGGGCACTATTACTATATACACAACTCCTACCTCACACTCTGCAGGGAAAACAATCTAAGATGGAGTCGACGCCCATGCGCAATGGAGCCGAAAGGGGAGGAGTCCCTCGATCTCGTGACTCGAAAAGACTTCTTCGAAGAAAAACAACTTGTAACACTCCGAGCCCAACACTAGATGGCGGGATGTGCACAGCATGTGAATCTGCAGCGTCTCATGCCACGAACAGATGTACACTGGGTAAGTGACATTTTCCATATATATATATATATATATATATATATATATATATATATATATATATATATATATATATATATTTTACGACAAGACATAGTCACCAAACTTTGTGGGCTTATGGCATTCTCTCATACTTCTTTTCCTTTCGATCTTTATTTTATCACCATGCACACCCTTCCTCACTTGTTCAAATGAATTGTGAGCCTCAAGCTCATTTCCACCGGCTTGATCAGAAGACTTGTGACCACCCTCCTCATGCTCACTTCTTCTCCGAACACTGGGATCTAAAGCTAAACCTGTGACACCCCACCAACTACCATCAGTCAATCTGGCAGCATTTCTGCGTACCTCTTGAATTTGTTGAGATTCTTTGAACGTCAACATGCCTTTTCTGTCTACTATGGGATCCCTTACTCTCACCCAATCACCAATCTGCAGACCATCCTTTTTCCGTGGTATCCCTCTCAATCTTTTCCTTCCCACAACATCAGAATTGTCCTTTGCTACCCGCCAAGCTTCCTTCAGATCACTTCCTTCATTAAATAACTCAATCATCCAAAAAAGACACAGTTCTGTAGTGCAATCCTACCTCTCTTTAATTCAAAAGGCGTCTTACCAGTAGCAACATGAGGTGTAGTTCGATGAGACCAAATTAGTTCTTTAATAGCCTGTCCCACTGACATGTTAATCCTAAGAGCAGCTTGGATACATTCTACAAGCACACAATTGAAACGTTCTACAACACCATTACTCTGGGGATGATATAGTGGAGTTCTTATGTGTCTGATTCCACACTTACTCAGGAAATGACACATCTCTGTGGATACAAATTGTACCCCATTATTGGTCATGATCTGTTCAGGGACAACTTCCCGATTAAAAACATCTTTCAAACATTTAATGACGCTTTGTGTGGTAGGAAATCTTACAGGTAGAACCTCAACCCATCTTGAAAGATGATCCACCATCACCATGAAATACCTCATGTCAGGTGGCAACACATGATAAGGACCTAGAAAATCCAGACTAAATTTCTGCTAAGCTCTAGCTGGCGATGGAACAAAAGAATCACTTACTCGATGAGTAACTAGAACTTTGTCACTTATGCAACACCTAGAACAATTCCTCACAAATTCCCCAATTTCTTTGTCCATCGTAGGCCACCAGAGTTCCGATCTTAGCTTCCTTTTGGTAATGGTGGAACCCAGATGTCCTATATGTTCTTTGACTATCAAGTCACTCCTAAAACACTGTGGGGGAATAAGTTTATTACATCTAATAAGCTTGTCACCTTCAATAGATAATTCATCTGACACCTTCCAGAAAGGTTGTAACTCAGATGGAAGAGTCTTCTCTCTTGGCCAACCAGTCTTAACATAATGCATAACATCACACAACAATCTGTCCTTTTGCAATGACTTAGTCCAAACACCTTCATCCAAAGTTTTGTCAAATTCAGCAATGCATGCTATGAAACACTCTTCGATTTCTGTTCCTCATCATCCCTGATAGGCAAGCAGGATAAACAGTCTGCCCTACTATTTTTCCCACCCGGAATGTACTCAACGAAAAGTTGAATTCTGATAACTTAGCTGCCAATCAAGGTATGTGAGCAGCAGAGCGTTTAATTTTTTTTCCTGACAAAATCTCGACCAGGGGACGGTGATCAGTTTTTAAAATAAAATGTCTTCCCCAGAGATATTGCTTAAACTTTTCTGCACTCCATACACAAGCAAGAAGTTCCTTCTCAATTACAGAGTACTTCCGTTCCACCACTCGCAGTGTCCTTGAAGCAAACCTGATGGTGCTTTCCTTGCCTTCACTTGAAACTTGTGTCAATACTGCACCCAACCCATACTCGCACGCATCCACCGTTACTATAGTTTTTGTACTTTCCGAAAATGGTTGTAACACTGGAGAATTAATGATTCTCTTTAATGTTAATTAATGTTTTATCTTTTCAATTGCCTCATAGCACTCATCAGACCAATAAAATGTTTGTTTCTTCTTAAGAATTGCCCTGAAACATTCTGTAGTTTTGGCAAAATCCTTCAAAAACTTTTCATGAAATTCACATAGCCCCAAGAAGGAAAGTAACTGCTCTTTAGTCTTTGGCGCAGGAGCTTCAAGAATGCTTTTTACTAATTTTGGTCTAGGTTTGACACCCTGTTCGGATAAGACATGACCCAGGTACTCAATCTCCCAAGTCTTAGAGAGGCATTTGTCTTTTCTTAGAGCGACCCCTCTATCCTCCAAAGTTTTCAAGACCTCCTCCAAGACTTTATCGTGTGCAGTATCAGTGTCAGCAAAAATCAAAATATCATTTTGGAATATGACCACATTGGGATTGTTGGGAAACATGTCAGTCATCAATCTTTGAAAAACGGCAGCTGCTTACGCTAAACCGAATGGCAATCTACAAAATTGGAAGGTCCCATCAGGAGTCACGAAAGCAGTAAGAGCTCTTGAGTTAACATCTAGTTCCAATTGATGATACGCCGATCTTAGATCTAACTTCGTGACCCAACTAGCAGAACCCACTTTCGCGATCAGGTCATCAATTCTAGGTAACGGGAAACTGTCAACCCAAATTACCTCATTCAAGCTTCTTAAGTCCACACACATTCTCAGATCTCCAGAACCTTTCTTTGCTAAAACTATGGGAGACAACCATAGGGTTGCTTCCACCTTTTCTGTTATGCCCTGTTCACACATGTCATTCAGTAAATTGGACAATTCTGTTCTCACACTAAAGGGGACATTTCTCAGTCTATGTTTAACAAGGACCGCCCCTTGTTTCAACTTAATTGTGTGTGTGAAATCTGTTATTTTCCCTAATTTGTCCTGAAACAATCTCTTAAATTTTTGTTGCCAAGAATACGCTGTGTCAGAAAAAGTTTTAAAACAATTGGTATCACTTCTTTGAATAGACACAGGTTTTTCCCTTCCTGGTTTAATGATTAACTTGAAATCAGCTTGATGAATTAAGCCCAAGACATTAATACCCTTTTTGGCCACATACACTTTGCCTTGGATTGTCTCTCCAAAAATGGACAATGAAATCCAAAAATACCCAACCAAATCATTTTGCTCCCCTCAAAAGCTAGTGTGGCAACATCAGGAGGAAAAATAGTTTTTTCCCCCCAAAACTCATTGAATTTTTCTAATGAAACAATTGTGATGCGAGCTCCTGTATCCACTAATAGTTTAACTGCAATTCCACCCACTAACACCTCAATGTCAGGATCTACTACCATCTTGTTAACTGTGGAGAAATTATCCTTGACCACTAATACAAACTCATTGTCATCATGTTGTACACTCTCCTTATCTCCATCAAGTACATACCGAACACTACTCCTCTTACCACCTCTACACACACGTGAGAAATGTCCAAGTTTGTTGCAGTTCCTGCACTGTTGATTAATAGCTGGGCAGTTTCTGAAAGATGATACATGGTTCGAAGAAACACACCTAAAACACATATTCTTTTGGTTGAATTTAGATGGCAAGGTATTACTAGAAGATGGAATGTTCTCTTGTTTTTTCTCGGCACAAACTTGTTTCTTGTAATCATTGTTCTGTGTATTCATCACCTCACCTGAAATAGAAGCATTAGACAAAGACAACTCCAACTGTTTTGCATCCTCCAAGGAACATTCAATGCTGTTTGCTATGTCAATAGCTTTGTCTAAAGATGGATCTTTACATGTTAGCAACTTTTCTTGGATTCTTTTAGAATAGCATCTCGCTACTAATTGATCATGTATGAGTTGAGAGGTAAAAGTTTCAAATTTGCACTTAGCAGCCAACACTTTTAATGGTGTAATAAACAAATCTACACTTTCATTGGGATTTTGCGACCTTGTGAAAAATGTGTACCTATATACAACAACATTCTTGGTCTTAGTGAAATGCTTGTCCAGTTGTGCGACCGCCATTTCAAACTCATCTAACTCTTCTTTCTCACGTAATTCGTAGACTGGTAGATGGTCGAAGATATTCTGTCCTTCCACACCCAGATAATAATACATTAGACTTTTTTTTCTTTCAGGCCTAAATGTGTGACCATCAATAGCTCCTAAATAAGACTTAAAAGAACGCAGCCATAACTTCAATTCCAAAGGAGGGTCACCCAGATCTTGTAAAAAAAGGAGAGGGTGGCAACACGTTCTGCATTCTTGCTTTTTTTTAAATCTCCCTTTTTCTTCTTGAGACTGACAAAAAAAAAAAACAGTACCAATAAAAAATAAGAAAAAGAAGAAGAAAGGAAAGAAAAAAATATATATATGTGTCTATGATGTCCCAAAGAAAGATGGCCAATATAAACTGCACTCTCCTTCTTCTGGGGTCCTTCTTTTATGTTGATGTCAGAAGAAAAACGAAAAAGAAAAGAAAAAAAAAGTCCTTCAGTTTTTTTATTTTTTTGAAGCACTTCCTGCCAGTAACAATCGACGATTCCCAGGAGAAGAGACTTAATTAAGCTAAAGCTGGCAGCACACAGAGCGTTAAGTCATACAAAAAAAACACGCACTGCCAAAGGTAAACAGGAAAAAAGTACAGCGCGCGCGAGTAGCGCTCAACACAGTACCCGCGCGCTCAGCTAATTATGCCTCGTGCTAAACACACCGTTAGGCCCAACGATGTGTTAGCTCTCAACTCTGTGCCCCCAAATACCTTGAAACGAGGAAGCTGGCCGAGACCTCTCCGAGACAGGACGCTCATGGACATCGAGTTCAGGTCAACAGAGCCGGTCAAAACTTCACCGACGCACTGAAGAAGAAAACGAAGGGAAGTGCGGCAGAACGATCCGCTTCATCCTCGTCGCCTTTTCTGTGGGAGTCCAATGATCCAACGCAGGTCCGTCAGGTAAGTAAAGCTTTATTGTGAAGCCTGAGTAACACTTAAAGTTAAGATACAGGGTAAAGGGGCACAGAGGGAGCAGAGGTGTGTGCAGCGGTCCGTTAGTGGCATGTGGAATCACGAGGCATCACCATGCTATGTCAAAGGATTCTACATGACACACCGGAGTTCCGAGCCACGTCACAACACCTTGTTATACAGCCTCTAAAGAACTTTTTCACAGGGTTTCAGCTTATTATGAGAGTGCCAGATAATATATTTTTGATGCCATTTACTGAAATACCATGGGGTATTTCTGTATTAAAATTGCCCCTTCTTTGAAGCCTGAGTGCTAATGAAAATTTCCCAATTCTCAGTAGACCCAATAAATTCCAGTCCAATCCAGAGTCTGGACCAGACCCTTATTCCCAGACACTATTACTAATAGGTATTTAAATAGCTCTATTTCTGTAAGCATTGGTAATCGCAGCTGGATTGCCAATTCCTGCCTAAACACATTGATCCACAGCCTCACAGTGTCTAGCATATTCCCAAAACATGCTCAGTCACCATAATTTGGTGGGCAAACCTATTACTGGTGGGTTCAGAGGTCACTCGACCAGAGATGTGGAAGTACAGACACTCTTGTTGGCACATCTCTGAAGCAGAAGATTGGAGGACCACTTATTCCTTTGGCAGGTTTTAGTGCCTTGATGTAAAGCCCAGAGCAGACACCACAGTGGAATAGGCCGTTCTTCAAAACCTGTTTGCGTAAGCATCATGCCCGGCGGCCACTTTTGTCTTCTGATAATGTAATGCTTTGCTAATCTTAATTAAGGGATATGCATCCACAAAAGATCCAGTGCTGGAAAGTGCAAAAGTGACTCACTCGTAACTACAGTCCTCCTGCTTTGGTATTATTCACAGATCTGCAAGACCAGCTACTCTTGACAAATGTTCATAATCTGACAGTTTCCGCCTCTGAGGGGAGTTGAGCTGTATGCTTCCCCACATTTTTGGCAACTTTAGGTCACATGAAGACGTGGATTGACTACAAGTTGTGTATGCCTGTTTGCAATGTTAACTGACTGTGCATGTACACTGCTATGTAAATGTTTGTTAACAAGGTGTCCTGCGCTGGTATCTGGGAATAATTCAAGCATTTGAATCTATGAAAGACACTAACATTGGGGAATGTAGTTGGAACATGAGTATATTTTTACTTTCTTGGTGCTGCATTTCAGGCCAGGCTTGGAGCATCTACTACATTTCTTGCTGCTGTAGCACTTCTCTCTGCGGAGAAGCAGTCTCCTTATGTTGACAAAGTACTCCTTTCTTCTGATCCCGGTTTTTGCTCTGAACCTACTGGCTTCAGTCAAACTGGAAAGATGAAGAGGACCACCTCGGTTTGTCACAGGGGCATAGGCTTAAGTAATACATTACAATGATAACTAGTCTGCAGATCCATTGCTACACGTAAATGAGAACTGCAACTATCTTAAATATGAAGTCTAAAATCAGTTTGAACACACACTCTACAAGTCACCTGGCCCCTTCTTTCAAATCTAGATGAATTTAATTTTTGGGTACATCCTTTTCTCAGAGGATGAGGGTAATGCTTCCTCATTCTGTGTATATTACATACATTATATTGAAATGTTGTTCCCTTTTCTGGTAGTACCCAATAATCCACAATATGAAAGGTTAAGAAATGTTTTGCTACAACCTGGTCAATCAATTGCATAATTAGACATATTACACACTCTCATTACTTTGCTAAATCAACATAATTGTCCATACATACGAGATAGATTGCCCTACAGTAAAGAAGACTGCATAAATAAATTCAGATATTCAACCGTCAAGCTATTTGGTTCTCAAGCATGGATTGTTGAGCAGTGATTGTTTTAGTAATCTGGGAATGTACTTAACTTCTTAGATAGACACGTTAACATTTGTAGGGGATTTGTGTATATCATTGTGGCAGGTGTTTTTGTTATTGAACCACATATGTAATGGCGGTAGGAATTGCTAATGTATTTCATCAATAAAGAAAACAAATGTATATCAACGAAGGCCATTTTCAAACAATGATTTAGAATGCACTTTTAAAAAATTTTTTTACAAAGAATTAACTTGAACGTCTTTTTCTTTCAGGTCTTTCACTACCTGAGTGTGAGCATCTTGTCATTTTTCCTGATTGAACTCTTCTTTAAACTATATGCCTTTCAAGGAGAATTCTTTCATCACAAATTTGAAGTTATGGATGCAATTGTTATTGTGGTATCATTTATTCTTGATATTATCTACATAAGCCGAGAAGATGTGTTCACTGCTGTTGGGTTATTGATCCTCCTTAGGCTTTGGCGAGTGGCCAGAATTATAAATGGTAAGTGAATTATTTCCATTCCACCTTTCATGTATAAAGATATTTCTATGTAATATGGCTTTAGAATATAAGTAAGTACTTTTTTAATACGCATTCAAAAAGCTGCTAATTACAGTGTATTTTTACAGTCTTTGTATTTGATTAGCTGCTATTATTAGTTGCAATATTTGAAGCTTCTGTTCTAAACCTACATTACAATAGAATAATTCATCTGTTTGAATGTGTAGTACGTCTGTTGATACATCGTGCACTATGGATGACATTGGAATGTTGAGCGCTCCATTGAAGACAGTGGCGCAGCAGTGGCCTATATGAACTGGTATAGGCCAGCTGCTCTCAACATTTGAATGTCCTAATAGACAGCCTCTGCCTTTCTCTTTCCCCTGCCTCTCGAAAGCGTATGAATGAGGCAGAGGAAAGTGAAAGACACAGGCCATGCAAGAGGACACACCCAGCCTTCACCCTTCCCTCCTCCGAGGATATTGACCTCCTGTAGCTCAGTCTCATTAGGGGTTCAGAAGGAGGGAGGGGTGAATGCTGCTCAACTCCTGGGTCTCCCTGGCTTGGCTGAACTACAAAAAGCAGTTCAGCCAAGCCAGGGAGAATCAGGGGCTGACTTCAGCCCCCTTTCACAGCTTTTGCTGTTAATGTTCAGCAGCTAACAGCCATGGTCCTGTGTGCAGCTGTTAACTGCAGAACATTCACAGCAAAAGCTGTGAACAAAGGCTTCAAAGCCCAAGGGGGATTTCATCCCCCTCGGGCTCTGAGATTCCTTTGTTTTTTTTAATTAGAACCTTCTGCCCTCATGGCGTGGAATGTTCTAATAACTTTATAGCCCGCCGTAACTGAGTTATACTAGCCATTAAAGACCCACTCCCTTGTTAAAGGCCCTTGCATTAGGCTCAGACCTTTAACACTGGAGGAGGCCTTTAATGGCCAGAATAGCCCTCAAAGGTGGGCTATAAAGCTATATTAAACCAGAATTCCTTCCTTTTGTCTCTTGTCTGAGTTAAAAACATATCTTCGAAAGATTCCTCATTTTTTGAATATCACTTGGTACCAAAGCGAACATGGAATTGTTTTATTGCAACTGTGTCCACGTACCAGCAGTTGGTGCCATCTAACTCCATAGTGAACTTGCTCACCCTCCGGATGTAAGACTGCTCTGATGTATAGAGGTACAATCCCCTCAGGGTGACATCAGTTCTTTTATTTTTGTGCCCTTCAATGTGGATCTGGATCTCTACTCCCAACTTTGGTCAGGTTTCACTAATGCCAAATTGTGTTTCAAAATAAGACATCTTGCTTGGAAAGGGTCTTTCCCAAATCCAAAGGCTTTACGCTGCAGAAAACAGATATCGGTCACAGTTCTGCATGGTGTCTGCTTATGGTGTCTGGGATCCAGTGAAAAAAAAGGTTGTGCAACAAATGCTCCCTGATGCATCTGAAGGCAATCGGGTGTGGGCACAGAAACTATGTTGAGGAACACAAAGATGGGGCAGATCACACTCCAAGCAGCAGACCCCTCAGTCTCATGGGCTTCCTCCAAGTTGTCATTCAAGTTAAGTCTTTGTCAAAGTCGAGAGACAAGCTGAGCTACAAGCACAAGAAGGTCAAGCAGGAATGATCCCCATATCCCCACTCCAGGGAGAAGTGCCATAGTGACACTCCTAGGAACTAACTCTGCTGGCTTCATCTGACTCAGGGGCTGGTCCTAGTGCACCCTGATTTCCCTATGCAAACTTTGCCCCTGCAGCAAATTGCGGCTTTTAGGGAGGGTGTTCTGTAACTTTTCAGAACAATGCATCTCCATCTGGAATTCCTTCAGGCCCAGTGGTTTCTCAGGGGCCCCCAGTCCCACTGGCAGGTCCTACCCTGGTATCAACTGACCCTGTTGGGCTTCCGTCAAGTTCCATGCCGGTCCCTCTTCAATGTCTACATGGCACCGCTTGCCAACATCGTCTGATCCCACGGCCTCAACATCGTCTCCTACACGGACGACACTCAGCTCATCCTCTCTCTCACGAAGGACCCCGCAACCGCCAAAACCAACCTCCACACCAGACTTCACGCCGTCACCTACTGGATAGAGGCAAGCTGCCTCAAACTGAACTCAGAGAAGACCGAGATCATCATCTTCTGCTCCAACAAAGCAGCATGGGACAACTCCTGGTGGCCTGCCACTCTGGGAGCCGCCCCAACGCCCACCACCCACGCACGCAACCTTGGCTTCATACTGGACTCATCGCTCACTATGACCCAACAAGTCAAAGCCATCTCATCGTCATGTTTTAACACCCTTCGCATGCTTCCCAAGACCTTCAGATGGAACGCCTCAGCACGACTCATCCTCAACCTCCCCCGTCACGAACACATCTCAGCCCAGCTCAGAGACCTCCACTGGCTCCCCGTCAACAAAGGGATCATCTTCAAACTCCTGATCCATGCTCACAAGGCTCTCCACGACGCAGGACCTGCTTACCTCAACGAGCATCTCAACTTCCACATCCCAACACACCAGCTCCGCCCAGCCAACCTTGCCCTCGCCACCGTACCATAGTGGGCGGCAGATCCTTCTCCCACCTTGCTGCCATAACCTGGAACTCCCTCCCCGTCAACCTACGTCTGACCCTTCAGGAAGCACCTTAAGACCTGGATCTTCGAGCAGTAGCACCCCCCAGCGCCTTGAGACCCTACCGGGTGAGTAGCACCCTTAACAAATTACTGATTGGTTGATTGCCAGTCTGTGCATCCACATTATCTGCTGTAGGCTCAGTTGGCTACAAATGATTTGGTGCCAACGCTCCCTCTGGACCTGATGCCGATGCCTATTTACCATCTGGAGCTGATGTCGTGCCTCACCAGGCCCAGGACTTTGTATGAAACCCCTAAGCAGCAACCTCAAATTTTGAATTAACCCATTTATATGGATGCCACTACTATTGTATGCTAGAGATCCTTTTTGGATCTCATTCTGATGCGTGCTCCAAATATTCCACACGAGGAAGGTGACAATGAGGTGAACAAAAATTCTGCTAACTGGGCCTGATGCGTTGGAGTGTTTACTGTCCGTAAATGCAGCCCTGATAGACACCCAGATGTCAACATGAACTATGCTGTGTTCAGCTACCCAGTTAGTTACCTGGTAACCAAGTGCCATAATTCTACCCCGAGAAGACCAACATTTTGGGCTCATCACCGGACTCCTAAGAGTTTGGTTGTCCAAGGCTCTACAAGAAGGTCAACCCCATTGCATTTTCTACTGCATCCCTCCTGACAAAGAATTGAAATGTGCTGAGTCATTCAGAAAGAAAGTATTTTCTTCTGCCAGCTTGGCCTTGATGACCTTGAACGCTTTTTATCTCCTTAGTCAGTACACACATACTCTTTAGGAAATAGCCATTGAAATTTTGCACAACCATTTAAAGTAAGCTGTTAATGTGTGTCCTTTTAAATCTCTTTCACTGGCTATAAATTGCACAGCAATGCTTGGTGCTCGTTGAACAGTAACCACCGGAGATGCCCGTTTGTGCAAAAGGAGGACAAGAAAAAAAGAGCAGTAGAACAAAGAAGGTCTGGACTTAAACCTTTGTTTTGTAACACCTGTTTGCATTTATTAGCTATATTTATATTAAATGTTCACAGCTATTTGAAATTATTACCAATATTTACATTATGTATTGAGACACTGTAAATACTGTACAATACCGCTTTGCACTTCTGAAAGTCACCTTATGTGTACATTTCCAGAAATGTTTTTAGAGACATGATTTTTTTTTTTTTTTTTTTTTAATTGGTCATTTATTCATTTTTTAAAGCCCCACAAGACACAAGCAGTGATCTTAGATTATCGCCATAAGTATGCAAACAGTTCTTTCCCCCTTGCTGTGCAAAATACTTTAATTACTCCAAACTGGCAGGTGCAACTAAGCTCATTTGTTATCATATCCTGCCTGGACTATTGTGATATAATCTACACTGGCCTTTCCAGAACGTACATTTTCAGGCTCCAGAGATTACAAAACCAGACAGCCAGACTGTGACCTTGTGTACCTACACAGACTACTTCAAACATGTTCTTAAAGTACTCCATTGGCTATCAGTTGAAGCCAAGATTAAATGCATGTTTCTTTGCTTTATCCACAAGGCCTACTGGAAATGAGGTATACAATATTTGCAACTCTTCGCTCCACACCTCACCCGTGGCAGAAATGTCTGCTCATCAGCAGCTAACTTGCTGATAGAGAAAGATTTTTTTTAAGTTGATAAAAAACAGAAGTAGATTCCTGGAAGTACAAGACCAAACCAAATCTGTGGAATGCCCTCAGCCTCTCTCTGAGTTTAGAACTCCGTTACAAGGCGCATCTGATAGAGACTTCTAGCCGCACATTCCTTTCTTTTGAACATCCCACGGTGGCAGATTGCATCTGGAAAATTTTCAAGCACTACCCTTGCACGTCAGTAGGTGGCATTGTTTGGATCCATTTTGACAGCATCTGTGCCGGAAGTGACATGTGCAGTACCTATATAGGTGCCACCTCCATTGCTGATGTCACTTCTTTCCGCTCCAGATAGCGCTGATCCAGATTGAACTACTCTTCAGTTATTTTTTTGACTGCCCTTTTTCAACTTTTTGTCTTATTTTTTCTGAGATTTTATCTCCTGGTGTGAGGATGTCATCCAAGAAGCCGGCTGGCTTCTAACCATGTGGGGCATGTCACAGGCAAATGTCGGTGACATACCCCAACTAGGTGTATTTGTGGTATTTGGAGCTGGGACACGACTCGAAGGTGTCTGAGGATTAATGCCCCATGCATCTGAAGGTGCTGAGGGAGGGATCCCTCAAGTACCTCGCCGCCCAATATCGGTCGATTCAGCAATGCTTAAGGTCCCGTTCGTGTGGGAGGTCCCGGGACCATTTGCAGAGCTTCTGTCGGTGTTCCTAATCACACTCAAAATCATCAGGGAAGTCAGGTAACTTCCACAAGCACAAGAAGTCGAAGTTCAAACATTCTTCGACTTCCCCTCCATCGTTGAAGTTATCCAACAAGACGAGAAGGCATCAGCAGTCCAGGCCCCGCGAATCAACAGGGTCTGAGCCTGGGTCGGCTCTGCACTTTCCTGATTTTCCTTAAACCGGAGTGACCCCTGCCCAGCTGAAGGAGTTTTATGAGGCAATGTGCCTCATTTTCAGTCAACCAGTGCCTCTGGGGCTGCGGAGGGGTTTGCCCTCAGCACCATTTGGGCCCCTAGAATCCCTCGCTGAATCCAGAGTGGAGCTGCCGGCGAGCCTGAGACCTTTCTCTGCACCGGCTCCAATGCAGATGCCCTTAGGTGGCACCATACCCATTGTCTTACCTGACATTGAGCGAGATGGGGTTGTCAGGCACCGACCAAGGACATTCACCCTGGAGTGGAACCAATGCCTTGTTCACTGGATAGGTTTGAGAGGGAGACATTCAGAATGGGTCTATTGATCGTTATGGAGAAGACCCAGTTGAAGAGGACAACTGGTATGAGAAATTGGGTGAGACGAATGGGTTAGACACCTTGCCCGACACTGGCCTGGTTTTCCCTCCTACTATGGCTGCAGAGGAGTGATCCTTTTTTGCTATGGTGGTGCGCAGAGCGGCTGAGGTCCTGGACCTTCAATTGCCCTCCATGACAGTCAAGACTAAAGTCGTGACAGAGGTGCTTCAACCGGGAGTCACCCCCTCAGAGCCTTTACTCCCATTTTATGAAGCCCTTATGACAACGTCCTACTTGGGGCCTAGACCAAGCCCTGCATAGGGGCTTCTGTGAAGCAGATGATTGCCTACTGTTATTGCCCGGCTCCTGGGGATCCCAGTTTCCTTATTCAGCATTGCACCCCGGAGAGCTTGGTAGTCCAAGCCTCCTCATCCTGCATTCTTCCTGTCCGTTTCCTACCACTCCACCGACTAGAGAATCAAAGCTGGACACCTTCGGTAAAAGGATTTTCCATTCCACCAGCATGGCATTGTAGTCGGTGAACACCACATGCGTATTGGGCCATTGTTCCAATACACCATGGGATTTGGTTGCGCAAGTGCTGCCTATTGTCCCAAAGAAGGCCTGAGCCATATCCTCTCAGAAGTTGCAGACGGGAGGGATGCAGCAAAGTTCTCCATCAGATGTGAACTCGACACAACCATCACTCTAGATAGAGCAATTTCATCTTGTGTGGCCTTGTGATTCCACGCCTGGCTGAGAATATCTGGTTTTCAGAGGATGTCCAGGCTTCCCTCATGGACATGTCCTTTGATGGCTCTCGCCTATTTGGAGACAAGACAGATTCAGCGTTGGAGTGCTTCAAGGACAGCAGAGCTACAGCCAGGTTATTGGGCTTGTCTATGGCCTCTTGTCAACCCCACTCTGCTTTCCGCCCCCTTCATGGCTACAGAAGGGGTCTCCAGCTGCACCCATGCCCTCAAAGCTACCATGACCATCAGGCTTCTCAGCCATTTCATGGCCAAGGGCACAGGTCCTACAGACCACATGAGACAAGAGGCCAGCACTTAGGACAGTCTACCTATTCCCTGGCAGCTGCTGCCTCCAAGTCTCTTTAGCCCGCCCTGAGACCACTATGGGCACCCAGTGGGAGGCAGAATACTCCATGACTTTCCCTACTGGCTTTCAGTAACATCAGACCGATGGGTATTACAGATAGTCCGAAGGGGCTACTCCCTCCCCTTTGTGACATCCCTCTCCACCCACAATCGGCTGATGGAGGACCATCTCACCTTGCTACATCAAGAAATGCAGGCTGTCTCGGCGAAGAGAGCCATACAAAGGGTGCCTGTATCAGAAGTAGATCATGGTTGCTATTCCTGCTACTGTTTGATGCCAAAGTAGGGCTGAGGACTTTCTCCTACCCTAGACCTGCGCTTTCTCAGCCTCTTCTTGAAAAAGGAGAAATTCTAAATGCTTGCGCTTGCCCAAGTTTTGTCTGCCCTGCATCCAGGAGAATGGATGGTAGCATTGGACTTGCAGGACACTTATTTCCACATCCCCGTCCTCCTGGCCCACAGGCACTATCAGCCAGTCACAGTGGATCATAAGCATTTTCATTTCGCTGTTCTCCCATTTAGCCGTACCAGCGCCCCGAGTGTTCACCAAGGTGATGGCAGTGGTTGTGGCTCACCTGCGGAGGTCAAAAATGTTAGTCTTCCCTTACCTCGGTCCTGCAAGACTTTTTGATTTAATCGGATTCACAGACACACCTCTGGGGAGGTATTGGTTGGGTATCTATTCAAAGGTAGGGAGTATGCGGCTAGATAGTCTCCACAATATAGAGTGTTACCGAGAGTAAATAACTTGTTCATCTGATAAGAGACTTCTAGCTGCAGATTCCTTACCTTTGAATAGTTACCCAAGCAATACCTCCCAGAGGTAGGTCTGCAAATCCAAATAAATCAAGAAGTCCTGAAGTCTGCAGCTAGAAGTTTCTTATCAGATGAACAAGTTATTTATCTTTGGTAACACTTATATTGTGTAGACTATCTACCTGCAGATTCCTCACCAACCCTCCCATCCTTTGCGCTCTTCAAATTGGTTGAGGTACAGGGAGACCCTTTTCAGGGACTTAGGTGCTCATTACGAGTCTGGTGATCCTGGGGCCACCAGACTAGTGGTCCGGCCTCCACATTATGACCCTGGCATAGCCACCACGGTCTGAGCGCCGGCACAGCCAGGTTGCTGCCAGTTGACAGCCTGGTGGTGCCAGCGGTCTTAATCCACGAGGGCAGCGCTGCAAGCAGCGCTGCCCTGAGGATTACGCCCCAAATCTCCACTGGCTTTTATATGGCGGTCCCACCGCCGTTCAAAGGCTGCCGGAGACTGGCTGCCGGTGGCCTATGGGGCCCCCTGTACTGACCATGCACTTGGCATGGGCAGTGCAGAGGCCCCCATTGACAGCCCTGTTGTGCTTTTCACTGCCTGAAATTACGGGCAGTGAAAAGCGCGTCCGTGTCAAACTCCTTATAAGGCCCTTAGTCTTTCCCACACCAGTGGCCAGTTCTCATTGTGGCTCCGCGCTCCTGATGTTAGCATGCCGAGGTGTGGCCTATAGAGGTACTACGCATGTCACTTCTAGCACGGATGATGCCAACATGGAGCTGAACGATGCCACCTACTGGCGCATAGGGGTACTGCTTGAAAATCTTCCAGAACCAGAACCAGTCTAATGCCTGGGGATATTCAAAAGTAAGGAATCTATGGCTAGATAGTCTTTAAGAGATAAGGTGTTACCGAAGTTAAGTAACTTGTTCTTGTGGAAACTCCAGAAAACTTAACGATTTAATCTTGCCTTGTAAATATAGTGCCTGGCCTTTCGGGTCGCAGTCACATGCCACCACTTACCTAATGAGCCACGTTCACCCTCTTAATTTTTTTTTTTTTTTTTTAGCAAATTGAACAATGTTGCTATCCACTTCTGCTCTCTTAAGTAACTGAAATGCTACATTTAGTACCTTCCCTAAACTGATTATGTCTGTTTCTCTGTTTGACACACTCGCCATCTCAGTGTAATCCCCATTTGTTAACTTACTGTTGCAGTGTAAAGTTTAATCAAGCTGATGCATCCAGGAGTGCTATGTAAATGGATAAATAAATAAGTAAATTATAAAACCCTCAAATAATTATATACGTAGTGTGTTACTGCGAATAGCAGTTGGTAAGATCGAGTAAAAGTAATAGTAAAACATGCATGTTAAATAAGCATATAGCAGCATATCACTCTGAGTTCTCCATAGGAGTTCCAGATCTCAACCATTTCTTGTTGGCTGTCCCACACTCATTGTTTTTACACAGGATTCCACAGTTGAACCTTTTCAGTTACAATAGCTTTTTTAATGTGACTTTTTGAATTCTTACAGCATTGAAAGCAGGCATTACCACCTTGAATGTGCAACTTCATTTTATCAGCTCGAGCGTGGAATAGCCCCATAAACTACCATTAGTTTTGTAATTCCTGCCCTCCTTGCCCCACAAAAGCACCCAAACCTACCAAACCACTCCTTTGCCCCAGGAAATGTAAGTCCATTCAATTCTAGACACTGCAAACATGGCTGGTACTCTAGCATGATTCCCCAAGTTCAACATAAGGTACTATTGTCCTGGACCTTAGATTCCAGGATTAGCTGACTGAAATATCATCCAAAACATTTAGCCCTCACAGGCATCATAAGCAACTCGAAAGTCATCAGGAGTGCTAACACGAGCCTCCAGAGTTCCTGTGAAAGTTTCTTCCTTCACTGACCCACATGTACAAATTTCTCCTACCCTAGTTTCTGCAGCCACAGATCAATTTGGTAATTATATTACTGACCCATAGTAGCAGGATCACTTGTTTTGCTGCTAAGTGATAGGAGCAAGTGGGATATTGTTTTTCCTGTGTGTTGGACCTGCCCTTTTTGCAGGGTTATCCCCAAACATTTTGCCTTCTTCCTCTTATTTTATCTGACTCGTTTGTTCTGGTTTTAGGACTCTGGGCACTCTAGCACTGCTGACCAGCACTAGAGTGCAAATGCCCCCTTTCTAAATTGTATTGGTGATTGGTTTATCCATGATTGGCATATTTGATTTACTAGTAAGTCCCTAGTATAGTCCACCAGGTGTGCCCAGGGCCTGTAAATCAAATGCTACTAGTGGGACTTGCAGCACTGATTGTGTCACCCACATGACTAGCCCTGCAAACATGTCTCAGGCCTGCCATTGCAGTGTCTGTGTGTGCAGTTTTAAACTGCCATGTCGACCTGGCAAGCTCACCCACTTGCCAGGCCTAAATCTTCCATTTCATTACCTGTAAGTCAACTCTAAGGTAGGCCCAAGGTAGCCCCATGGGCAGGGTACAAGGTATCTGAAAGGTGGGACATGTAATGGTGTGTTTTACCTGTCCTGATAGTGAAATACTGATAATTGTTGTTTTTCACTATTGCATGGCCTATCCCTCCCGTAGGGTAACATGGGGATTGCCTTGAAATATCTTTTAAGTGTAAATTCCCTTTGGGAGCCTATAAAGATATGAAGTTTGGGGTATCTGAACTCACAATTGAAAAATACATCTTTTGGTGAAGTTGGGTTTTGAATTGTAAGTTTGAAAAGGCCTCTTTTAGAAACTGGGCATTTTCTTGCTTAACCATTCTGTGCCTCTGCCCGTCTGCTGAATACACGTCTGGGTCAGGAAGACAGTTGGTCTGTTTGTGCATTCACTCTAGACAGTCACACAAAGGTAGATGTTCCTTGCATATCCTGATGGGCCATCACCAAGCTGATGGGTCTTCCTGAGCTAGAGTGGTGGGAGTAGCTGACACTAGCACCTGAAATGGGCTGTGCCTCTCCTCACACAAAGCAGTCTGCAACCCCCTGGAGTGTGCCTGGGGAGAGGGCAGGGAAAAGAAGGGTCTTGTGCACTACAGAGACTTCTCTTTGAAGTTTGCCTACTTGTAAGACAGCAATGGGTATAAGTACTTGCCCTCTGACATTACCTACTTAGAAACCTTCTGGACTGAGGAAATTCTGCCAGGAAGAAGAGCTGGATGCTGCCGGAGGGACTGACACTCTGCCTGTTGCTTTGTTGTGCTGCGAGTCCTAACTTGCCAAGCAGTACCCACTTCAGACCCTGGGCCCTTGGAAGGGCAAGCTGGTGATCTGAAGGTGAAAATCCACACATCAGTGCACTGCGCCGGAACGAGTAAAAGCAGCGTCTGCCCTGCGGCTTAAGAATTTATGCCTTACCTGCCTCACGGCTCGAGAATCATCACAACGTCTGTCTCGTGGCTGCAGAATCGATGCAGCACTTTTTTACTGTGGTCCCATCAACACAGCGCATCTGGAGCTTCCACGCATCATCCCTGGGTGCCAATTTTTCATCGACCCCCACGGCAATAAGGAACCAAGGCCGGAAATTGACACATCGCCTTTCCTGCGGGGAAAGATTAGATGCCAGTTAGGAACCGATGCATCGTCTCACCTGTGAGGAATGAACTGGTACATCATCTCCCCTGCGCAGTAAGGAACCAACACATTGCTTTGCTTTTCCAGTGCCTCACCTTTACTGTGGCCGGCATCATCTTTGTTTTTGACGCATCCCAGGTACTTTGTTCTAAAGAGATACATCCAAGGAATCCTATGGATTAAGGCTTGCTTAAACTTTAAACAAGGGTATCTATTATCTGGAGGCTCCAGCCAGTGCTTAATTTGAATAAGAATAATTGTTGAGCCCCAAAGTTTTGCTCAGGTGCCTGTGACCAGCATTATTGAAGGTCGAGTGCCACATTCCAAGCCTGTGTAGTCTTGATTCCACCTCATGCCTCTTTAAGCCACCTGCAGACACTCATGGCCTCTTTAACTTACTCTTGCAGGATTTTTTTCAGCCCTACATTTTCCTTTTATTACTGTTTTCCTGCCTTTACTTTCCTCCTCCTTTCCCATTTCATTGTGTTCTGCCTCTTGCTTTAGATCAAAGCCTGTTTAGGAAAAATAAATGCTGGTCCCCCAAAATCAGTGCTGGTGGGCCCCACCGGCAACCACTGGCTCAAATTAAGTACTATCTCCAGCTCTTGCTTGTGGACGAAAAACCCTCTGCCTAATCAGGAAATTTTGAACATGCTTCCTCTTAGGCCGGTCAAACACCTCCCTGACCTGCTCAAAAGATTTGATTTGACCCATGTCAAACATTTTCCTCACTGTGCAAAACTCACCTTCCTTCTAAACTATATAATCCCACCTTGCAAGAATCACAGTAATCCCGATTGCTCCAGAGAGATACAAAGGGTCAGGGAAATAGCGTTGACCGCTGTTGAACACTGATTTGGTCCTGAATTCTCAGAGCGCATCTGCTTACCAGACAGATGTAGAGTTTGGTACATCTCTGTGTGAAGACTCCAGGGCACTTCCCCAAAAGGATGTTCCAATTGGATTTGCTCTGTGGGCCACCATACCTTGTCATTGTAATCCTCGCCCAATCCATCATGTAGTATAGTTATGCCTTTTGATACACAATTGTAAACCATTATTTTCTTGCCTGGTATGAACACCCTTAATAATCAGACATTTTATATTTGATCAATTTAGACTCAACTTGGAAGTTAAGATGATCATACTCTTTTCTGGACTAATGTGATTTTTCTACGATTATATTCAATATCTGGAGTCCTGACGGGCCACTTTTGGGCCATTAACATACAAATTATATTTTATAGATCCCCAGTGTTTACCGCAACAGTTTTCATTTATACCCTTTAGAAGGTTTCGAGTATAATTGTAGCAGAAACGTTTGTTGAATTAACCTCCGTTGTAATCCTGTGATTATTTTTTGGACCGCTAGAAGAAAAGTCATTCTATTTTCAGTCAATGATCATACCTGAACCCAGTTTCCAGTTTCTTTAAATGTTACATTTGATGGTACTTTTCAGGTGTCCAACACCAGAGTCATTTCCAAACACAAGGCCTAGCTGACTTTAGGCCTTTGTGATTATACAACTAGGATAAGACACTTATTAGACCCTGTTTTACCAGTAGTTCTTTATTATCAGTATAAGCATATACATTTGACAGATAGAGCAAACATTTCAAGTGCAGTAATGTGGATATACAAGTGCAGATGGGTCGTGAGAAGATGCCAACATTGTTGACGACAACAACTCTATAACAGTACAATGTGTTGCCAGTGTAGTGTCCACCCATAGTGTTGCCCTTAGGTAGCACAATCTCGCTATCGGGTGCAGTGTCTGTACACGCCAATTGTTAGGAGCCCACTACTATTAATCTATAAAATTGGCCAACAGGGGCTGTAACTTTGTACCCTTGGAACTGAGGAGCTAATCTTGAACTTGTATGGCGGGGCGGTATATCTACACTGGGCCCAACTCTTATCTAGCAGCAGAGGTAGGCTTTGGTGGTGTGGACCGGGGTTTTAGTGAGATAGTTCCTGGAGGCGGGGGTGCTGTATTATCTCTCATGGAGGCCTGATGCCTTAACTGCTAGTTTTTCTAGGTATGTGTCCCAGACTTCCTGTTGTGGTGCATTCCTCTGGTGTATTAACAGTGTGTGCCAGGCTGTGACCTCCTCAGTTGCCCATTTGAACAGGTCTTGTAGTCAAAGCTGTGGGGGGGAGCATCTGGGGGATTCCCAAGCCATGGCTATAAACCTTATGCTAGTACAAATGCCAAGTCAATGAATTTTATGGCCTACTGGTTGTGGCGTGTGTGCTTTGGGATTCCCAGGAAGCACAACAGGGGGTCGACTGGTAGTGTCGGTCTGGTAATGTCGATTAGAGTTGTTGATACTTCTTCCCAGAATCAACCCTGTATTTGAACAGGCCCATACCATGTGATGGAAGTCTGCCTTCTGGCATGGGCATCGCGGTCACTGTCAGGAACGTTTGAACAATATAAGGAAAATAAAATTGAAGACTGCACCTGGTTTGCTTTTGACCTTCATTTGTGACGTTGTTCACAGTGACATAGTTGCCATTGTGCATCCTTCTTATGTTACATATGTATGCTGGCCCAGCTATACACCCACGTGTAGCAGGCCTTGAGTGGCCAGGAGCAACTACATTCTGTTTATTGCAATTACTGGACTCTGAACTCTTATATAGGTGTGCATTAATCTATATCACCTTTGCACAATATTCCTTGCTCTGATTTCAACCTTACCATTTTGGGGAGGGGGGGGGGGGGGGAATTTTTATTAATTTTTCAAGGAGACATAGGAAGTACAGAGCAGAATCCGAGCATAAATATCTGAGTAGTTTTGTACATTGGTATCATAAAAACTGTCAATGCTTATTAATTTGTCATCGCATTTTCTCCAAGGGTGAACAGTGAGTTATCCTTTTGCCCAAGATTTAAAAAAAAAACGATGGTTCGGAAGAACACGAGGTGCAGAGATGTGCTCTTGATTAAAAAACCTTTCTGCACGAACTTCTTGTTCCGGTTGATATTAATGGTTCAAATGTAAAACAACATCAATTTACAAAAAAGTTATAAGAAAAACATAGAACCTCTAAAATAAATATTCTGGGTAGATAATGTTTTTAAGCTCGACTCTATCTGGTAAATGTAATTTCTGTAGAACGAAAAGGAACTTTTCATGTTAATCAGATGCAACATTTTTTTTCTCCAAAATGACACTTTTTTTTTTAATTCAGTATCCTGAGAAAGACCCATCTACACTCGATAATGAAAGTGACAGATGGAACAATTTTTCTATGAGGTGGCGATTGATTATTGCCTGTACCTCCTTCTGGTATGTGGTATATGGCTGGAGTAGATGATTAATATAAAGTCTTGGTTTAAAGGCTGTACAGGGCTCAGTTTCTCTGTGCACATTTATATGTATATATTTTTTATTGAGTTGATTATGTATTTTGGGGCATGCACAAGACTAAAAAATCGAAAGCCTTGAATGACATTTGGAAACAATTGGTAAACAGTTTTTTACTCAGCCTTCCTATCACCAACTATTGAGTTAAATCTTAACACATTATTGCACAGAACTAGAAAGTGCAAGCAGTAGGGGAGATTTCCAATGTGCAACGCGAAGTCAGGGTTTTAATTTGTCTTTTCAGAGGGTAGAGCATTTCAGTTATTGGGTGGACAGACAGGAATCTATGGGAGGCTGCGTTAAATGGTTATGTACTATTTACTCTCAAAATACATCTGTGTGGAAAATGGATTGCCACCTTTGGGTTACGCCTACGTCAACATAAGGAAAATAATCCAAGCATTCTGATTTTTACCAGAATGGTTTAGACACTCACTGCTAAGTTGGTAAATGCATCGGACTTATAAACTATTGTTCACACTGGTGAAAATGGTCGAAAATAGTACATGTACTTCTGTTGTAAATGTGTATCTTTCTTCCAGGAATAATTATATCAATTCAGACACGAGCTGAAGAAAGAATATCAAAGCTAAAGGAAGAGAAGAAACAACTAACAGATCAAGTTACTCAGCTTCAACAGCAAAACAGAGAACAAGTAAGAGTGTCTATTCATAGACAGTCGTGTTGTACTGTATAGCTATATTCATTTTATATTATTATATCATATATGTATATATTATAACTGGTAACCACGTACTGGAAGATGGTAAAATAGGATCACATCACACGTTACCTTTATGTATATTTATATATTGCATGGTTATTTTGGGTTAGTTGCTTTGACAAATCATTTTGGTTGAAGGTGTGACGAACAATGGACAGTGATTTGAATTTTAATGTTTCAGTTCTGTTTACCTTTCATGAATAATTGATAAAACTACAGACAGTGGTGAGAGCTAGTGAATATATGAGATCATGTGGCAGCATATTTCTGGATTTACTGCGCTTGTCATGCAATTTTCACCTAATATTAGATTTCACTAAAACCTTTGTTACTAGTTAAAATGGATGAAATTAATGCTTCCAGAGAAGGTGCAGAGTAATATGCTTGTTTGCCCCTTAATTTAGATATCATTGCTTCATAATTTGTTCTTCAGTGCTGCATAATCCTAGAAACCCTGACAACAGTAAACCTCTACATTCATTTGGAGACTGGTGAAATCTATATTACAAAGGAAACAGTGAAATATCTTCCGGTATTTCATTGTTTTCCGTGAAATGTGGGTTTTAATACTACTAAGAGGTGCAAGTACCTGATTTCCAACTTTCCCAAAGGCAACTTACTTCGGATTTCTACAGCATTTCATATGGGAGGGAGTCCTGTTCAGAGTTCTGATTTCTACTCACTGTTTGGTTAGGAGTTCCCTTCTTTTCTGCTTTGTACCATTTTTTACATCTGTGCTTCAAGAAAATGATCTCTGGAAACTCAGAAATACTTCTTTCACTTCAGGAAGTGACAGATTCACCAAAGAAAGCTTTATCCCGTGCTTGTGACTCATTTGAAAAAATGTGAATGTAGTAGATGAGCCACATCATTAAAGGACTGTATGATATCCTGAAAAGTAGCTGCAAAAACATTAATTGACAGGTAAGAATGTTTGCTCCTTTGGCTCCAGAAAAGGAAGGCCAGTGATTAGAGCTCTTCAGATCTCTATCACTCTCCTGACACCACTTATGTGCGCTCTTACCTTCATAAATTCCTTGTAAATTGAAATCTGAGGATAATCCTTTATCTACCTGTGGAGAACCTGTTTGATAGGTCTTGAAGAAATCCAAGAGAAAGTGGGATAAGCTGCCAAAAAGCCATTGTTTGAGGTTCACTCTAAACTTTTGTAAAACGTCTTAACAACAATGAACCCTCCAATGAGGGGCAGACTCCTAGACAGCCAATATGGCTTTAAAGCACTGTTGGCATCCGATACCATCACTGGTAACCCCTTGTCATCAATGACTACACCAACAAACACTTCACAATTGATGATCGGGATCCTATCAACAACGTCATCATTGATGACATACTCCATCATCAACAAAGCACCTACAACCTACCGTAATCGATGAATACATTATCGATGACACCAAAGGAAAAGTCTGTCACTGCTAGCTCATCTGTGGTGGGCGAGTGCCTTTTGAAACGTTGCTCAGCAATGTTGTTGTTCTCCTACCTTCCAAGATCTGGATGTGAAGGGGAAGTCCCCTGATGAAGGGCTTCTTGGAGCAACAATTAACACCTACTCAGCTGATCACCAAATGCCATTGGAATGACAACGATGACGACAACTAAGTCAACACTAACAAGAGAGGAGACTAAGGTGACATTCCAAAGAAAAGGATGAGTCACATTGGGAGTACAAACATCCTCATTATTAAAAGTATTATGATGAACAGTATGGACAGTCACACGATCAAGAAGACCACATGGTCAATGTCTCTTTAAGCCTTATTTAACAACCTTTGTGTGATGGTGCTGTGCAGGATTATTATAATCCGCTTCCAACCACTTTGAACCCTACCATAACACCAGCTAAGCCCCGATCGGCTCCAACACTGCATCCTTTTGTAGTACCTCTGCCATCACTACTGCCTCCTATTCAGTCAAGACATGTTCTGAAGATAATTATGTACTCTTCAATGACGATGATGTGCTGCAGGAAGCAGAACATTTACATCACCTACAGTCCGGGACAGGTAAATTGGATGACTGTGGCAAATGTATCAATACACTGACTGACTCTCACTGAGACTGTCCACCAGATGACATAGCAAAATTCTATTCATTAGTGAAGAGCGTCCAAACATTTCTTTCTGTGTCTGTAAAGGACATAGATTATATCCTTTATGAGTTTAAGGCAGCACCCATGAAGTTAATTGCCAGTTCATTATTGACCATGCATGGAGAAAAAGGCTTACAGTTATGCAAGTACTGGTTTCGGTGTCTGTTCCCAGAACTGACAAAAATATACCGCTCCAAATTATGCTCAAACCTGTGGTTATGCAGGTGATGCCTTGCACAGCCCTTCCTTTCTAGGTAGGAACTAAAATGATAGCTTTGGGAAAAGAGTCTCAACTACAGTCGCTACATCTATCAGGAATGCCAATGCTCTGGCCGTTGATGGCCTTTAAGCCCATCACACATGGGTGGCCATGGCCCATACATCGTAATCTTACTACATGCAATAAGAGACTAAGCCTTAGCCAATCTCTGGGAGCCAGAGAGAGCTTCAGTGGCCATGGCAACCGATCTGTAGATGTTGCATGTACTGGGTTCTGCCAAATGAGAGATGCTGCGTTTCTGTGGCAGCAACAGTGATTGCATTCTACCTCATTTAAGCCAGATGTGCAACACCATATTTTGGATATGTCCTTTGATGGTGGAAAATGTGGACAAAGCCCTTTAGTCACTTCGCTCCAGTATGGACATGGCTTGTTCTCTTAGGGTGTTGCAGTATCCGCAGCAGGTGCCCTTTCATGGAGGAAGGGACAGAAACTGCCTACCGCATGTAGGCAATTTTCAGATTCTGCTTTCCACAGTAAACCCCGCTGTGCTGCACCCCACTACCTAACAAGTCACCTGTGTCCTCGTATTTGCTGTAACAAAGTTGTGTGTGTCTAAAGCCTGCTGACTACACATGAAGCAGACCCTGGCTCAGTGCATAATCTCCCTGAACAAAGACCTACGTGATGGTCAGGCCTTGCACTCAAAGCCTGTTGAAGACCATAGGCTACTGTGCCCTTGATTGGCTTTAGTGATGTCATCGATCTCAATGATGAGGACAATGCAATGTGTGATGTCACCATTGATGTCTTTAGTGGAGTTATTTGTTTAACATGAGATTTGTGGTGCATGGTTGGTGTAAGGGGGCTAGTTTCTGTAGTGTAGCACCCCATAAGTACCACATTTTAGTGGCTTTTTAAGTTGTGGATGGTAAATGTGCATAAGCCACTGACTTTATTTAGTGATATTAGTGACGGTCTTCATGCCTAAGTAGTTACGGCTAACACAGCTTGCAGTCAGAACACACACCTTTTCTTTTCCAGCAGTTCACTAATTTGCACCAAACTTTGCGCATAGTACAGAGTTCAGGTTTTATCTTCCTACATTTAACGCCTGTTGGTCAGAAGTTAGAAGAGATCCAACAACAAAAGTGTTGTGTTTTCCAGTTCACTTGGAAATCCCCACAAGCACCGTTAACTGCAAGTAACAAATTTGGCGCATTAGTAGCACTTGCCTCCATGTTCGTGTCATTTTTAGTTTGGCTTTTTTTTTTTACTCATCTTGTTTGAGCAGCAAGCAAACGCACAGCGCCCATTGAGCATGCACCTGCTATATATATATATATATATATATATATCTCTGTTAATGTTTACAAACATCGAACTTTAGAAACGAATCTTCTGATTTTTCCAGTGCTCACAAACCTCGGAGATTGACTGGAATCCCTCTAAAACAGGGGTTCCGAAAAATTTAAGAACCAAAACCTACTTTCTAAAATGACAAACGTTCTCGATCCACCTAACTGTACTAGACATGAAGAGGATTGATTTTTGAATGCAACTAAAGCATTGAGTGGTAGCGCATTGTCATTTACAGGCAGTACATTTTCCATTGAAATGGCCCCAAAATCTGAACTAACATACGGTTGTACTGATAAAACTATATAGCACACAATTAATAATGTGTGGAGAAAAGGTTTGTGTGTCTATTTATGATTTGCACATCAGTAGGCAAAGTGCCTTGATATGTTTGATCCTATTAAAGGCACCTTTATTTCTCAAACTTTCCAGACCCACCAAAAATCAGCTTGCGACCCATCCAACAGTTTGGGAAATACTGCCCTAAGCATTTACAGTGGGCAGCCATCTTGTTTCCCTTGCATTTGATTTATGAACATTAGCATGTTAGTAAATCTAAGCGAGGAAAACAAACACATATGGTTTGTGCTGAAAATAGATAACCAAAGGGTACTATGTTGTTTCCGGAGGTTAAACGTACCCATTGGTAAAAAGTTTTTTTTTTAAATAAATAAACCGGATGTTTGTGACTGTCTGGGGACTGGGGGGATGACAGCAATGGCAAAGCCAACATGCCTTGCTTCTTGCTGGGAAATGTTCGATAATTATGGTTGGGTGGTACCTTCAATGTCCTAGAATGAACATTCCACTGTGATGCTGCATCTTGGGTTGCAACAATAAGAAAGCTGGGAGTGAGATCTATTTGTTTAACAGAAAGCATTAGTAGAGCCAACTATACCCCCAGAAAAGTGTTATAAAAAGGAATCAGAAAATGAAGGTGAAAGGCATACATAGAAAAAAAGCATAGTAGATATTCAAATTGCCACCCTAGTGCACCTTCCCCAACCTGAGATGAAGTGTTGTTTTGATAACTTTGAGTTTTGCATAGTAGTAAAGCACTCATTTGATACAAAAAAATACAGTTCAGGTACTGCACAGGACTAACGTAAAAAGCACCATAGGACAAATACCCCAAAAGGAGACATGGTCACGTAGTACTATGAGGAATAAGGCTATTCCATTGTACCCCGCCACTTCCCCCATATACGTTCATGTTTCAAGGGACATCCCTTAGCCTCATACACTGGCCTCTTCTGTTGTGCGCACCAGTCCACACCCAGCCGCCACTGCGATACTGTAGAGGGAGCAGAAGCTCTCCATCTATCAAGCTTCGCCATCATTGTGGATGTTGCCAAAAGCACCCGATCAGCTCCTAGCCCCCTAGAACCCTCCAAGAGTCTGAGCAGCAACACCAAAGGTGAAAGTTGCACCACTGAGCCCAGCACATTGGACAGCTCACTCACCACATCGGACCAATATCGGATCATCAGGCACAACAATATCATATAATAGAAATTTGCTTGGGCACCTGAGCAGCAAGGGCAGGCAGGGACAGGGAGAAGGCCGGCTCGATGGAGTTTGGTGGGAGTGATGGAGGCACCGTAGAGATAGTAGGTCTGAATCAGGCCTAGCCTGGACAAAATTATGATTCGAGATGCCACTAGAGCATCCCATCAGTCACCATTAGTGATGAGAGTGCGATTGAAATGGGAGATGCCTTCCCTGCCCAGCACCCCCATGAGGAGTTTGGCCTCTAATGGACTGAACTCAGGAGGAGGGGTGTTGAGAGTTATGTGGGGGAAAAGAGCACGGCAAATCTGCAGGTATTTGTAAAATTGTGAGGGGTTGAGTACCTAAGTGTCCTGGAGCTCCTAGAGGAAACGAAAATGGGGCCCAGACCACACTTCACCAAGTTGCGCTATACCAGTGAGGTCTCATTTTCCAAATCCCTCCAGCGCCACCACCTCACGCAGCCATGTGCCATCTGTAAGGGAGTTTGAAGCGTGAGCTTGGTGTCCCACTGGGTATGTCGGAGCGCAGCCCTCCAATTGAGAAATACGACCCTGGTAACCACAGGAATAGAGACAGGGATCAGAGATCCATACAGCTTAGCCATAATCCGTGGGAATCCCAGAGAAGTCAATTCCAACTGGTAGGTGGGATCTTACCAGCCCCTGCTGAGCCAATCATGTATTACCAGAAGCTAGGAAACTAGGTAATAAAGATAAAGGTTGGTCATCCCCAAGCCACTGTTATATGGAGCGCAGTAGCCAAGGGCCAGACAAGGCCTGCACTTATGCCAGAGTCCCCAGCCTGTCCAGCTCTTGAATCCACCAAAGAGGCAGGAATATTGGGAGATTCTAAAAGACATTGAGGAATCTGGGCACCACCATCATCTTATAAAGGGCAATCCTACTCATCACATTTAATGGAAGGGATTGCCCCCTGCAAAGGTCCTGTTTAGCTTTCTGCGTTAAGGGTCCGATATAAAGAGACCAGGTGAGTTACGGATGAAGTGCTACCCATATGCCCAGGTACTTGAAACTGAGGTGTAGCACTGGCATTGTAGTCTTCCAGGCTACGCAATCCCAGACCGGATCCAGGGGTACTAGAACTGACTTGGCCGGAGAGAACTAAGGCCTCCCCAAAGATCTGAAGGATCTGAAGGCAGCAGGGATTGCTCAATATAGGGTCCGCCAGGAAGAGAAGGACATCATCCACATAGAGCCCCATGCAATCCTCATATCTCCCTCCCCACTGCCATCCCCACACCTTGACAACTCAGCAGAAGAGGCGGGTCAGCAGCTCAATCGCCAGTGCAGAAAGGAGGGGGGCAGGGGGCAACCCTGCTGGGTCCTCTACCTGATAGGGAATTCACTGGAGAGCATACCATTGATCTGGGCCCGTGTGGAGGGGTTGGAATACAGTAGGCGGATGAATCTGCAAAAACAAAAATCAAAGCCTGCTTTCCTCTGCAGCACACATCCAAGTAGGTCCAGACCAATAAGGTCCAGACCACCGTGTCAAATGTGTTCTTGAAATCGATGAGTAGCGGGGTTAAGTGAGGTGAGAACAAGTGACGGTGGGCCAGAGCCACATGGAGCTGCCAGAGACAGCGTCGCATGCTCCTGGTCAGCATAAAGACGCACTGGTCACGGTGTATGAGCATGTGGAGGACCTGCTTGAGCTAGGTGGCTAGGAGTGTAGCAGAGAATTTCTCCTCCCCGTTGATGAGGGAAATCGGACGATAATCCAAGCAGGAGGTTGGCGGGAATTGTGTCTTTGGATTTACTATAATGGTGGCAGTATCCAGCTCGGGTGGAAAGGACCCGGGCGTTGACACTTCATTAAAGAGCACTAGAAGCCAGGGGCGTTACCATTTATTGATACGTTGTATAGTATTTGGTAGAGAACCTGTCTGGAGCGGGAGTCTTCCCAGAGGCCACAGCAGAAACGTTGCACCCACCTCCTCAGCCAATAGTGGCTAGTCCAACAGCTGCATCTCTGAATGAGACAGCCAAGGGAGAGGCACCTCGTGCAAGAGTAGGAGGTGGACTCAGGTTCCAATTTTGGGGGTTGCTGCATACAGGGGCCTGTAATATTTGGTGAACGTGTGCACTATATCCGAAAGAGTCTGATGGGTCTGTCCATGTTGTCTGTAATTTCAGGTATGTTTCTATTCACCTGTGGGCGGCAGGCAAGCAAGCCAGTACAATAGTTTGCTGTTCTTGTCCCCACCCCCTATCCATAAACCCTTGCCATCAAAGCACGCCAGATTTGTTAAGCAGCTTCAAGTGACTGAGGCAAATTTCCTCATACACCAAGGACAACTGCTGGGATGTGTCTCCCTGGGGGTCAGTTGCAAGGTGCGTCTCCAAGTGGAGGGCTCAGGCCTCCAATTGGGCCAAGCATTGGGAGCAATTGCATTCCATCTTCCTAATGCAACCCTCCCTTGGTGTAGCCCAGGATTGTGGCTTTACTGGCAGCCCATAAGGTGCCGACTGAGCGAACCGATCCCTCATCAGCTTGGAAGCACGCCTTTAGCTCGCCCTCAGTTGCCTGTGTGTAGGATTTGTCTTGGTGGTACCAGGCATTGAGCCACCATATGGGGCCCAGGTCCCCGGTGGGGGAGCCAGGACGAAGAAGAAGAGGAGAATGATCAGATATTCCTGTGGAAGGATCTGAATTTTGAACACCTCACACCAATCTGGAGGTGGCATGAACAGGAGGTCTTTCCAGGAGTAGGTGTGGTGCGCTGCGGAGGTGGAGATGTATTGCCGGCAGCAGAGGTTCCACACCCTCTGTACATCACAAAGTTCAAGAGTAGAGGTCTAGTTTGAGAGGAGGTGAGCCCTGGCCCAAAGTGCACTAGAGGGGTAGTCTGTGGCATCTAGGACGGGCACCACATTGAAGTTGCATTCTACCATCCTTAGCCCCTCTGGAAGGGCCAGCAGTACCTTGGAGAGGTCTCTGAGGAGGGCATCTAAAACCGCTGAGGGTGCATAGGCACATACAAAGTTCATGGTTTATCCTTCAAGGATTCTGGTAAGAGCTAAGAAACTGCCTTGAGGGTCAGATGTCACATGAGTAACAGACATGGGGATGGAGCGCTGAAGCCAGATCGCCACCCCTGGGGACCTTTGTCCATAGCCAGAGGGGTAGACCCTGTCTTAGCCCTGGTGTGCCAGGAAGGAACAGCGGTTCCCCATCAGGATGGTCTCCTAAAGTAGTAGGGTGTCTGAGAGGAAATGGTGTGTGTACCTCAGGACCGTGGTGCATTTCACACAATCCAACAGCCCGTTAACGTTCCAGGACATCAACTTCAAGGACCCCATGTCTGCGTGAAATAACTGCACGCAGACCAAATAGATGGGGAGGACTGGACCCTGTGGAAGCGTCCTCCAGGCATTCATCCAACAGGTGTGTGAATGGGCAATTTGCCCAGGGTATGGTATGGAAGTTAAGACAGAGATGTGTATCTGACTGCAGTGCAAAACATATGTTCAGGACAAAACAAGAAAAACCCTCCCTCTTGACAAGCAAATAGCACATAATCCCATTGCCCCCCCAAAAAAAACACGCCATAGTTCTACCCCAGAAACATCTGTCACACAAACTAGAAACAAAAGCACAACACAACTTTGTATCGGGAACAGAGTGGTGGACCCCTCTATAGTGTAGGAGCAGATGCAGCCATCAGGAGGAAATGAGTACCAGGCAATGCAGGACAGAGCCCGATGGATAGGTCAGTGTCCGCCACCTGCTAAGTAGGAGTGGAGGCCACAGTTCGAAGGCCATCCTGACTTGATAGGGTATCCACCACAGTGGAAGGCAGGGAGGAACATGAGGCAGATGGTGGTTTGTCCTGCCCGTCAGGAGACAGAGTAGGTGAGGTGGGCCCCCGGTGCCCCACAGCCCTGGCGGGGGCAATACCTCTTTGTTCTTAGGTCTGCAGCCATCTTTGCCTTTGCAGGGGGCCTGGTATCCTGGAGGGGGCACCTGGGTCAGTGAATCACATCCAGCGCGCCTCTGGATTGTTGAAGAAATTAGTCCTATTTGTGTGTACAACTCAATCGTTGCCGGGAAAAGCAGTCTATAGGAAAGCTAAAGTGCATGCAGCTTCTGTTTCACCTCTGTGTAGGTGCAACGCTAAAGTTGTACCTCCCTGGTGTAGTCTGGAAAGGAGGGCACCTTGGCGTTTCCACATCTAATGTCTGGAGGAGAGCAAGCCTCTCTCAAGATAGCATCTCTGTCTTTGAAATTAACAATGCTGACGATCATAGGTCTATGTGGTGCCCCAGGAGATGGGTTTGGGTGTCAGGGCTCTGTTTGCCCTTTAATCTCAAACCAGGGGACAGGAGATTAGTGGGCATCCAGAATTTGAGCCAGGTTTCAAGAAATTCTGCAACGTGTAAGGGTTCCACGCCCTCTAGCATACCCACGAAGCACAGGTTGTTGAGCCTAGAGCAGTTTTCAGTGTCTTCCGCACAGTGGTGGAGTTCTGCTGTGTGGGAAAGAAGTCAGGAGATCTGGGATTTTAAGGTGATTACATTTATTTTCTACTGTGGACAGGTGGGTCTCAGCGTCAGAGATTCTGTTCATAGCGTTGCGCAAATCCTGCCATAAGAGAGCCACATAAATATTTACCTCCCCAATCTCGGTTTCCACAGTGGCCTAACAGGTGTGGATGGCCTTTATAAGAATGTGGCCAGATCACTATCTGATGACGGTGGTTTGTCTATCCCAGTATTTCCTGACTGTCCAGAATAGATCAATATACTACGGGTCTGTCCAGGACCCATAGTATATTGATCTATTCGGGCAGGCAGTGGGCCTGTTGGGTTTGTCTTTGCCCGTGGCGGTACTAAGGCAGGACGTTGTATCAGACCTCCAGGAATGACCCAGCTCGCTTGCCGCAAATGCAGCAGTACGAGTAGCCAGATCGTGTGACAGTTGCCCCAGTCTAGCTCAATTCCATCTGTGAATGAGTGTATCAGACACAGGGGAAGGGTGTGAGAAGGTAGGGTGTGGGGTTGAGCAGGATTCACCAGCACAGACCAGGGCACCAGTCAGCCCGTAACAGCAAGAGCACCGAGGACATCAGACGCGTGAGAGGCAGGAGCTATCTCACCAATGGTATTGACTTCCAGGGAGGCCGTAGCACTTGCAGTCCCACAGAGGATCCTGGACAAGGGGTGCCCGCTGACTGGGGAAGAGAGGGGTTCCTGGCTGCCTCAGGAGACCGCTCTTACAACCATTGCGGACGGGGCTGTGGCTCCACACCCCGAAGATACGAGCAGCTGAAGAAGTTCCCGGTCCTGGCCCTAGTCTATTCAGTTAAGGTACACAGCACCTTCTATGAGGGACAGGTAAGTAGATAGCCCCCGCACACCAATCGCAGGATGAAGAGAATAGCAGAATGTTTTGCAGCCTTAAGATTGTAAGCAGATGTGCTGCGCGGGTCTCAACTATTGCAGCCAAGGCTGGCTCGATTGGTGTTAAAGCTATAGCAGGCTCTAGTCTTTGTGGAGTTGCCCCAGTCTCCAGGGCTTACAGGCCTCAGATCATCTGGATTTCACTGACACCACCCCAGGAGCAAAAGTGAACCCGGGGGGGAACCCTTAACAAGAAGCTCAGCGTCAGCAGGGAGGTGCCTCGCGTTATGTTCTCCCCTGGCTTAAAGTCCACATGGCCGGTTGGGGCCCCCACTAGAGCTGTTGACGTACCTGGTATCCACGAGAGAAAGCAGTGTCCACAAGGCCGCGCCGTGGTCAGGGCGCCCGCCCGCCACCTCTAAATACGGGTGTGGGCCGGCAGGCCAAGCGCCAACACATACGCTAGGCAGTGGCTGGAAGATCCACTTGAGGCCTCTGGAACCACAGCATCGCGGCATGCCGCTTCTTCAGGGGAAGCCGTGGAGCCCTGCACCTGGGGCAGGGGACCCCCGTCCCACAGCAGTTGAACCCCGGTCAGACGGACGAGGGGCAGGCATCTGGGCACAGGTACAGATAGTAGGGCACCCACCATTCCCCCCAACCACCTCAACCAACAACAAGGCCGGCCATGCCACCCCCAGGGCTGAAAGATCCGTGACGGCCTGCTCCACAATGTGTGTAGGCCCTGGGGGGAGGAGGCAGAACGAGGGTTCGGGGTAGGGGGCGATCCTGCAGGCAGGCTGTAGTCAGAACTTCCCAGCAGCAGTCTCAGACGTAGAGCGAAAGCAGCAGTACAGGTTGCAACTCTCAGGGGGTGCAGCAGTTTAGCAACAGTGATCACATATGGGCCACCAAGTTGGGAGGAGGCAGGAGCTTCTTTGTGTGGTGTTCACCCAGGGCATTGTCTCCGCCGCCAAGGGAGGCATCATGCAAGGAAGGTCCAGGGTCAATAACATACAATGTTACAGAGCAAGGGGAATCCTGATGGCAGCGGATGACTGAGGGGTCTTGAGCACTCTCAGAATGCGACCTCCATCTTGATGCTCCAAGCTACGCCAGTATTATATCATAATTTAAATAAATATGCTTATGTTGATAAGTGTTTTACAGTTTGAAAGTGGTGTGTGCTTAGTGTGTATGAAGTTGTAGTGCAGGGGTTCTAATTGTAAAAGGATAATAATGTATTCTGATAGGCTATGTTTAAAAAAAACTTGTGACTAGCTTAGATTCTTTATAAAAGGTTAGTGTAACTGGAATGTGCATTATTTGTGTGCAAAGCAGATTGTTTAATACTGGGTGGTTATAAGTAAGAAGAATTCAGTAGTTTATGTTGGCTAGATAATCGTGTGTTTTTTTGTATAACAGCAGATCAATAGGGGCGAAACATAGACAAAAAGCTAAAATGTGTGGTGCATTTTAAGAAAGCCTTTGTGTGCGTACATCTTTACTTTGTCAAGTTTTTAAAGCAACACATCATAGATATATTTGATGGCAACTTGCGCTCTATTCTGGCGCCCTTTAAGTTTCTGGACCAAATTGCCCCTAGCCATCACTGCGCACCTTCTTTCAGGCTCTTGACTCCTTACTTACTGAGTTTATGTGGGGTAATGGCTGGCACCGAGTGGCACTATTGAAATTGCAATTGCACACAGGAGAGGCAGGACTGGGCGCCCCTTCTTTTGCGGTGTGCTTCCTCACAGTCCCGCTCCAATGGATGACCAGATGGGTTGCTCGTCAGCCAGAAACTGCCACCGCTCCCCTCAGCCCTGCTATCATCAGAAATCTTCCTCGCCCGACAACCACCAGATGCCTCCAAATGCACTGCCAGAACACGTGCCCTCATGCGTCAGGTGACTCCATATGCTCCGGAATTCTCCTTGGCAGGTCTACCAAAATGTCCTGAGATTTATTCTTCCTTGGCCTTACGTAGCTGGCACAGCTGCTCCACCACTACGATCGGGGATCTGTTCCAGAAGGCCGCCTGCTCTCATTTGGACAACTACAGGAGGACTTTGGCCTCCCAGCGGGGAAATTCCTCGTCTGCCGTCAACTAAATAACACGTTTTTCCAACTATGGCACACTCGGAATGCAGAACCCCCAGTGCACTCAGTACTCCAAATCTTACCTACCGTGGATGAGGGATGACGTTTTATCACGTCTCCACAAGGCCCTTCTCAGTTACTTTGGGATTACCTAACCCTCCTGCACAACAAATAGGAAGAGGATGTCAGGAGGGTATTCAATGATAAAGAATGGACACGAGCGTTGACTTTTCCTCACAAAGTCACTTGCAATGTGAGATTTAAAAATACTCAGCTTCACATCTTACACTAGCCGGCCCTAGCTGCCAGGTGGACACCACAGACCTGCAACGCATGTCATCGTCATGCCCCGCCATTCACAATTACTGGCAAGGCATATACGCTATTCTGCAAGAGGTCAGCGCACTCCCAGATTTAAATTCCAGGGAAGCCTGCGCCCTCGGCATTTTTAAACGACGGAAGCGGCATGTTTGGATGTAATTTCCCAGCTTAGCTTTTCTACTAGCTAAAGAACACTGAAAGGGCCCACAGGCCCGTCACTGAAGGCATGGGTGGGCGCGGAGAAGAAATGGGGGACCGCTGAGGGCACAGCTCTTCGCTATGAGGCCCGGCATATCGGTAGATGCCCCATCTCTCCTGAACGAGGTACCCTGATGTTGGAGTTTGTCCAGCTCACCTCACCTGATGATTCCTCCCCGGCACCCCAGCACCATCACCCACTGCTTCACCTACTAGTTTAAACACCGCTCTTCAACTCATTTTATTCTCCCACACTTGAGCGGTCTCCTTGTTTGCCTGAAAACACCTGCTGTGTGAGGCCGCCCTCATTTGCTTCCCCCGTGTCCTTTATAGCTCCAGAAGACCGTGCTATTACCTTCCCTCGCCCCTTCAGTGTCTCTGTTTCTCCCCTCCTGTTCTTGTTATTGTATTGGGGAGACTGATTTTGTAACTGGCTCTACATATGAACGCTATCACTATTTCTAGTCAACTATCCTGTATTCTCTCACAGGCAAAAGCTACACATTGAAATTGTTTTCGTGATTCTCTGTATGTAAAAAAATAAATAAAAAAAATACAATCTTTTAAAAGAAAAGAATGCATCATACACAAAACACGAGTATTTTTGTTGCGTCATACACTATCAGCGAAAAGGTTAACTGCAACATGCTATGGTGCAGCAATGTGCAACAAATTACCCTATGTGGTAGGGTAATTAGTAACTAACAAGGTGTCATTGAGATAGACTGGGGCATCGAAAAGCATCCACTTCCTAAACAAAACTGGCATAATTCATCAAGTATAATGTCCTAATGTCAGGAAAGTAAATATACACCTCGAGTCACAGTTATAATGTCACATCTGTAGTTTAAAAAAAAATCTTGAATGCCCCATCACTAAAACCTAATAGGACAACGTAACAATCCATGAAGTGTGGGTCCTTGATGGACAGTCCATTCAGGCAATGACAACCAGTGAAAAGCACATGAAATCGAGTAGATGAAAGGGGCTGCTCCAAACTTCATTCTTTCTATGTACTTCCTATTGTACCTTTTTTATTTTAAGAATTGATGGCATGGAGTCTTACAGATTCTTAATACTCTCTGTATCTTGACCTAAAAAAAAAAAGCAGTGTTGTAGCTTGAAAGTCAATGATCCATTATGCATAGATGGGCAGGAATTGAACTAGCCAGCTTGTGAAGATATCTCCTGGTCTGTGTGATATACTGGAGAGAGACAAAAAGGAAAAAAGACTTCCATCCTAGGACCGAAATGTGGAGGTGGTTGCAGATACACCCCAGCCTTGCCATGCGCCCCAGGAGGATTGTGTTGGAGCACCAGGAAACCTTTTATCGCCACCCTCTGTGTTGTCGAAGAGAGGGGAAAGCGAGATTCCAGGGCCCTCTTCTGAAAATAAATTTCACATTTTCAGCAGGGCAATTAGTAGCTGTCCCTGAGAAAAGTGCCCCCCGTTGCCTTCCCTAAAGACAAGAAAAGTTCTTTCAGATGCCAAAAGGCAAGGGGATTCTCTTTGCTACTTTTAATGGCACCACGTCCTCAATTCCACCAACAGTTAGTTGTAATCCATAATTTATTTTTCTTAAAAATGTTGGGTCAATTTTGAAAATGTAATCTTTTGTATATTTTTACATTTAGGTTTCAAAATGATCAGTAAAGGCTAAGCCTTGTACTTTCAGCTTAGAGTTCACTAAAAATAGTTTTGTACACCGGGTTTGAACTCGTGGCCCCTGGGCATAAGTATAGTGAGCATAAGATAAAAAAGCAAAAAAAACTGAGAATATATGGTTGGGTATAGCGAGCAATGTAACCAACGCCATGCTCATGACTTTACACTTTATTGGTGAGTATGTCTGCCCAACTGTGTCTGATTTATCTGTGATGCTTTTTTTGGTGAGGGACCTGAACATAGGCATCTTCCAGGTCCAGGAAACATATAAATCCCCTTTTCAGCAAGCACCATTTCTGCTAATGTGCTCATGCTGAAAGAATGCTTGCAGCTAAATATGTTGACAATCCTCACATCCATGGTAGGCTGAATGCCATTGTACCCCTTCTATATCAGCAAGCACATAGAGTAATTCCCATGGTTCCCCTGTGCCTCTCTATCACACCCTTGTGGAGCCTGAACTTCCATCTGAACCTCAATCTTCCGATTGCTTGTGAGATTTTGTGATTTAACTGGACATGGAGGCTTTTTTATGAAAGCCTGGTTGTCCATCCCCTATTTATCCTGATCATTTTTCCTTCAGCGTTCCATGAGAAATACCCTGTTTTTGCAGAGTGAAAGTCTCATGCCTCCATGGGGGTTGTCACACCATTTCTGGTTGTTGCCCTTCAGTTGATACCCTGCTCTCTGTGGATGCTTAGAGGACCGAAACTCTGGTTGGATCTTTGTGGTATGGCAGTGGCAAGAATATCTTGATACGGTAAGCCTGTCTCTTGCCCTGAAATTACATCAAACGGGTCACCAGCAGCATTCCCACTACCTGTTGGTATTAGCTTTGATGACTTCTTCTGCAAATGGATTCTTGCCAACTATGGTGGTGTTTAAACAGGCCTGAATCTATCGTATCAGGGATACTTTAATTCAGTGCTGGTATACTATCAGGATGAGCTTTACATTGGATGCATACCGCAGAAGCAGGAAGAGAAACATCTTTGTCATCTTTTCGCACTGTTGTCTTCCCTTGTCAGGCAAATGTTGGCACCACCAAGAAATCATATTGCTCACACCCAGCACTTCTGCATTAGCTGGGTCAAGGGACTAAGGTTACCAAGACTGTTCGATATCAACCCCATAGCTCATCAGAGCTGCGGGGTACACTCCATATTCCTGACCACTTTCTTCCTCTATAAAGAGGTTTTCTAGATCTTGGCCTGTGAGCAAGGAGTTGAGGGCTGCAATGTTGCTCTTTTTCTTTACCTTCCTCTCTTCATGCTGTCAGAGCATCTGCTTGAAAGACTTACCATATTGTATTCCAGAAACCACTAGCTGTATGAGGTTGACTTCTTCAAGTCGTTCAGGAACCTTTTTCTCTCCAATTTAGTTTAAGGGTATCGGCTTATAATCTTTACTTTTCTTACTTTTCCTCTTCCCTTGCCTCTTTTTTTCAGAAGTATACATATCCCATTAAAACCATGTTTACACTACAACGTCAAAAGCAGCCCACAACGTTGGGACCTAATTCGGTGCATTTCAAAATACATGAAATAGTAACTGAAAATGAGTCTTGTTCTGAGTTTAAGCTACTCTTGAGAACTTCCCATTTAGTTATGTTTGGAATGAGCATAATTCTTTCACATCTGCTTTTATCCTGATATCATTGCTTTCCTTGAGCTCTTGAGCCATTTTAAGATTACCTTGGTATACTTTAGAAAATGTGTCTTCAATACCAGTACTGGAGTGTGGATGGGGGGTCGCCAGATTTATACTGTGGGACAAACATGCTGTTAAGTCAAGATACAATATGTTTGTGAAGAAAGAAAGTGGGAATTTTGTGGCTTTGTGAAATTTTGACACCATATAAAGGGCAGCAGTTTGAGGAGCTGACTGATGTAAAAATAAACTTTCCTGACAGCTTGTCCATCCTTCATTGTGAGCAACGTTGACCAACGTTATCTAGCAATGTAATTGTCTTTGGTGAAATCTTATGTTAGCCTTTTAATTGAGGAGAAGTTTTCACAAATTGTACAGTATATCTTCATATTAACTGGTTTTATGGCCAAACAGGCAATATACTTTTAATACATTAAAGCTGTCAGGTGCTTAATAATGCACTTGTTAATAGGAAGGTTGCTAACTAAGGATATCAATAAAACAAGAAAAGAATAATCTAATTTCCTATTATACAAGGACGAGTGTGAAAGTTGGAGGGCAGTAAAGTCTTGTCACATCCATGGTTTGTCACATCCTATACCATTAAGGGTGGTCTGAAATAAACATGATGTGAAAAAAGCACAAAGTGTGAGCCCTTATTCAAAAGGGACTGCTTGGCAGTAGATATTTAATAGTGAAATAAATTAACAAAAAGTGGGGATAATGGTTGTGATGGTTTTGTGAATGATGCTGCTGGTTTTGAAGATGATGTGGTCTGGCAAGGGGAGCCAATGGAGTTCCATCAAGATTGGAGTGATGTAGTCATATTTCCTCAGGCCTTTGAGACTTGCTGTAGCGTGTAGGGTGTGCTTAAGCGGTGCCAGTGTGGAGTCTGGGAAGCAATGGGACAAGGCATTATCACCATACAGATGAAAGTGTATGTGGGCAGTTCTGAAGTGACACTCTGGAAGAAACTATTCCTCTGATTTCCGTTGTGAAGAAAATGGTTATTATCATAAGTACTATAGCATAAGCTGTGGATGTACCAGGGGTGATATTATAAAAATGGCTAATATTGATGTTGATTATAGTCAGCCTTTGTAGTGAATTTATGTTGCTTGCTACAGAAAGAGATGATTTCCTGGCCAATAAGCAGTTGATGTCTGTGTCATCACTTGCTCCATATCAGCCTTTAACTTGCCATGATCTATTGGTCTGTTAAGTCGCTTTTGGCACTCATGATGGTAAACTCACTTGATTTTATCAACAAAGGCTTCACGTAGTTCTGAAGGGTATCTGTTTGTATATTGTCAGAGGTATTCATTCTGAAAGTGCCCTGTTGGATAATTTTGCTTGCATGTTTCTTGCATCTAGCATCACTAGTTCTTGATTAATTTCCTTTTAGAGTTGATCTATCTTCTTTTTTGAGGTAATCATCCACTTGAATATGGTTTATTGTTTTCAGTTCTTTTAATCATATTCTTCCTTTGAATATTTAAAAAGGTGGATTTGAAAATGTTGTTGCTTTTTGCCTAGACACATTTCCCATGTTCTTTTTGATCAACTACATCTATGTATTAGATTTTTTGTGACTGTTTTTCTTTTTTGCCTTTTTTCTCCTTGGAGGAAACCCTCATATTCGATCCTTACACTCCTCCCTCTCTTTTAAACTAACTCATCAATCTCTTCCACTGTCAAAACGCCATAGGCTCTGCTTATCCTATATATATTGTTTATCTACAGTGGTGTTCCCCGTTGTCCTTTCACTTTCACCTTGTCTTCATTACATTTACTCTGCTGACTGTGCTGTTCATCTGCCAGTTACTTCTTTTCATGTCCCATTTGTTTTCATCTCTTTTCTCCCCTACACTCTTCCTCATTCTCTGTTCTCATTTTCTATCCCCTCTGGTACCCTTTCTCATCTCCTGTCACCCTCCAGCCTTTCTACCTCAGACAGCTACATTCTTTCGTTTGCTGTCTCCTCCTCCACCACTGCAAATTCTCCCTCAGGAGTGGGTCCCCTAAAATAGAAACTACTAAAGGACTGAATACTCCTGTGCTGTCTGCTGCCCAGGGACAGAAAGTGCTTCTTTAGTATTTACTGTATATTTGGGTGCTATCAGGGCCCAGCCCTATAGGTTTTTTTTCTTTGGCTTGTACTTATTTTAGTATTTAGTCAGGGTTTGCTGTGTTAGAACCTTTGTTCAAAAGATTTTCATCATTTTAAAAATACTTTAAAATGTTTTCTTGTGTAGCTTGACTTGCAAAGTCTGGTGAGGGTTATTATCAGAAAGGTTATTAAATGAAGATGTGGCGATTACCTATTACAATTTTTCACTGGAACAAAGTTGTGTATAATGCTTGGTGACAGATACTCAGTTCTGTCACAAAAGGTATATTGATCGTCAAGAAAGACTCTTAATGGCAGATCCAGTGTTGTTCTGCATAGAATAGATCTTTGCCCTGAAATGTTAATGACAATAAATGACAGAAGAGCAACTGGATCGTTGGCGAATGCACTTAGTAGGAAATTTGCAAGATTACCATTGACAGAGATTGCATACTTTCAGCAAAGATTTCTGAACAGTTGGGTATGACACATGAATACGGACTCCAAAATATTGTTTGGCTATGATGTTGTGGTCAGAATATTGAGGGTAAATATATTGTTTCATATTTGTAAATAATATTGTTTATTTTTAAATATACTTCAGTAAAGTATTGCTCAATATAATGTTGTTTTATGTATCATGTTATCGGGTTATTGCTTTAGTAAACGTTCCATATAAATATATGTTTAATTATTTAATTTTGTAATTTTTGTAATATATTTTTTTGGCTTGTTGGATTCATTAGGGGATTGGGTAGGTAGCATTTATCTAAATGTACATCATTTGTGTACATAATTTTAAAGTGTATTAATTTTTGGATGTTAGAGTATAGTTTTATAATATTTTTATATGCATATTTAGTTGGGTTTATTAAGATAGTGGAGTGAAAAGTGTTTCATTTTAATTATATCCTAATTTATGTATAAATATTTATTTTTTAAATAATTTAATTAATTCAAATGTATTTTATTTAGTAATTTAAAATACATTATAAAAGCATTTTAAAACTGCCGGGGCTCATTTCTATTTGATAAATTGTAAAGAAACAAAATTGTTCTCATATTATTTTTTTGAGGGGGGAAGTTTAGGGGAAGTTTATTGTTAGGAATAATTATTTACATATTATGATAAAAGTGAAAGTGATTTTAACTTTAAAGTAGCAATGTTATGATTGCAGTTTATATTAAAAAACTATTTTGTGGTTCATTGTTTAGGTTCATATACATTTTAACACAACTTTAATTGAACACATGGGAGTTGCCAGTTTGTCTTACACTTTTTATGACTTTTAAACATTTTTTTAAATATATATTTTAAATAATAATTGTTTTATAAAAACATATGGAAAAGTAAAATTACATTATTTTGTTAATTTAAATTTCTATTAAATACAAATTTAGTTTTTTGATAGTTAATTACTTTTATGTAATATATATTATTTTTGCTTATTTTAAGACCCCTTCCTGTTACCTATAGTTTCTCTAGTGTTAGTGACATAGGAGTACAAACAGAAATGCAGTCCTCTAAAGGCCTAATATATGCATTTTCCCCAATATTTGTTGGATTTAAGTTAGAATTGTAAATCTGCCCCCTCTTCCCTGCATATATAAGCACTTTTTCCAGTATGTGTGTGACTGGCGTTACAATAATACATCTCTCGCTCCCTTTCCTTCTCTCAAGTATATGCAGCTTCCCATTCTTATTAGAGCTTGAGTTAGAATAGTAAACCTAACTCCTTCCCCACCTCAGAATCTCCCCACTATAAGCACTTTTTCTAGTGTGTGTGTGGGATTGGAGATACACTAGTAAATCTAGCAATTGGAACTAACACACAGTCGCAGGAATATAGAGGATACATTTGTGTTTTCCCTTTTCCAGAGAGAATAACTCTCACTGCTTTGCATTTTGTATCCCACTTTTGGGGAGAGTGCTTCAGGCTACCTCTAATGGGGGCCTTGCAGTACAACATCATTCTCAAAAAGGTCTCTGAAAATGGCTTGCATGTGGTATGCAATTGGGGGGGGGTGGGGTTGTGTTTTTAAAGAACTTTACTGAACCTTCAAAAAAGCCAAAGGACATCCACACTGTGATGAGTGTCAAGGCTGGGATATTTTGTCGTAGGTAATGTATTTTATTTCCTTAATACCCGATAATGTAAAGAAGGTAAAGATGCTCAAACTACTTAATTGCAAAACCAATTAAAATGGAATAGTCCGAGTGTGAAAAGGTGCTAGTTTTAGATAATAAACATGAAATCTTTGAATTGTGATCACTTTAGGGAAAATCTGAGCTGAAAAAGTATTTTTCTTTAACAGGAAGCAGAGATTAATAGACTTCAAAATCTTCTACAACAGCATAAAATAGTTCCAAGCAAATGAAGACAGAAGTGACAGTATAAGGCAGTAAACGTGTGTGTAACCATTTGTAAAGTACTTGATTTGCATACATCTCCATTGAATGTATCCTGTCTCACACTAACATACTAAATATATTTGAAGCCCTAAATCCAGTGCTTAAATTGTAAATAAAAAGGTGCTGGTGCCCAAAGCCCTCCTCATAAACATGTGGCTGCTGCAATCAAATGTGTGAACATGGAATACTGAGGCGGCGTAATCCTGAAGTCTTCTCGGGCCTCTTTAATTCATATAAAGCCACTCCCTGCCCAGTCAGCTCACTCATGCAGCTTTCTACTTTCTCCCTTTGTGAAGCTTTTTCGTTTTTTCCCTTCCTCCGCCTTTCCCATATGTGTCTTTTGCTCGCAGCAAATGCTTGAGGCACAAGAATAAGCACCGGCCCTTAAAAATAAGTGACGGTGCTGAGCACCGGAAACAACAAGCACAAATTAAGCACTGCCTAAATCCTATTTTTCAGGGTTTCATTCTTTGTAGGGTGAAAGATCTACATGCTTTGGGGACTATTGGACCTGGGAAGAAGAAGCACATATGCTGAATACATACAAGAATACTATCTGATGTCATTGTCCCCAGTTTGAGAACTTTTTATGAAGTTCGATTCTGTGAAAAAGCTTTTGTTTTCTTGTCTAATATTATTCTGTATTGTTTGTATGTATGTGTCTGTGTGTGTATGTATATGTGTATATATATGTGTATATATATATATATATATATATATATATATATATATATGTGTGTGTATATATATATATATAACACCAACGTTGCCAGACATCCAAGGCTGCTACTTCAGTAGCGGTCCAGGCGTGGACCTAGCCATCCACATATTACCAACATTCCTCCTGTTACATGCAGAGAGTTCCCGGACACCAAGTGGAGGTCCATAAACTTTATTCACCAATGCTTCCTCCCAGAACAACGCGTTTCAGCCGTAGCCTTGATCACTTTGTGTCCGGGAACTCTCTGCATGTAACAGGAGGATTGTTGGTAAATATATATATATATATATATATATATATATATATATATATATATATATATATATATATATATACATATATATCTCCCTGCAGGCTCTGTTAATATCAATTCATGCAACTTTGTGTCTAACGATTGCTTGAATTGTAGGTAGAATAAACTTCTCCTTATGATTGCGTTTTCAGGGTTCTTGTATTAATATAGGTAATGTTGCATAAACCTGAGTGCTGCCAAACTGTAGCTGCAATAGACTGGATTTTTGCTACAGGACATAATTAGTCTGAAATGTGGATCAAACAAGCTCTATTTAACCTTGCACTACAAATCATCTAGAGATTACACAAAAGGGTTTGAAATAGAGTTTGTGACGGGTACTAATGAGGCATTGTGGGATAAAATAGTAACGATTTCTATGGCTAGTATTCCTGGTGCAGTTTCCTCATTCTGAAAGTATCCAGCCACAGTCTGAGAACCCTGGACATTTTTGCAGGTTGTCAAGGAGCTGGGCCACAACTTATGAACAAACACAACACAGTTATGTCGGAGACTGGCACCCAGGATCATTGTATTTGGTCCAGGAAATTTCCCCTTTGAAAGAAGCAGCACATGTACGCGACATGCCAACTTCTTCCCTCTACACAAGGGAAAGAAACTACAATTGTAATATTTTCATCACATTGTAGATTTCTCAGGGTCTTCCTGACTTCTATGGGTTAACTGATTCCAGTGGGGTGCAGAAAAGTAGGCAGTGGCCTATACCATTTCATTCACTCTATTCTTTCCTTTCCAAAAAGGCGCCCTCCATTATGACTCCATTCAAGGATATACTTGAGAAAGAAAATCTGTTTTTAGTTGCAGTGAAAATGATGTTGTTTGACCACCTCATGGTTAATGAACTCCTTACTGGAAACCTAAAAATTCAAGCTGCTCTCTGTGCACTTTTCGTTAGCAGATAGTTGCATATAGATGCAAAGCCCCTCTCTGTTACCTTTCTCTTGACATCAGGCTGATTAATGATACCAGAATTCATAGATGGCATTAATCTACCACAGGAATATACATACATGTCTAGATAGATATATGCACCTCTTTAGTTATAGTAGGGGTAGGGAGATTCCAGGGGGAGGGCAGTGACAATAGGGATGATTTGGATCAGGAATAATGCCCAATGCTGAAGAAACTGCATAAAATATAAAACACCCAGATCCCTCACTGGTTGTCAGGGTAAAGTCTTGCCATACGGTAGGTGTGGTTCAGCGTGCCCTGGAGAGGCTGTTTTGGGTTATTTCTTTGATTGCTGCAGGAGATATTCCATGACACTGGTATTGACTGTAAGTTGTTTGTGTACTGTCTGTTTTTGCAGCTCTATTTTGTAAGAAAGGGCCATCGAAAGAGGATGAAGACATCTTTTGAGGGAAGGCACAATGTTGTTTCAGTAGCCCAAATAATCTTCATTGTGTGTTGTAAACTCAGTTCAGAACTATACAAAATGAGATGTTTAATGAGTAGCCTTTCTGAAAAATAATTGCTGGCCTGTGCAAGAAGTCTACACTAGATTCAACAGGGATGTGGGCATTTTGGAGGTATACTTTTAGGTCTCCATACAAGTGTCACGTGTCACATGTCAATGTTTGATCTCAATTACAGCACAAATGGCTCAACAGTTTTATACCAAATTTGGCATAGTGGTAATGCTTGGATCATAACTGATTGTTGTGTTACAGTGTAAAATTTGTGCATTATATATATATATATATTTTTAATGAAAAATAAAAATGTGCAACTTCAGAGAATGTATCTGCTCTCCTATAGCTGCAGAACATTTTGAGAACTAAAACTTCAGACAAATTAAGAGTGGCTACAGACACTTATGTTAGTAAACCCGACCCTCTAATTGTCTGAAGAAGCGACATGTTATCCTGATGCAGCTGACACAACTACATATGGAAAATAAAATGGGAAGTGGGATTGTGTGGCCAGGGTGAGTTCACCTAAGCTTCAGAGGGGATTAGAGCACACCCCCATTAGAATGGGTGCTGCCTTAATTCCCCCAGAAGAATCTAAAGACAGCATTACTGGTTCCGTAAACTCAAAAGGTAAAAGTCACAACCCTTTGTTTAATGCATCACTGAGCACAATCATGTTTGGTTTACTAAATGCAGATAAAAACATATAATTGTAAAACCACAAACAATATGTGCAATAAAACTTAGAAACAAATATTGTGAGGGGCAAAAACAATAAAAATACTAGCACTAGATATCGTTCTCAATAGTTGCACAATGTAGCTTCAATATATAGTTCATTTTTATTGAAGACTTTTGCACATGTCCTTTCAGTTATCCTTATTATAATAAGAATCACTGGGCAACATATTCTGCAAATCCTTAGATCTCTTTACTTGGTGATCTCCTTGTTTGAATTACAGTATAATATATGATGTTCTCTTATTATCAGTATTCAAATTAGAGGCCTATTATTTCTTCAGTCTTTACCATTGATCAATTTTAGTAGCAACCAATATCTTGTTACAAGTTTTTTAAGTAGTCCTTCTGTTTAAAAATGGACATAGCATCCTTTAATCTTCAGAAATCTGGAAGGACATTAATTAATGATAATAAAACATTTCCTAGCTATCTAAATGGAAAGTTTCAATTTATGCTGTACTTTCTCCACTATTTTATTAACAGCAGCCATCTTAAAGAACCAAAAATTACTTAATTGCCCATGAAACCAGGGAAAAAGTCAAACAATTGTCCAATCAGTCTTCAGGGAGCCTTTGATAGTCCTCTAGTGCCTTCTCTTTCTACCTATGACAGAAACCAGATAACATACCCATCAGTTTTGTTCAGATTCCTCCGATCCTAAAGGGAAAGTGAACACATAAGCAAATGAATCCTATGTCCTATTCTGTATGGTCTTTCCAACATCAGTGTCAGCATTCAAATCATAACAATAAAGTAAAGGCTGAGGAGGAACATTGTGATTCAACGACCGTATACTTTTAACATGTGGAATGTATGCATTTACCAACCTTTACAAGAACAATTGTCTTCGTCCAGGGGAAGCGTACCTTCATGTACAATTGGGAGGGCTAATCCTCGCCTCCGTGTCCTTATGGAATTGAAACTTTCTGTTACCATAGCTAGGAAATTTTTCATTCTATGCTAGGACCGGATGTGAGGATTATGCTAGTTTACAGCTTGTCCATCAGTGATGCAATGCTGGGGACTGGTCTAAAGTAGAACCTTTTGAAGGTAGAGTCTGAGGACCAGTCCACCGCATTGAGGATATCCTCTAGTTAAGCCCCAAGGAAGTATACCTTTCAAGCCGTGGCCTTTCTAACACAGTATGCAAAAAACGCTTTAGTATCAATTTCAGCCTCCTGCATAGCCCGTCTGACCCATCAAGCAATAGAAGGAGAGATTACTGCCTTACGTGGCTTCTTAAGGACAATCAGAAGTTGCCTTTCTTCATGAGGGTGGATATCAGCTGTCATACTTCCGTAGCTTTTGATACAAGGCACTAGAAAGGAAGGGTAAGAAACCACATGTTAATTTGATTTTTTTTCTGTGAGAAATATGAAAAGTGACCCCATCCGGGGCAAAAACACTACCTGTAATATGCAGTGCCCTGACATCAGAGACTCTATGACATGACAGCAGACATATAGATGTAACCAATTTTGCTGAGATCTCTTTCCTTGAAGAATATTTCTAGGACTGCCAGGACAAAAAGAGATTAAGGACTTTGTTGACGTCACATTGGGCCAAATAACGAGGCTATGGAGGGAGGGATAACCGAATGCGACTTAGAAGCTTTCTCACCAAGTGGTGTTCTCCTACTGGATGTTCCCCTATTGGTGCATGGCCTGCCGAAATTGCCAACCTGAAAGTATTAATGGACCTGTACGGTAATCCCTCAGAGGCCAAGGAAGCAAGACAATTTAGCATATGTACAATTACTTTCCCCACGGGATCCAGGTGTCTTTAGTAACACCAACCCAACCATCTTGCCCAAACTGACTTATATCTCTTGATGGTACTGTCAGCCCATGCCTTGGAGAAGAGAGACACCGCTGACTCGAAAGTCCTGGGACTTTCCAGCGTTCCCTGTAATCCTCCATGCCATAAAAGACAGAGACCTCTAAGTTACTAGGTGGTGGCAATTCCCTTCTGTATCCAGAAGAAGATCTGGAAAGAGGAGTAGAAGCGTTGGAAAATCCAAAGAAAGTTCCAGAAGAACCGGATACTAGACTTGCAATTTCCATATTGGGGTCTCAAGCATAATTTCTGCCTGTTGTCTCCGTACTTGAGCCGAGAGGCTTATTATCATTTCGAACGGGGAAAAGAATGCCCCTTCTCCAGATGCCAATCTTGGAGAAAAGCATCTGTGGCGGTTGCTTCGGGATCCGGTTGCCAGCTGAAGTACCTGGTAAGGTGATGATCCTGGCGAGATGCAAAGAGGTCCACTGAGAACTGACTCCAATGGGCCTGAAGAGTCCAGAAGACCAATGGGTGCAGTCGCCAAAGACTTGTATCCTAGAGATAGCTGGAGTGCCAATCTGCAACCTGGTTGGACCTGACTGGGAGGTGTTCCGCCTAAATGCAGATCTGGTTTTTGAGGTAATAATCCCAAATATTCCAGGCCAGCTTCGAGAGAGAGCTTGCGATCGAGTACCTCCCAGATGATTTATATAGCCTTCCCAGGTGATTTATAGAGCGTACTGCTGCCACATTGTCCATCTTGAGAAGGACATAGCATTTTGTTCGGTCCTTGGTCCGGCACTAGACCGGGAATAAGCCTCCCAGAAGTTCTAGGCAATTTATGTGTAGGGATTTATTGAGATGACCATTTTCTGCCTGTTGAGAATGCCCCACATTGTGCGCCCCAGCCAGAGCCACTGGCGTCAAATTCCATGATTAGGTTGGGAAGGGAGCTGAATATCGCTCGGCCTTTCCATGTTTCTATTTGGGCCAACCACCATAGTATCTCTTCTCGAGCTTTCTCTGGAACTATCTGAGAATATGTAAGACCCTGTCTGAAGTGTAAGGGTTTTCACTGGTCCTTCAGAAGAATGTTGTCTACATAGATGATGATACGAACACCGTAAGTTCTGAAGTGTTCCACCACTGAAAGCAATATTTTGGTAAACCCCCTAGTGTGGACAACAGGCCAAAGGGAATGATCGTGAACTTGAACGTCCACCCCAGCCATTGAAATTGAAGGAACCGGCGGTGAGGAGGGAAAATTGGGATTGTCAGATATATATACTTGAGATTGAGAAGCACAATCCAGTTGTGAGGCTGAAGGAGGTCCCTCAAGAGGTGGATGCCCTCCTTAAAGTGGTGGCCATTGTCCGCCAACCCTCTTTTCTACCAAAAAGAAATTGCTGCGGAAACCTGTCGGATGAGGAGACATCTCTACGGTGGCACCCTTGGTGTGGAGTTCTACCACCTCCACAACTACCAAGGTGAAGGCCATGTTGGAAAATACCAGCGGGGTAGGAGGTTTCCTTTTGGGTAGGTGACCCATGGGATGCTTTATGGAAGCTCAGCACGGTTTGGAGTGCCCAAGAGTCTGAAGTTACGGTTGACTAATTGTTAACAAACTTCTGTATTCTGGCCCCAGGAGTTGTTTAGGAAAGGAATGCACTCAGCTTGAGCTGTGACCGCCGCTGCCTTTGTGGCAGTCTCTGGAGCCCTGGTGTCTGGGGTAGTCATCAAGAACCCTAGGTACGCAGAGCCAATAAATGAGCTGCACCTTGCAATGGGTTTTCATTCTATACTGGGTATACAGCAATTCATTTGCTGAAATATAGAAAGTGAAAAATAGGTATCAAGAAAACCTTTGTATTTCCAACATGGGCACAAGATAAGGTAATGAGAAGCAGTGGCTATTTGCACATCTCTGAATTCCGGGGTGCCCATACTAGCATGTGAATTACAGGGCATTTCTCAAAGATATTTTTTTACACACTGTCTTACATTTGGAAGGAAAAAATGTAGAGAAAGACAAGGGGCAATAACACTTGTTTTGCTATTCTGTGTTCCCCCAAGTCTCCCGAAAAAAATTGTACCTCACTTGCATGGATAGGCCTAATGCTCGCGACAGGAAACACAACATGGACACATCACATTTTTACATTGAAATCTGACGTGTTTTTTTAAAAGTGCCTAGCTGTAGATTTTGGCCTCTAGCTCAGCCAGCACCTAACAAACCTGCGCATTTTTTAAAACTAGACACCTAGGGGAATCCAATATGGGGTGACTTGTGGGGCTCTGACCAGGTTCTGTTATCCAGAATCCTTTGCAAACCTCAAAATTTGGCAAAAAAAAAAAACTTTTTCCTCTTAATTTTGGTCACAGAAAGTTCGGGAATCTGAGAGGAGACGCACATTTCCTTCCACCCAGCATTCCCCCAAGTCTCCCGATGAAAATGGTACCTCACTTGTGTGGGTAGCCCTAGCGCCTGCAACAGGAAATGCCCCAAAACACAACATGGACACATCACATTTTCCCAAAGAAAACAGAGCTGTGTTTTGGAAAGTGCCTAGCTGTGGATTTTAGCCTCTAGCTCAGCTGGCACCAAGGGAAACCTAGCAAGCCTGCGCATTTTTTGAAAACTAAACACTTAGGGGAATCCAAGATGGGGTGACTTGTGGGGCTCCCACCAGGTTCTGTTACCCAGAATCCTTTGCAAACCTCAAAATGTAGCCAAAAAACCACTTTTTCCTCACATTTCGGTGACAGAAAGTTCGGGAATCTGAGAGGAGACACAAATTTCCTTTAATCCAGCGCTCCCCCAAGTCTTCTGATAAAAATGATACCTCACTTGTGTGGTTAGGTCTAGTGCTTGTGAAAGGAAAAGCCCCAAAACACTATCTGGACACATCAAAATTATCAAATACAAAACTACCTGTTTATTTTGGGGGGGGGCACACCTGCGTTTTTGGTCCTGGGCTCAGCAGCCATCTAGGGAAACCTATCAAACCCAGACATCTCTGAAAACTAGACACCTGAGGGAGTCCAGGGAGGTGTGACTTGCGTGGATCCCCCAATGTTTTCTTACCCAGAATCCTCAGCAAACCTCAAATTTAGGAAAAAAAAGATCACTGTTTTCTCACATTTCTGTGTGGGATCACCACACAGAGACACCACCCAACGTTCCCCCTCAGTCTCCCGGTAAAAATTATACCTCACTTGTGTAGGTGGGCCAACTGCCTGTTACAGGGAAGAGCCAAAAACATGTCGAAATTGAGTTTGAAAAAAAAACATTTTTAGGCTGACAAGTGCAGCAGAATTGTCATCAGTATAGATGAGACAATGTTGGGTGGTAAGAATTTTGTGGATTCCTGCAGATTCCAGAAGGTTCCAGCACAAAAATGTGGGAAAATGTGTGATTTCCAGCAAAGTTGGAGGTTTGCAGGACATAGTGGGTAAGAAAATGGTGCGGGATGCATGTGAAGCACACCACCCTGGAATCAACCAGATGTTTAGTTTTCAGATGTGTCTTGGTCTTGTGGATTTTTCTACATGGCAGCGTCCCAAAGTAAAAAACGTGCAGCCCTCACCATTCCAAGTGAGACGATTATGAAAGTTACCAAGCTCTGATGGCCCAAATGTAAAACCAAAACCCAAAATAATCAAATGTCATCTTGCTTGCCACGGGATAAGATGTTTTAGTGTGTGGGGGGAGAGCTGAAAGATAGTTACCCCCTTCAGTTGGGGTGGGGGCATAACCAGGCCCATGCTGGCTGGTAGCCACCACCCCACAATTTTTTTTTATTTTTTATTCTATGGCATCTAGTAGACTTTCTGCCCCCCTGGGGTGTGGATCAGGGTTAATTGCCCCATCTGCCCACTGGTGGGCAGAACAACTTTGGCCACATTTATTTGGGGTGGGGGTATGGCCATACCCCCACCCTCTTAGTTTGAAAAAAAAATACTTCCCTGGTGGGCTTTCTGCCCCTCTTGAGGGCAGATGGGCCTTCCAAAAATATGCCGATCTGCTTCCAAGGGGGGCAGATATGGCCAACAGTAATGTGCCCCCATGGGGGGTGACACATGCACAAGGGGCAGCCCCCTCAAACAAAACACACTCATACACACACACCAATCCCTGGTGTCTAGTGGTTTGATTGGCCTAACAAATAGGCCGATCTGCCCCCAAGGGTGGCAGAAATGGCCTAAATACAATTTGCCCCCCATGGGAGCGACCCTTGCCTAAGGGGTCGCTCCCCATACATAAAAACATAAAGTAAATAAAAATAAATATGTATATCCCTTTTGTCTAGAGGTTTCTGCCCCCCCTCGGGGGCAGATCAGCCTAATTAAATAATAGGCCGATCTGCCTCCGGGGGGGCAGAAAAGGCCTAAAAATATTTTTTTATGGGGCGCTCCCCGTATGCGTAGGGATAATTTAAAAAAAAAAAAACTCCCTGGTGTCCAGTGGGTTCTGCCCCTCTGGGGGCAGATCAGCCTATTTGGGGACAAAAGAGCCTAAAAACTATTTGGCCCCCCCAGGGAGCGACCCTCGCCTAAGGTGTCGCACGCCACACATAAAAGATTTTTTTTTTATTATCCCTGGTGTATAGGGGTTTTCTGCCCCGCCGGGGAGTGGCCTTTGCCCAAGGGGCCGCTCCCCTTATGCGTAAGGATAATTAAAAAAAAAAAAAACTCCCTGGTGTCTAGTGGTTTCTGCCTCCCCCCGACCCCAGAGGCAGAAATGGCCTAAAAACAATTTGCCCCCCCCTCAGGGAGTGACCCTTGCTTAAGGGGTCGCTCCCCACACATAAAAGGAGAAAAAAAAAATATCCCTGGTGTCTAGGGGTTTTCTGCCACCCCTTGGGGCAGAAATGGCCTAAAAATTGTTTGGCCCCTGGGGAGCGACCCTTGCCCAAGGGGCCGCTCCCCTCATGTCCATTAGAAATGCATACATTGACATGAAGGGAAAGGAATGGTCTTTCCATTCCTTTAATGCCTCTGCCGGCCCCCTCCTCCCGAGCGGAAGAGAAATGCTTTTGCATTTCTCTTCTGCATCATGCTGGAAGCATGCTTTCAGCACGATGGGAGGTGTCCTCCAATGAGGTCTGCACGCTATTGCGTGCTGACATCATCAGACGTCACTGGGGGAGTCGGGGTGGAAAGGGAAGCGATTCCCCTTCCAGCCCTGACCTGGGTGGTGGGGGGGCCGCCCTCGGGGGTGCGCTAGCGCTTCCCCCGTGGGCCAGTAACAGGACGTAATAGTTACGTACGTGGCGCCTGAGAGGCGCAGCCATGGACGTAACCATTAAGTCCATGTCCGGCAAGGGGTTAAAGTTAAAACAATATAACTATATAACGCGGCCAGCTCTTACCGAGTCATAGTGCTTTTTAAAAAATATATATATATACTTTAATCCATGTTGCACAGCAACTCAAATACTGTGCAACTTGTAAAAGAAACATTGACAAAGCCAATAGATTTTGCATAGGTGAAACCTATTGGCTTTGCCAATGCTTGTTGTTTTTGTCTGGGATCATTGCTTAAGAACGTTTTGTCAGAACATTGCAAATATGTTTAAATGTTTGAAAACAAATGTTTATTCTCATGCAACTATGCATGTTGTTTTTTAATATTGCTTGCCCTTTCATATATCTTCTCTACGGACCATACCTAAATGTAAGGTTCAGATTCTCACTGAAAGTAGACCAGTTCGCTGCAGTGTCTCGTTCAGAGGGAGACTGTCATACTTTAGATCCAAAAAGGTGTGAATGTGCCATATCAATAGCAGTAGATAATCTAAATACATAGTTTAGTTTAGGCAACAGGGCTATAAACATTTTATAGACAAGCATTGACTGGTGGGTCTTATGCTGTTCTACAGTGAGTAGAGCCTTGCCTGCAAGTTTATGACAAGATTCATGTGAGATGGACTATACTCTTGGTGAATGACTTCCTGGGGTAGAACTTCTGCGCCAATGCACACTTTCAGCAAAGTTTATTTTCCATATGTAAGTATGCTCGGGCGATTGTGTCTCTCCTTAAGCAAAGTAAGATTTCAATATTACCACTCCTCTTCCATTTGTATCTACTGCTTCGGAGTCTGTTCATTAATCTAAAAAGTAATATTCTGGAGGCAAAAGAAAGCATCTACCTGCAAGCTGTTTTCCAGCAATTACATATTTCAGAGTCAATAAGCATTGCTTCCCCTTTCATATGCAGCATCGTTCTCAAAAACGTATTCTAAAATGGCTTCTGCACAATACGGGACATTCGTTTTTGATTTGAAGGATGTATACTGAATTGTGAAAAACTGCATCAAGTTGACACAGTGACATTTCTCAAAGCTGTAAATTCATTGTTAGGAGTAAATAACTGTTAATTTCCGAAGTACCCCACAAAGCAATTGGGATCAACATGTTTAAACTACTTACAGTAAAAACAAACCTGAATATCTGTATTAAGGTCGCTTTAGAGCATTTACACTGATAAACTATTTTTCTTTAACAGGAAGCAGAAATTCAAAGACTTGCAAACCTTCTACAACAGAATAAAATATTCCCAAGCACTTGAAGATAGAAGTCACAATTTATGGCAATAACATGATTACAGTTGTTGAATCACTTGCGTTCCTCAAGGATGAAAAATTTCCTTTACATCTCCGGATATGTATTTTGTGTCACAGTCATGCACTGTATATGTCTAAAGTTTTTTAAAGTCTTATTTGGTAGGGTTTGAAACACTGTGGAGTGAGGGGCCAACCTTTGTTTAGGGCTGTGGGACCAAGGCTATAAGGAACAAACGTTATGACTGTGCACAAGGGTGCTATCAAATATCATTAACTCCCAACGAGGGAACTTTTTATGAACTGCTACTAAAGAGAAAAAAACACTTTTGTTGCACCTAATATTAAATACAGTTACATTGTTACTCCATATTAAAAAATAGACTGTATTAAAATTATTATATGCAACGTTTATCAAATATTGCTTGAACCGCACCATGAATAAACATCTGTTAATTGTGATCATGTTCGCAAGGATTTTTGCATTAATGTATAGTTACTGTTTCATAAAACCACGATGCTGCCAAACTGTAATTCAACTGGATTGTGTTTCTTCCAAACAAGGAAATGGTGGCGGCTAAAACAATATCCATTCCTTCAAGGAACTTAGCTGGAGACCTCAATATTGTTATCAAATACTGCGTTCTGGAAGAGACCTCCCCGTTTTCTCCAATCACAGCACTTATCTTCTGCTGCTTCCACTTTAATAATTTTGTAACTTCGTCTTGCAATTTAAATCTTTAACATTATTATCTGTGCCAGAATGTTGCCCTTCGAAGAGGACATTCCTGTAGGTAGCCTGTCCATGTTCCCCTCTTTCTGAAGAGGTTAGAGTGTCATGGACTTGCAAGTGTCAAGGTCATTTTGGCTGCTAAGTATCTTATATCCGTCTCCTTGATGACCCTATCTATGTCGAGTGATGTTATAGACTCAAAAGTCCTCCACGCGAATAGAGAAGTGGATGGGGGCGTTTGCATCGCCACCTTCCTTCTGACGTTCACATTCAAGACTGAGAGAAGATCATGGATGCAGAGAAGACAAAAGGAGATTTAATGGCACAGATTTATATTCTTTTGCCCCAATATCATGAATAGACCGGCTTATTGAAATGTTATTAGAGACAACTCTTTGGGAGAAAGGGGTCAGATAACTTCTGTATGCGCCTAAACTGCATGTGACCTGGAAGGAAAGGCACTGCTTATAGCTTTGGAATATAGAAGAGAGAAGGAGCCGCTTATAGGATGCAGTCTGAGGGCTTGGAAATGATGACTCTCAAGGTGCATGACAAGTGGTCTAGAAATTCTCCAGTGGACACCGCTGGGAAGGTTTGAGCAGTGAGCTTTGCTTGGGTCATATGATTTAGGTCTTGCCTATCAGACCGTGCAAGCTTTCTGTTTGCAAAAAAGACCTATGGTGTGCTTACAGTGAACCCACCGATTGCTTACTATTGGTTGACTTTATTGTCACTCTCATTTGCTTCCTATGTGTCCGCTTGAGTGAGATTTCATTCCTCTTCTTGTGTTTGCCCATTCCCTGGAGCACAGCCTCATTACTTGTGTCCTTCCAGTGCTTACTTTTCTCTTTTTCACTAGGTAAATCATGAGAGTGCATGTTCTTTCCAGTTGTCTCCCTTGTATACTCTTCCCCCCTCTTACCCATGTGCTTCTCCCCTGCCCCCTCTATACCACGCTCACCTTTATGTGCTTCTCCCCCTCGCCTGTGTGTTGCTTACCTTTCCCCCATCCCTCTTTTTAGCCCCCGTGATCCTCTTCCTCCCACACTCCTCTCTCACAAGTGCCTGGGAAAAAAAGAGCAAATGCTTTTGCATTACTTTCTTTTTCAACCAATCTACTCTGATCAGTAAATAGAAATAAAAATGTGCCTGCGTCATAGCACCTTTTTTTGGTTATTTCCTGTTATAAACGATTTGCAAAGCCAATAGGTCCCAAGGCTAAGACCTATTGGCTTTGACGATGCTTGTTTGAACACAGCACAGGGATACCCAACCATGTTTACTCTTGTAACTCAAGGAGGGTTCCCCTCAAAGTATGATAATGTAAATGTATTCAGACCTGACTGGGGATAACCTCGTAGCAAGAGTGTATGCAGGTAGTAACGAAATGGGTGATGATGTCTGTAAATATTGCTTTCTCCTTTAGTAGGATGGCATGTTGAAGTCGCCTTACCTGAATTGTAACAATTTATTTGTGCTTTTAAAATTAAATAAAAATGATATTTAAAAACCTGAAAAAGCAAGGTCTATTTAAACATGCATTACAAAATGTTTTGTGCTCAGTACAAGGTTTGGAATGCAATTTTTGGGCCGGCATAAGGAAAAAAATGTAGAGCCAGTTCTCGGTGTTACCTGGTAAACAGTTATGAGTCAATGGATGCCAAGCCCAGGATCTGGTGCAAGAATGGTGCCACGCTCTGTGCAGATGCCTCCTACCATGGAGCACTTTGTAACAGATTGTATCCGTTATCTCTCCATTAAAACAGCAGTTCCCCATCTTCAGTCACCACAGTTTGTACAGCGCTGGGGTTTGTAGCGATAAATAGATCTGTGACGATCTCAGGAAGAACTTAACTTCCAGCTTCGGCAAGGGGACCCTTGTAGGGTGCCGAGGTTACTATGTCGGACCTGCCCATGTACCTGTTTCAAGATACCCAGTGGCCATGTTGCTATCTCTGGAACAAAAGTCGAAGCTGGGTAGAGAAAATCTGATGCCTGCTGTTGTGAGTATGCATGACAGATTATAGTTCTTCAATCAAAGGTTTATTAAACACAAGTTAAGATAAAAGTCCCTGGAGCCCCAGGGCTGCACCTCACACTGTCATTCCCCCAGGAAACAACGTTTACCATGCAGTCATTACCACACATTCCCAATACCACACAGCCTTTACCACTCATTACCTTTACCACGCATGCCTTTACAACGAAAATGTAAATATATATCATAATTGAAAACCATACATACATATATATATTTTTTTTTAAACAAAGGTTACTGGGACGTTATAGTTAGGCTCACATTTTAAATGTACAAAAAGAAATTCACCAGTTATAGCTAGAGTTACCGCAAGTAACTATAACTCGTGCCCTAAGGTAGCTTTAACTCGGGGCCCCGCCATGCACAGTTTTTTCATCCAAAAGTTTACTGCAAATATTACATTGATATTATAAATGATGTTATCAAAGATGTCATGAGAGGGCGTGGCCAAGATGGTAACCGGAGCAGCAGCATAATCTGCAGATCCGATCCCGGGCGTACAAAGTCTCCTGCTAAATAAGCAATCCCCGATCCATGTCGGCGGATCGCATGTCTCCCAGCTGACCTGGCACCGTTGGGGGTGCCTCGAATGTGATCGACCACGTGGAGGCTTCAGAGGGCCGAGCAGAGGGGTGCTTGGCCCGAATCAGACCGGACGGAGGTGAGGCCTGGGCCACGGCCGTGAGCCGTCTTGAGCGGAGCTGCCTACCTGTTGGAGCGGAGGCCGAGGGCGGACTCCGGTTGCCTCGCGCCACTCTGCTTGTATGCAGAAGTCCTGTGATCCGATCTGGGTCGCGGGCGGGGTTGAGCGGGCCGCATGTGGCCGTGAGGAGGTACTGTGCACCACAAGAGGCTGGTCGGCGGCACACATCGGCCGCGCCGTCCCGATGCCACTGGTCCTGGGGGCCCGCAGTTGGATGCGCTTCCTCGCGGGGGTCGCCGAACACATGATCTAAGGTAGAAGCGAATAAGGCGGAGGTGTTGCGCTACTGAAATGCACCATAAGACATAGGATCAGATAAAGCCTATGTAGTGGCCGGAATGAGTATGTCCCCAGGCCCCTGTGCTGCCTGACCCTACAAAGAAGGGTGCAACATCTGTCCCTACTACGGACAAAGTTTGCCTCCAACCCCAGGAGAAGCAGAAGGAGTACCGGGCACCACCTTTCGCCTCCGCAGGGACAGTTGAACTCTACATCCTGTGGTCTGCACTTACCACCATATGCAGAGTGGTTACCAAGTGAGATAGCGTGTAGATATATGGACGCGCAAACCTGTTGCTGTCGTGCCGGATGATCTCTTTCCCACATCATTGATCCACGGGGACGCAATCTGGGTGGTTTTAATCAGAAGGCTCACCCCTGGCGGCCTCTTTCGCTGCTTTGGGGACCAAATGGGCAAGCCAAAGATGGCGAAAGCACCCTCGGGGGGCTATGGATGCTCCAGACGCCCCAGCTAAGGAGCAGATTACGACAGTCCAGGCGTTGCAGCAGATGGAGCTCACTTTGCGCAACCATACTTTGTAGTTTGAGAGAGTATTGCAGGCCATTGTGGAAACCAAGACCACCCTGGAATCAAAGATCGGAGAAGTAGTGGCGGATGTCAGGCTACTCAGGGCCGACCAACGCACGATGGCAGACCGGGTCTCGGAGGTGCCAAAGGACCTGGCTGGACCAGCCCCAACGGTCCAAACATTACAAGAAAAGGTACTACAGTTGTCATCCGAGGTGGACGGACTGAAGCGTGGAGACGATGATGCCGAAGGTAGATCTAGACGGAGCAATATCCGCCTGGTGGGGTTCCCCGAGAATGCTGAGGGCCCTTGTGCTGAACTGTTTTTAGAAAAATGGCTGGCAAAGACTGTATTATGGGACAAAATCCCGAAATTCTTTTTGATTGAACACACTCCGAGTCCTGGGCACACCACCACCGCCGGGAGCGCATCCTCGCCCCATAATAGCCAGGTTACTTAATTATCGGGACAGAGACCTCATACTTCAAATGTTTCGCAAGTTGGGACCCGCAGCACTTTGCGAATGCATCAGTCACGGCTTATCCAAACTTCACTGCGGAAGTCTAGAAAAAACGTAGTTCCTTCTACCAGGTAAAAGAGCGCCTTCATGAACATAACTTCAAATATGCGCTTGTGTTCCCTGCCAAACTATGTGTAAAAGACGGGCCCAAGGTGCATATCTTCACCTCTCCAGATGATGTGTCGACCTGGCTCCACGCCAAGGGTCTTGCCCGGTCTGCACGCTCGGAAAACTCGGAGGAGGGATGGTCGCCCCCCAAGGATTATCGCAAACGCCAGCCGCGTTCAAGGATCAAACCAACTGTGAAACAGGTGGCGGAGGAGCACTCTCGGCTACTATGTGAGACGATGCGATTTGTGGCCGACCCTCCAGCGGAGACATTGGAACAAGGTGACACTGAACCGGAGCATGAAACCCATTCTGACTCTGCAGACTCACTCCAGGGTGTGCTTTTCACATTTGATTTGACCTAGATATAGCTGACTGTCTATGTACTGAGTACTTGAGGCTTCCACGCGGCTGGCTGGAGATGCCACTGGAGATCGGACTAAGATGAGGAGCGTGGGGAGTGGCACACGACCTGGGGCCTCCCCTGTTGGAGCGCTGTGAGGTGGGTTGAGTAAGTCCATCCACTGGGATGGGAATGTGCACCTCTAAAGCTGACCTACATCATCCACGCCCTATTCCATTTGGACCTGTTCGACCCTATGCCTGCTCGCAGGAATTGTTTTGTTTTTTGCACACTTAGTGCTATTGTTTATCAGTGTTGTTGTTTCTCTTGTTTCTGTTCAATGGGGTTCTCCCTTTGTTTTTACATGGGACTATTACATCAATGCCACACAATACACTTATCCTGGTGGGTGGCGAGTACGCTACGGGTTCTTAAGGGCGAGCGTGTCTAGGGTAGGATGCTCCGAGTACTACTCATGGTCATCATGGTATGGGATGTCTGCGCTCCCCCACCATTCTACCTTCCCACATTCCCATGACTGTGCAAGGACAATCGCATACTCTAAGATATAACGTGCTTACATGGAATGTAAGGGGGATGGCGAATCCGCGCAGGCGGCAGCGCATACATGCCTACTTGAAACGTCACCAGATACATTTTGCCATGCTTTAGGAAACACACCTGTCAGACGCTACTATGGATAAAACTCTGACAAATTGGAAGGGGCAACTGTTAGGCACGGTATCCTCATCTTTTGCTCGAGGGGCAGCCATCTGGATCGCTCCGGGGGTGCCCTATGTGGTCACTTGCACGCGGATTGATCCTGGTGGCAGGTATGTGGTAGTGGAGGGAAGCCTAGATGGTACACTACTGGCACTAGTAGCGCTGTATGCTCCCAACATTAATCAGCCTGGTTTTCTACACACATTATCAACGAGTCTGTTCCGTGATCCAACAGTAGAGAGCATCTGGGGTGGGGACTTTAACTGTGTCATGGATGTTCACATAGATAGGTCCTTCCCACCACTCCCGACTGCCCCGAGTAGTTGTATTTCACGCGAGCTGACTACTTGGAAGTCGATAAACGTTCTGTGTGATGTTTGGCGACTGCGACATCAGATGCAGCGCGAATATTCCTTTTACTCCCCTGTCCACGCTCTACACACCGGGATAGATATGATTCTCACATCGCCGGCTGTAATACACAAAATCCATGCGTCAGACTACCTGGCTCGCACTGTATCAGATCATAGCCCTCTATGTGCGATACTGGGTTGGGGAAAGCCACGCACACGGATCCCTATGTGGCGCCTGCAGGTAGAAGCACTGTCGGACCCCCCCTTTTGTGCTGAGCTTGCCCAGTGTCTATCCACCTACTTCTCTATAAATGACAACACAGCTTCTAACCGTGCAATTGAATGGGACACCCACAAGGTCGTGGTGTGAGGCCACTGTTTGGCTGCCTCGTCAGGGGTCTGGTGGGTGTTGATAAGGGAGATTGCGGGTCTGGAGTCCCGGGTTTGCAAGGCGGAGACTGCAGTGGCAGGCAATTAGATGACAGTAGAGGAGCTACAATCACTAAAGGCGAGTTACAGGGAAGCGGATACTAAACTGAGCAAACATGATTATAGGCACTATTTGACACTTAAATATGCAGAGGGAGATTGAGCTGGCCGCTTACTGTCCTGGCTAGTCCAACAGCCCTCTCAACCCTCACCTATAGGAGCAATTCGGTTAAGTTCAGGGCGGATAGTAAATTCACAAGTAGAAATCAATGAAGCCTTTTACAATTATTATCGGTCCCTTTACTCAGCCAGTCCTCCTCCACCTGCAACGCAGATGGCTGATTTTTCAGTGTCCGCTCCTCTGAGACGCTTACAGCCTGAGCAGGCTGACACGTTAGACGGTCCAATTAGCACAGAGGAAATCCGCTCAGCGTTATCACAGATGGCCCGCAACAAGGCACCAGATTCAGATGGCTTACCAGTGGAATATCTGACATCTCAAACTACTTATCCCCTACAGCCACTGCTTCAGGTGCTTAATGAGGCATATGATAGGGCGCAATTACCTGACTCGAATGAGGCTCTTATAGTTGTGCTCCCAAAGCCTGGCCGGGACCCCCTAGACGTCCAATCATATCGCCCCCTCTCCTTGCTCAACACCGACTGTAAGTTGTTGGGGAAGATTTTAGCCAACAGACTCCTTCCCTTTTTGCCGCATCTGGTACATGAGGATCAATCGAGGTTTATACCTGGTAGAAACACCTTCCTAAATATTAGAAGATTACTTCGTATAATACACAGCGCCAACTCTGAGTCCCCTACCAATGCAGTGGCCCTGTCCCTGGATATAGAAAGGGCGTTTGATACGCTGAGCTGGGACTTTCTTATTGGCACGCTAGAAGCGATGGGGTTTGGGGCTGGATACATTCAATGGATTAAGACGTTGTATGCTAAGCCCATGGCCTGCGTGAAAACGGCGCAAGTTATCTCTGAGACCTTCTCAATATGTAAAGGTACCTGACCGGGGTGTCCGCTGTCTCTTTGCAATTGCCATGGAGCCGCTGGCGGCCAAGCTGCACACGCGAGCGTCTAGATGGGGTATCTTGGAACTTAATACACATCATATTATTTCTCTGTATGCGGATGACGCTTTGATATATTTGCGTGATCATATTACTTCCATGGCCGGGGTAATGGAAACACTGGACACTTTTGCAACCATATATGGCCTACGGTCAGCTGGTCTAAATCTTGCATTTTTCCTCTCTTCTCTGTACCATCGGAGCTCTGCTCTGCTCTTCCAAATTATCAACTACAATGGTGCCATACCACTTTTAAGTATCAGGGCATACAGATCTATCATTCTATGGGTGACCTCAGAGAGGGCAACATAGATAGGGTTCTTCGCTCAGTGCGAGGTTCTTTACCATTTTGGGTGGCTCTCCCTCTGTCACCTATGGGGCAGATAGCTATCGGGAAAATGCTCATCCTCCCGAGATTTTTATATTATTTTACAGCGCTCCCGATTACCCTGCCTCGCTCTTTTTTCAAGACCTTAAAATCCATAATGACGGACTTACTATGGGGCAGGGACAGACACAGAGTGGCGCTGTCCATAACGTAATACCCACAGTTGAAAGGTGGACTGGGCATGCCTAATTTCGAATTGTATTATGCAACAGCCCAATTACAATAGCTTGGTGAGACCCCTTCAGCGGAGCGCACAGCGATGATAGAGATGCTGGCACCGCTCCTGGTGCTCACTTGGCTGCTAGACGGTTCACACCGTCCACTGCATGGCTCCGTTTTACTAGTAGATGCAAAGCCGTGCTGGCAGCGATATGTCCACGGTAGAGGCGCCCCAATGCCATATTCTCCCATGCTCCCATGGACTCAGTTGCCTAGGGCCCAAGCTCTAATAAGGCATCACAATGCGTCCCTGTGGCGTGAAGCGGGCCTAACAAACTCAGGTGAGCTTTATGGAGACTCTACACTAAGGTCCTTCGACGAACTCATGATGATGGCGGGGATTCAGGCCGGCACCTTCATTACATACTGCGCGATCAAACACTTGTTGTGAGCCACGTGGGAATAGGGTAGCGCTGAACTACAAGAATCACAATTGCTCAAATTGATTCTATCGATTGGAAAAACAAGGGGTGCAATTTCCAGGTTATACCCGAACTGATGCGCGCCAAAGCCAGATGGGATGAGGTGCTTCCCTCTCCCTTGTCCCACAACGCCTGAACGGCGGCATTATCCGCTGTCAAAAATGTTTCTCACAATACCAGACTTCGATACACTCACTTCAATTACGTACATCACTCCTATTTGTCTCCAGCCCACATAAAACTAATGTACCCAGGTTCGGACCCGGTGTGACCTAGATATGCACAGCCATCAGCAGATTTTTATCACAGGGTATGGGCGTGTCCCCCCCACTAGCCAGAGCATGGCAACGCATTACGGAAACCATAGCCGATATTACAGATTATAAATTACATATGGAACCAGAATCATGCCTACTAGGCCTACGCCGGCACGCCAAAGGGGATAAGCAGTTGCATAGGTTTATCGATTTGGCCTACATAGTGTTTAAATGCTTAATAACGACTCACTGGAAGGCTCCACATACTCCAGGATACAACAACTGGTTGCATAACCTGATACAATGCTCCTACACAGAGGCGCACACACTGCGTCAACTACAATACAGGGGATTAGCCCAGGGAGGGTCTGAAATTTGGGACGCTTTTATTGTTCCAATGGAGGCCAAAAATCATACCCACCCACCTTGAATTGGGTATTCACAACATGGTATGAGACAGTCAAATGACTCCTTCCTATTCTCAGGTTGTCTGTACCCTGATAGGAATCACTTACATATCTTGCTTGCTACGTTGTAAAGGGCAGAAGAAGCCGCTGTGTACCCAGATCACTATTTATGACATTGCTCCCCAGTAAAAGGTGTTGACCAGGCTGAGACCAGGGCATACCCTGACTGACACATTTCCACACCATGTTTAGTGATGCAATAGGAGGCACCAATGAGTACCCAATGTATGCAGACATGTGTACATAACTAAACGCATCTATATGTCCCTTAATTAGAGAAGGGTTAAATCTTACCACCCCTCACGAAACATAACCACAATGATCGCTACTGTTGTGGCACAGCTCTTCTGATACACTACCACACTGTATTTCCATGTTTGTTTTATTATTTTACTGTATAAGTAAATATATATGTATGTACATGCCCGACCACTTGGGTGGCCAACTGTTCTGCCAAACCTCAACATGTTCAATAAAAAGATTTGAAAAAAAATCAAAGATGTCATGAGTGCCGTAATTTGTGGGTTAATTGGCAGTGTATGGCGAGGGCGCGAGTTATAGTTACCTTAGAACACAAGTTCTAGTTACTTGAGGTAGAAATGTGAACCTAGCTATAACGTTCCTGTACCCTTTTTTTTTTTTTTTTTTAAATTAATTTCTATGGGTTTTCTTAATTCTATTTCCTAACTATAACGTCCCTGTACCCTTTTTTTTTTTTTCCAGTGAATTTCTATGTTTTTTTTTTTAACATATAATAATTTTCATTACTACACGTTAATCCAACCGCCACTGCTCATGGCCTTTGGCTGTGCGCAGCGGCTGTTGGCCACCGGCCCAACCGTGCACCGTCCACGGCCTTCGCCCATGTTTAGCAAAGGTTGCCCGTAAAACCTGGCCTGCAGCCAGACTCTGCAGCCAACCCTGTAACCACCCAACACCATGCTGTGCGCAGCCCTTTTGGTGTGCGCGAGGGGACTTGGCCGTAGTCTCTCTGGAGGGTGAGAATAGGTGTGAAAGGGTGTATCTGGGGGTGAGAGTGGCTGTGAGAGAGTCTGTCTGGGTGTGAGAGTGTATGCATCAGTGCTTTATTGGGTGCGTCATTATGTGTACGGTCTGAGTGGGTATGTGAGAGTCTGAGTGGGTCTGTGGCTGCGTAACTATCTAGTGGGTCTGTGAGTGGGTGCGTGAGGGTCTGACTGGGACTGAGTGGGTGCATGAGGGTCTGAGTGGGCGTGTGAGTGCCTAAGTGGGTGTGAGTGGGAGAAATTGAGAAAGTGAGAAGGGGAGAGATAGCATGTTTTTTAGGCTTTGATGTATGATATACTTAAAATGAGTTATTTCTGCACAATTTAAAATACAAAAATGTATCTGTCATTTTTAAAACTTTTAAATAATTTGTACTTTAAAAAAAAAGAGGGAAGCGAGTCTGGCTAGACTTTAACCCTGAATGCTCAGTGTGAAGGTCTGCAATCTTTACACTGAGCTATTGCTTACTTTTTTATTTAATGTTTTTTTGTTTATCCCTTTATGGGCTATCTGGGACTATGAGGGATCCCTTAAGGGCTCCCCACGGTCTCTGCATATTTATTTATTTTATTATTTGAACAAAATGCCCTTTACGGCTCATCTGACACTGCGGGAGAAGCCTTAATGCTTCCTCCGCAGTGCCATTGCTTCAGCAAGCATGTAGCTGCTTTAACAGCAGCTCTGTGCTTGCTGGAGCATTTCATCTCTTTTCCCTGCACGCGTGCAGGGGACAGAGATGAAAGCTCCACTGTTTGACAGAGGGACCTTCTTTACAGGTCCCACTGTCAAACAACAGTGTTTGCTGTGGCTTGGCTGCAGCTATAAAGCTGCAGCCAAGATACAGCAAACAGCTATGTCCTGGGGTGGGCAACCCGGGACATAGCAGGAGTGGGCCCTGGGGGATGGCGGTCACCATCAGTGGCTTCACAAGCCATATTTACTATGTGCCCCAGGGAGGTGGTGATCCCCAGGGTGTGCGGGCTGCATGGCCCCTCTCATAATTCATTTTAGCCTTGGGGAGGTGGAAGTCCCCAGGGTTGTGAGGGAGGCCATTGAGACTCCCCCACATATAAAAAACATTCTTGTCCTGGGGGTGGTGGTCCCCAGGGTGCAGGGGGCCCTGTGGCCCCCACACTCATATTTTACTATTCACCCTGGGGAGGTGGTGGCCCCCCTACTGTTTTGCTTACACTAGTGACCGAGCTGACAAAAATCTCTGGAATGCACTTCTTAGTTTAAAGAAAACATTTATTATTACTTCACCACGAGGTTCCCGAGAGAGAAGATTAGTTGGTTGGAGGCACACTTTTACAAATAGTCACAGCAATGAAAGGAAAATATATCAAAGTGATTCTCAACTGCAATGTACACAGCAAATATATGTGATTTATATTACAGCATAGCTGTCAAGCAAAGAATAAAAGTAAAAATGCATCACCGCAGGGCCTATCACTGCTCGTCATCTTTCTCATGCCAGCAAGTTGATGACCCCTGTTCAACTGCGAGAAAGAGATTTTCCACCCTCACGGGACAGGTCAAGCAGCTGACGTCCACTCCTGACTGAAGTCTCTGAAAATTCCCCCTCACTGATGCCCAGGGACACCTTTTATAATATTCAAAACATGCTGGCTACTGTAGGTCAGAGTTGGAAGACACAACGTCGAAAGTTGGCCAAGTTTTCAAGGCTGTCTCTCCCAAGGGCGAAAAACAAAATATGCGCTGCCTCATCATGCTATCGTGTTCAGTAAGAGAAAATACGAAAAACACAAGCTTAGTTTACCATGTGGAAAAACAGCTCATCTGCAATGTCTCAACTGCAATGTTTAACGCCACGATAAAGCCAATAGGCAGCTAAACTGAATACAAAGTTTAATGTGCTACTGGTGAAAATTGAACAAGTAATATGCACAGTGGTGAAACACAAAGTCAATGGTCAAACATAATTAATTTCATTACACCCCCTTATTACAACAGTGTCCCCGGGACCTGGCCCGACTCGGGGGCTTTTTTTTTTTTTTAACAAGCGCGGGAGCCTTTGTTTTTTCAATGAATATATATGTATATGTGTGTGTATATGTATATATATATATATATATATGTGTAAATATTTAATGAGAATATATATAGAGAGATTTTTTTTCACTTACCTGATATATACTTACATTTTCATTGTAAGGGCATGCGTGGTATAGGCTGGGTGGTTCCTTCATACATCCCATTCCCCCAAACGCCAAGACTCTCAAATGCTCATCACATTCTTGCCCTCAACGTTTTATACATTCCATACCCAACATTCTACAACTCTGTCAAAGGGGCCACCACCACACACGCAAACACACACCTTCCCCTTTTACAAACAAAAAATATGAAAACAAAACATAAGGAAATATTACAAATACATGGCAGATATGGGTATACCATACAACATAAACTTAGTACAATAGTGGTGGGAAAAACAGATAATATAACTGAGGTAATAAAGTCACTGATTTTTTTAGGTACAACTCCACCACACTGCAGATCCCTCTACAAAGACACTGAATTTTCAATAGGGCATGGACATAGATTTAATGATCCACTCATTAAAGTCTCACTTTCTATCCCACACATAACAGAACCTACTTAAAATTGTCCAGACAATCCCACATCCAACAGAATCCGCACCAGGCTAACTTCCTTCCAAAGAAAGTTTGACTTTAGGTTTCCCACAAATTGAAATCTTGCTTGGGTGCCATACCGCTCCTCCCTCCACTCTCAACAGCACCATGGAGTTTCTCAATGACTTTCTCAGGCTTGGACCATTTCCTGCACGTCTTCGTGGTAAATTTAATGCAAACAAATTGACAAACCTACAACACTAGCAGAGGAGATGGCTCCTTGGAGACCCAACCTAAATCACATTTGCTTCTTATACTTGTTTACACTCCGCCGGACCATCTTCTGGATGGAATTCTCAACTCTACTCAAAGATCCATAAATACCTCTTTTTTTGTTTTTGTTACAAGAGCCACCAAGGAGCTGAAAGAAATCCTGGTTTTCATCTCCTTAGCAAGTCAAACGGAGATGACCCTTGCACAAATTTAGGGGTGACTATATGCTAATAGGGTTACATGTAAAGCCTTCCTCCAATTCATCCTTTCACTGGCTGCCAGTTGAATTAACTCTTTGATTACACAGTTGCAATGTGCTTCGTGCCCTTTGGCTTCAGGATGTCCACAAGACCTCTTATTGTTTTGGATCCTACACGTTTAGAGATAAGTTAGAAAGTTTGTAATAGTACACTGCAGATCTTTATTAGAAACAATAGCTTCTAATGGATACAAACTACCTGTGGATTCCTCACCTTATGAATTCGTCCTTGCGCCAGCATCCAACGGAAAGTCTTCTTCCCAGCTCTCCACCTCAACGAGGATGTCACAATTGCATGGCTCCACGTGACTCCGTCTTAAGTCACCGTGCCAATAAGAGGTCCTCGCCAGCGTGCTGACGTCAGTTTCCTTTTTTCCGTGCCTTCGACGCTAACGTTTTTTTCCTGGCTAGCTTTGGTTGGTGTATCTACTGTAGCTCTTGTGGTTACAATGTCTCCCCCGAGGAAATCTTGGTTTAAGCCATGCAGAGAGTGCCATGGTTGGATGTCGGTCACAGACCCACATGAACATTGCCTTTGGTGCCTTAGCTCTGAGCATGACGTCGAGGAGTGTGCGTTGTGCCAGAGCATGAACCCTATGGCATTGAAGGAAAGGGAGGCCAAGATCTTTTTGGCAAAAGCTAAAAATAGTTATAAAGGCCATAAAAGATAATCTTCCCACGCTTCTTCGAAGAAGCACAAGAAGAGGCGCCATCACGACTCTCTGTGCCATTCAGCTCGGACTCATTCGAGGTCCAGGTACCCATCTCGTCGGCGCCATGATAAGTGGGAAGTGAGCCCGACGGTGACTCTGGAGCCCCAGAGTCCGGAGGCTTCTCCGGCGCCGTCCGTCTGTGAGGTGGCTCCTCATAGTCCTCGATTCTCTCCAGCTCTGCAGGAGTCAGATAGACAGCAACAAGAGCAAGACCAGCGGTATCCTGCCTTCCCGGCGCCGGGAGAGGATCCGGCGCCATTTTTAAATGCCATGTATGCGGTCTTTCAGACAATGGCCCCTGGTGGTGGTGCACCGGCTGGTCCCACAGGGCCATTGGTGTTTGGTGTGGGCTCCCCGGCTCCGCACAAGCCGTTTATGACGTTTTGCCTGACTGAAGGTACCGGGCCGACGCCGATGATTTCACCTCGGGGTGCTTTGTCTATGGCATCGCCAACTGGGCCCTTACCATTGCCGCGTCAGCCGGCGCCGATGACATCTCCCTGCCAGACGGCTCCGGTGGAGGTGCCGTTGGAGTCCGTGTCGACTCCTGGTCCGAGTGATTGGTCTCAGAGTCTACCTTCCTCTCCAGTGCCTTGTCGGAATTTGAAGGTGGTGTCTTTGGCGTCAGCGAATTCAATGTTGACGTTGAGGTTGGAGTCGCATTTGAGATCTCGCAGGAGGGCCTTGCGTCTCCTGGAAGAGGAGGAAAACCGGAGACAGCTGGAGGAAGGTGAACTTGTCGAGCCCTTGGGAGAGTATGAGGACTTGGAGTCGGCCAGTGGGCTGGATACTTCCCCGGAATGGGACTTATCTCCGCCAGGGAAGTTCACAGAAGAGGCAGCAACTTTTCACTCTGTGATTAAAAAGACTGCAGACTTTTTGGAACTGCCTTTGGCTGCAGCAGGGATAAAGACCAACTTGTTAACTGAAGTGCTGCATCCCTCTACAACTTCTGCTGACCGTTTGCTGCCTTTCAATGAGGTGTTAACAGAACCCATCTTAGACCTTAGACCTGTGGAGAAAGCCAGTTTCGTCTCCAGCGGGTAATAGAGCTGTGGCTAGGAGGCATAGAGGAGCACCTGGTGATCCAGGGTTTTTGTCACGCCATCCAACCCCGGAGAGTCTGGTAGTTCAGGCCTCTTGCTTCACAAGGTCTGCTCCTGGGTCTTTCCCTGTGAACCCATCTGACAGGGAATCCAAGCAGATGGAGCAATCTGCGAAAAATACCTTTTCATCTTGCAGCATGGCTCTTAAGGCTGCGAATGCTACCTGTGTGCTGGGCAAGTATGTCCACGCCCTCATAGCCTTTGGGCTATGGTTGTAGATCTGCCTCAGGAGGTTCAAAGACCATTTGGGGTGCTCCTTTCTGATGCACAGGCGGCGGCAAAGCAGATTATTCAGTCTGGTTTGGACTCCACAGACTCAGTGGCCAGGGCAATGGGAACATCTGTTGCTACCAGACAGCTGATGTGCAGAACACATTATTAGACTTGCCCTTTGATGGAGAAAGGCTGTTTGGCGAGAAAGCAGATTCTGCCCTGGAACGTTTTAAGGACAGCCGGGCCACAGCGAAGTCCTTAGGGTTACAAGCCACTTCTGCTACCCCTGTTAGATCCTTTAGCAAGTTTAGGGGGTTCAGTCGTAGGGCAGCTTTTCGAAGGCCTCAGTCTTCAGTCCAGCAGCCTGCCAATCCTCCATATCGATCCTTTAGAGGGCGGGGGAGGGCTAGAGTTCGAGGGGCCGCCCAACAGCACCCTTCGTCAACCTCTTCCTCTGGAGGACAACAGCAAGGTAAGCAGTCCTACTCTTCCCCACTTTATCGACCATACCTCTCCTGTAGGGGGAAGGCTACGTCTTTTTCTTCACGCGTGGGAGTCGATTACATGGGACTCATGGGTACTGAATATTGTGAGAAAGGATATGCTCTCCCTTTTCAGGAGTTTCCTCCTCCCATCCCTCCCCGTCCCTTGTTTTGTTCAGAAGACCATCTCCTGTTGTTGAAACAGGAGGTTCAGACCCTATTGTCAAAAGGTGCGGTGGAGTTGGTTCCAGAGCAGGAAAGGGGTCAGGGCTGTTTTTCAAGGTATTTCTTGATCCCCAAGAAGGACGGTCGTTTGAGACCAATCCTGGACCTGAGGATTTTGAATTGGTTCCTCAAGCAGGAAAATTTTTAAATGCTGACTCTAGCGCAGGTACTTCTGGCGATGGGCAAAGAGGATTGGATGGTGTCTGTCGACTTGCAAGATGCATACTTTCATAACCCTATATTCAAGTCGCACAGGAAGTATCTCCGGTTTGTGGTGGGATCGCAACACTACCAATTGGCGGTCCTTCCGTTTGGGCTTACTTCCTCGCCTTGAGTCTTCACGAAAGTGATGCCCGTGGTTGCAGCAAGTCTCAGGAAGAAGAGAATAGCGGTATTCCCTTACCTGGACAATTGGTTGATCAAAGCCAAGTCTGCAGAGCTCGTGCTACATTACCTGCAGATGACAACCCAGTTGTTGTTCGATCTGGGCTTTTCGGTAAATGTGCCCAAATCTCACATGGAGCCCTCTCAACGCCTCCTGTTCATAGGGGCAGTACTGGACCCAACATTGAATCGAGCCTATCCTCCGCCTCAGCAGATTCAGAACATTCAGGCGTTGATTCCAATGTTTTGAAATGGAGCGGTTGTTCCGGTCCTCAAGGTCTTACGCCTGCTCGGTCTGTTTGCTTCTTGCATTCTGTTGGTCACTCATGCGCGCTGGCATATAAGGGCTCTTCAGTGGTGCCTCCGCTGGCAGTGGTCTCAACACAGAGGAGATCTCGAGGAATCGATAAAGATCTCCAGGGATGCTGCAGCGGATCTCCAATGGTGGGCTGTGGACAGCGATTTTTCTCGAGGAAGGCAGTTTTCGCTACCACCACCGCTGACAACGGTTATAACGGATGCTTCCACTCTAGGGTGGGGAGCTCATCTGGGGGACCTGGAGATCAAAGGTCATTTTTTTTTTTTTAAATATTTTTTATTAGTTTTTATAAAGCAGATGTACAATACATTCGGTAGTCAGAGATACTTACAGGATCACTTTTATCTGGTTAATTTAACTTTTAAACCACACAACCCCCCGTTATCACACTTAACTAGCCATTTATTACATACATTGTTAATTTTCTGCTGCTTAGTTCGTTATGTTGCGCTGTTGTTGGATGTCAGAGAGGCTCTCTTTGTGGTTGTGGTGTGGCACTTGCTATTTATGTCCGCGCCCCCCTGGAAGCCATAGGTGTACTTCATAGCCTTAATTGAGGGTAGGTAGTGGGAATGCCTAATTTCCTCGGCATCCTCTCTTAAGTTCCTTTGAAAGTGTGTTCTTACCAAATGGCACCTCCTGGATGTGGGAGAGAGTGTGCGCCCCTGCAGCCGTTTTCTTGTCTTGACTGTGATCTATGTTGTTGTGTCTGAGTATGTTTCTGTTAGGTGCAATTTAGTGTTATCTAATCCCCTTCATGGGGGTTTATCGTCATTTTTTGCTTTGAGTTTGGTTACCATTGTTTCCCAGGTGTTGCATCCTGTGTATGTCTGACCTTCTCGTGTCATTTTTATAAGCACCTGGTGTTCTGTGCGGGCCCACCGTAATGTGAGGGTATGCCAAGCTTTCTGGTCTGGAACATTGGGGGCTTTCCAGTGCATTGCTATCAACCTTTTATACATCACGAAGGATAGATCTACAAATTTAGGTAAATGTCTGTGCTTTTTTGTTCTTGTCCTCACACCCAATAGGCAAGATCTAGGGTCCGCTTCCAATTCTAGTCCCGTCCAGTCTGATAGCTCCTTCACCACCCTGTTCCATTCTGTTTGCGCCCGGGGGCATTCCCAAACCATGTGGTAAAAATGGGCAGCTGGTTCCATGCATCTAGGACACGTCGGCGCCGTTTCAGGAAACATACGTTTCAGCCTGGCCGGGGACAGATACGTCTGATGTAAAAAGTTTAACTGGGTGTAGCGGAATCTAGGGTTCCTTGATACCCCCCGGACGTGTGACAATGCTTTCAGCCAGTCCTCCTGTAGGATCGGGGTGGGGAGGACAGTGTTCCACCTTTCCCTAGCTCTTTCTAAATGGGGTTCTGAAGACTTGCTAGGTATTTTGTATAGGTTGGAGATTACTTTAGTTTGGGCGCCGTCCTGTAGTATGTGATGTGTTGTGGGGGAAGTCTCTGGCTCTAGAGTACCCATTCCCCATGTTTTCTTTATTGCGTGGCATATCGTATAATACGATAAGAATTGACCAGGGTTCAAGTCGGTGAGAGCCTGGATAGCCTCAAATGACATTAGTTTACCATCTTCAAAACAGTCACCCACCAGTCGTATACCTGCCTCCGACCACACTAAAGATGTGTGCGGCGCGATCCTCTGCTGCTCCAGAAGACACTCCAGCGGGACGTATGGGGTGTATGGGACTGTTCCTTGTCTCTTCTGGATATACCTCCCCCAGCAAGCGTGTGCCACAGCCAGTAGTGCATTGATAGGCTCGTTTTTAGGGTGCTTATGTGATAGCCATGTTAACAGGCGGTCTCCTTTTAACTGGGTCTGCATCCATATAGCTTCAGCTGACAGCGGCCTGTGGAGCCAATGCTGCAGCAATTGAAGTTGTGCCCCTGCGTAATAAAGCTCGCAGTTGGGAGCCCCCAGTCCGCCCAATTCCACCGGTCGCTGCAGTGTGGATAGCGCCACCGCGCTCTCCCTCCCCCCCCATATGAACTGTATCAGCATTGTGTTCAGGTTGCTGAAAAAGCTTTGTGGGAGAACAATTGGCAGAGCCGTGAAGTAATACAGTAGTCTGGGCAAGACCAACATGTTTGCGATCGCAACCCTGCCCGGTGGAGAGAGCAGAAGTTTATTCCAAAAGCGTAAAGAGCCCTTCATGGAGGTTAGGGCTCTCCCCAAATTACCATCTCTGAGATCTTCTGTGCTGTGGTAAATATGGACCCCTAAGTATTTAAATGTTTCAAAGCACCATTTCAGGCGCCCGCGTGGTACCCCTTCCTGTCATTCTGGTGGCCATCTAGTCAGTGGGAACACACACGATTTGTCCCAGTTTACTGCCAGCCCAGAGATCCTACCGAACTCAGCTAGGAGTGTCATTATGGAGGGTATCGACTCCACACCTTTCCGAGTGTATATAAGAGCGCCGTCTGCATATAGCGAGATTGCGTGATGTGTTTCATTCCTAGTTAATCCCCATTCGTCTGCCATGGAGCGCACTTTAGTTGCTAGTGGCTCCATTGCAATTGCAAACAATAGTGGAGAGAGGGGACAGCCCTGTCTCGTACCTCTTGTTATAGGGAAACTTTCAGAAATCACTGCGCCTGTCTTCACTCTAGCTTGTGGTTTTGTGTATAGTGTGCGGGCCCATCGTACATAGTTGGGACCTATTCCCATCTGTCTCATTGTTGTCCAGAGGAAATCCCATTCCAGGGTATCAAACGCCTTTTCAATGTCTAGTGACAGCACCATTTTGTCATATGCATCTGAGGGGGTGTCTCCCATTACACTCAGGAGTCTGCGGATGTTTAAAAAGGTGTTTCTGTTGGGGATGAAGCCGTTTTGGTCTTCGTGTATAAGAGTGTGAAGGATGGGAGCGAGTCTATTAGCCAATATTTTACCCAGTATCTTACAGTCGGAATTCAGGAGTGAAAGTGGTCTGTAGGATTTTACGTCCGTGGGATCGCGGCCCGGTTTGGGGAGTACTACTATCATGGCCTCCGTCTGAGACGGAGGCAACCGTTCGGTAGCCCACGCTTCCTCGAACACCTTCAATAATTGGGGTTTCAGGCGGGGCGAAAACGTGGAGTAATACTCTATTGGGAGGCCATCTATTCCCGGCGATTTGTTTCTGGGCATCTGTGATAAGACTAAGGGGGTCATTCTGACCACCGCCGGCGGCAGTTGCCGCCGGCCTGGCGGGAACCGCCAGAAGACTGTACCGCGGTCAAAAGACTGCGGCGGTCATTCTGACTTTCCCGCTGGGCTGGCGGGCGACCGCCAAAAGGCCGCCCGCCAGCCCAGCGGGAAAGCACCAGCAACGAGGAAGCCGGCTCCGAATGGAGCCGGCGGAGTTGCTGGTGTGCGACTGCACCCGTCGCGATTTTCAGTGTCTGCTAAGCAGACACTGAAAATCAATGTGGGGCCCTGTTAGGGGGCCCCTGCAGTGCCCATGCCAGTGGCATGGGCACTGCAGGGGCCCCCAGGGGCCCCATGACACCCGTTCCCGCCAGTGAAAACCGCCAGAACCAGGCTGGCGGGAAGGGGGTCGGAATCCCCATGGCGGCGCTGCTTGCAGCGCCGCCGTGGAGGATTCACAGGGGCAGCGGGAAGCCGGCGGTTTCCCGCCGGCTTCCCTTTTCTGACCGCGGCTTTACTGCCGCGGTCAGAATGGCCCCTGGAGCACCGCCAGCCTGTTGGCGGTGCTTCCGCGGCACTCTGCCCTGGCGGTTCAACCGCCAGGGTCAGAATGACCGCCTAAGTCTATTTCCCCTGTTGTTAGAGGTGCTTCTAGTGTGTCCCTGTCTGCTTGAGATAATTGCGGCAAGGGGGAGCCCCCCAGGAATGACTCAAATTGTGTAACCGTGCATGAGGTGCCCTTAGTGTATACATTCTTGTAGTAATCTCTGAACTTTTCATTTATCTCTGCCTGTATGGTAACCGTGGTGTGAGCATCGACCCGGATGGCGCCTATGGGAGAATGTTGTTTGTCTTCTCGCAATAACCAGACCAGCATTTTACCCGACCTGTCGCCCTCTGTTTGCAAGCGCGTTAAGTGGTAGTTATAATCATGGTAACGGAGTCTGTTGTCTGCTTCATTATACTTTCTGCGGGCTGCTTGTAATGTCGTGTAGGGGAAATCACCCCGCGCGTTTGCTATTTCAGCTGATCTTAGATCCTTTTCCAATTTAACAATTTCGGTGTGTAGTGTACGCCTTACTCCCCGGCTTGTAGTAATGCACTGCCCTCTGACCACTGCCTTGTGGGCGTCCCATTCCACCGCACGTGTGTTTGCCGTTAGTTCATTTATTTCCCAGAACTCTCGAATTGTGGTATTTAACGTGTCCACAAGTGCCTGGTCTTGGAGCGCGTCTACTTGTAGACGCCAAGTTGGGATCACCTGCCGGCTCCTACCCCAGCTAAATGACACTCTCAACGGCGAGTGGTCCGAGAGTGTCCTTGCTAGATATTCCGTTCCAATTACCAGCGCGGCTATATGTTGTCTATTCTAGTGTGTGTTCTGTGTGGAGCTGAATAAAATGAGTATTCCCTTTGAAGAGGGTGTTTTGTACGCCATATATCATAAAGCCTCAAGTCGCCCGCCCAATGTTGCAGAGGGGTTAAGATATTCTTCCTCGCTTCTGCGCTCGATGGGGCGCCGGTTCTATCCAATATGGGGTCTGGTATACTGTTAAAATCCCCTGCCCATACAGCCGGGGCTGATGGGTTTGCTAGCAATGCCGGAGTGAGGGTACCCAAGAATCCCGCTGTGCCCCCATTTGGGGCATATATACCAACTATAGAAAGTTGTCTGCCGTCTAGCTGGCCTTCCGTCACCACAAATCTACCCCCTGGGTCTATTCTGTGTGCTGTTTGGTGATATGGGACTCCTCTTGCGATCCATATCAGTACCCCCGTGCAAACGCAGAGTATGTTGTGCCTATCAATTGTCCGCCCCACTTTGCGCGTATTTCCTGCAAATCTGGTTCCAATAAGTGTGTTTCTTGGAGGATAGCAATATGTATTCCCAGTCGCTTGAGGCGTGCATGAATACGAGATTTCTTATTTAATGTACCCATCCCCCTCACATTCCATGTCATTATGTCGAATTGATTGCTGTTGCGTTTAGTTTGTGTTGCCATGGCAAAGTGTGGGGTGCGTCTGTGCGTTTTCCGCAATCTCGATCATTAGACTTCTGATTCGCTGCCTCTCTGAGAAAGCTGTTAAATATATTTGTTTGTACCAGCAGTGATTGCATGTTTGTAATGGATCTGTGTTGTGTGTTTTTGTTAATTTGCAACTACCCTCCCCCCCAACTAATCCCCACTCACTCTTATCTACTGATATAAAACTACTTAACTTGTTTATATATAAAAAATCCTGTATCCTTGTGGATATCCGTGGTGGTGACATCATAACTGCCTAATGTGGCTCATTTGTGGGGCTCACATCAGACCACAGACTACATCCGCCATTGTCAGCGGTCGCCCACATAAGAACAAAAATAGAGAATAAAGGGAAAAGGAATACTTGAGATACACATTTTTGAAGGATACTTGTGTTCCAGGTTACCCCCTAAGCTTCAGGGGGACTCCGGGACGTCCAGCCCTCTATCCCCCCAGCAGCAGAGCATGAGCAGTGTTCTTGGTCGTGTTCAGAGGTCATCTGCCGCTCTAGGGGTGATCCTTGGAACTTTTGCATTGTTCGTTATAGTGGAGACAGAGCTGAACGTGTCCGAGTTAATCTCCGGTAGCTCCCGTATTATTTTGAATGTGTTTTGTGTTAGCAGAGGAGTTTCTTTCAGAACTTTTGCTCTCTCCTCTGCTACCTGTTGGGCGGACGGTTGGGGTCTAGTGCGCTTTTTTGAGCGTTTCCTTGATGTCGAGGTCGACCACTCTTCTCTATCAGCTTCATCTACCATGCTCGCAAGGCCTTTGGCGTGAAGCCATGTCCAGACGTCTTCCGGAGAGTTAAATATGTGGTTACGATCATCTGACGTCACTCTCAGCTTGGCGGGGAAAAGTAATGCGTATTTAATGTTGAGTTCGCGCAGGCGTTGCTTAACCCTAACATATGAGTTGCGTTTTCTTTGCACCTCTTGTGTGAAGTCTGGATATGCGTTAATAGGTGATTCCCCAAAGTTAAATGGGCCTTTGTTGCGGAACTGTTGTAGGATTGCATCTCTGTCCCGGAAATTTAGGAATCTGGCGATCACTGGTCTGGGTGGTTGTCTGGGGAGCGGGGGCTTACTCGGAATTCTGTGTGCCCGTTCCACTGTAAATAGCTTGGATGGGGCCCCGCCTAGCACCTCTTTGATTAGCCATTGTTCTAGCATTATTTCCGTGCTTTGTTGTTGCGTGCTTTCGGGAAACCCCAGGAAACGGATATTATTCCGGCGCGATCTGCTCTCGGCCTCTTCCGCCCGCCTCCATAATGCCTTCAATTCCGCGTCAATGCGTTGAATCTGTTTTTGGTTGTCCTGAATCGTGGGAGATGCCTCTGTCACCCCCTCCTCCACCACCTTAACTCTTTCCGCTAGCTTGCGGTGGTCCACATGGAGTAAATTCAAGTCTTGCGATACTGCGTCGATTCTGTTCTCCGGGGAAGTTTTAGTGTCCATTATCGCTTCCAGTACCCTCTCTAGTTGCGCGGATTGTGATGCAAGTGTACTCTCCAGTGACTGTAGGGTCGGGTTTGCTGGTTGGTCGGTGGAAGCTGAACCTTGCGTGGTTCTGTCCAGATTTTTGGCTAATTTCAGTCTGCCCGCCATTGTGTTCATTCCGTGGGGTGTCTCAGTATGATGACCGGTTCCCCCTCTTCTCCTTCCACTCACCACCACTTTATCTACTCCTCAGTCCCTCTCCGCCGAATCAGGTTGTAATCCCCTTCCGTTCGGTCACGTGTCAGGGGGGCAGGTTTTAGTAGGGCCTCTTGTGTAGGCCTAGCATCTTTGGTTATGTCCCTATTTGCTTGCAGGGTGTTGAAGGGGCAGCGGGATCCAACGTTTACTGATATTTGTCTATACTAGGTTGGTTGGAGAGCATCTGTGCCAGTCTTTATTCCTCCCGTCTCTAGGTCCATTCCCCTGGACCCTCCGCACAAGCCCCTGACCCTGTTGTGGCCAGTTCCAGGGGGGGTGCGCATCTCTGAGCAAGCGCCAAGTCGGGGAAATAAGGGGGGGGAGGAGATGGGAAACGCAGGAGCGGCCTTGTCGCCCCGCCGTAGACAATTGACCACAGCTGCTATTCCTCTGCTCTTTGTCACGCATTTCGCTCTGGCGGCGTGTAGGGAGGCGTGATCTTGTGCCGTTGCCCCCGTTCAATCCAAACTGAGCTGCTCGTTCCAAAGCAGCGTCTCTCCTTTATTTTGGGGGCCAAGAGGCGACTCACTTCTATTTAACTTTGGCGCGCCCGGGTCTCCCAGGCCCCAGCGCCGGTCATGCTCCCTCTGGCAGGTTCGCCCAAGGGGGCCTGGCTGCAAGATCCAATTGTTGAATGTTATACGGGCTTAAGGAGCCCTGTGGTGATCTCTCCGCTTACAGACTTGCTCCGCGCGCCCCATACCTTCAGGAGCCGCCCGTAGCCACCTTGTGCCTGTCAGGTGGGTGCTCCGCACTCACGCCCGCTGTCCGTGAGGTGGGCTCAGGATGGTAGCCCCCACCCCAGCTAGCGCATCTGGTCTGGGGTACCTCCCAGCCTCATCCCGTCGCGGCGTCCTGTTCTCGACAATCACGGGAGGTCCCGCTCTGGCCCCCGGGCACACAGTGCAACTTCGTAGCTTCGCGTTCAGGAGCCTCGGACAGCGCCTCCGGCGTCCTCAGGCTCAAAATGGCGGGCGCTCAGTCCCCCGATCCTCCGTCCGGGGGAAAGTCACTGAGCAGGCTCTCCTCTTTCTGGGCGATCCATCTGAGGACGCTTCCTCGTCCCCCGCGCCCCGGGGGCTTCCAGGAGGATATTTGTGGTGGGTCCGAGATGGAGCGCTCGCTCTAGCCGTCCATCCCGGCCGCCATCTTGGCTCTTCCGAGTTCAAAGGTCATTGGTCTCCAGTGGAACAGATGTTTCACATTAATCTGTTAGAATTGCGGGCGATACGTCTGGCTTTCAAGGCCTTCCTTCCTTCTCTTCGCGGTCGGTCGGTTCAAGTCCTGACAGACAACACGACCACAATGTGGTACATCAACAAGCAGGGAGTAGGGTCGTACCTTCTCTGCAGAGAGGCTCTGCGGCTCTGGTCCTGGGCTCAGGACCATCAGATTTTCTTGATGGCAAATCATTTGGCCGGAGTCTTGAATGTATGTGCGGACAGACTCAGTAGGCACTCTCGGCCAATCACGAGTGGCGTCTCCATCCAGACCTGGTCCTTTACTTCTTTCAGATGTGGGGATCTCCTCAGGTAGATCTGTTTGCCACTCGGGAGAACACGCACTACCCGACATTCTGCAGCCTCCAGTATCCGGTGCAAGGAGCGTTGGGGGACGCGCTTCAGATGTCCTGGTACGGCCAGTTGCTTTACGCGTTTACCCCCATACCCTTGATTCCTCGGGTTCTGAGGAAGATTTGCCAAGACCGGGCCCAAGTCATCTTAATAGCTCCGGATTGGCCAAGAAGGGTGTGGTATACAGACCTTCTCCAACTCCCACTGTGCCCACTGCTCCATCTCCCTCACAGGGCAGACTTCCTCTTGCAGTCGCAGGGGCAGGTTCTACACCCTCACCTCCAGAGCCTGCACATTCATGCCTGGAGATTGAACGGGGCAACCTGAGTTCCTGTTCTCTCCCACCGGATTTACTGGATGTTATCTTATCGGCCAGGCAACACTCCACTAAGACCATTTATGGCGGTAGGTGGGTAAAATTTGTGGTTTGGTGTGGAGAGAGACAGATTGATCCCTTGAAGGCCCACCTTTCTGACATTTTATTATTCGCTTTAGAACTAGCAAAGAATGGTTGTATAGTGGCTACAGTTAAGGGTTATTTGGCTGCCCTGTCAGCTTTTCTTTGCCTCCCGGATCAGCTCTCTCTGTTTAAGTCACCTATTGTAAATAGGTTTCTAAAGGGTTTGCTTAATGTGTTTCCACCAACACCTTTTCATATGCCTCAGTGGGATCTAAATCTCGTTTTAACTTACTTGATGGGTTCGCCTTTCGAGCCCATGCACTCTTGTTCGTTAAGGTTGTTAGTTCTTAAGACTGTTTTTCTAGTTGCAATAAACTCAGCTAGGCGGGTTAGTGAGCTTCAAGCTCTTTCTGTGAAACCCACTTTTACCTTGTTTCTCTGTGATAGTGGTACTCAAAACAAGGGCGACTTTCCTGCCAAAAGTTGTCACTCCTTTTCATATGGGGCAAACAGTTACCCTTCCATCCTTCTACCCTCCTCCTCACCCCTCAAAGGAGGAAGAGAGACTCCATTGATTGGACCCCAGAAGGGCTCTCAGTTTTTACATTGAGAGGATGAAAGACTTACGCCTGAAGGATCAGCTGTTCGTGGGATATGTGGGACAGCGAAAGGGCAGAGCAGTCCATAAAAGAACTATCTCCAGGTGGGGCATTCTTTGTATCAATGTTTGCTACTCATTGGCAAAGAAAGTTCCCCCGGAGGGTATCAGAGCCCATTCCACCAGGGCAAAGTCAACCACTTCGGCCCTGGCAAGGGGTGTTCCAGTGGTGGACATTTGTAAAGTGGCGTCTTGGGCGTCCCTCCATACCTTCGCACAACATTACTGTTTGGATTAGGAGGTTAGGAGGAACTGCCATTTTGCAGGTTCTGTATTACAGGATTTCTTAGTGTAATCGGGCAGGCACCCTCCTCCGAGTGCGGTACTGCTTTGGGACTCTATTCATAAAGTGAGAAATCCACAGGTAGTTTGTATCCATCAGAAGAACAAGTTACCTTGGGTAACGCTTTTTTTGGTGGATACAATAGCTACCTGCTAACCAGGCCCCAGCATCAGTGTTCTTTCCCTAAACTGTACCTTTGTCTCCACAATTGGCACAACCCTGGCAATCCCTTGTAACTGTTACCACTGGTACCAAGGGCCCTGATGCCAGGGAAGGTCTCTAAGGGCTGCAGCATGTCTTATGCCACCCTAGGGACCCCTCACTCAGCACATACACACTGCTTCACAGCTTGTGTGTGCTGGTGGGGAGAAAATGACTAAGTCGGCATGGCACTTCCCTCAGAGTGCCATGCCAGCCTCACACTGCCTGTGGCATAGGTAAGTCACCCCTCTAGCAGGCCTTTCGGCCCTAAGGCAGGGTGCCCTATACCACCGGTGAGGGCATATGTGCATGAGCACTATGCCCCTACAGTGTCTAAGCAAATCCTTAGACATTGTAAGGGCAGGGTAGCCATAAGAGTATATGGTCTGGAAGTCTGTCAAACACGAACTCCACAGCACCATAATGGCTACACTGAAAACTGGGAAGTTTGGTATCAAACTTGTCAGCACAATAAATGCACACTGATGCCAGTTTGCACTTTATTGTAAAATACACCCAGAGGGCATCTTAGAGATGCCCCCTGAACACATACCCGACTTCCAGTGTGGGCTGACTAGTTTTTGCCAGCCTGCCACACACCAGACCTGTTGCTGGCCACATGGGGAGAGTGCCTTTGTCACTCTGTGGGCAGGAACAAAGCCTGTACTGGGTGGAGGTGCTTCTCACCTCCCCCTCGAGGAACTGTAACACCTGGCGGTGAGCCTCAAAGGCGCACCCCCTTTGTTACAGCGCCACAGGGCATCCCAGCTAGTGGAGATGCCCGCCCCTCCGGCCACTGCCCCCACCTTTGGCGGCAAGGCTGGAGTAGATAATGAGGAAAACAAGAAGGAGTCACTCCCCAGTCAGGACAGCCCCTAAGGTGTCCTGAGCTGAGGTGACTCTTACTTTTAGAAATCCTCCATCTTGTAGAAGGAGGATTCCCCCAGTAGGATTAGGGATGTGCCCCCCTGCCCACAAGGAGGAGGCACAAAGAGTGTGTAGCCACCCTCAAGGACAGTAGCCATTGGCTACTGCTCTCCCAGACCTAAACACACCCCTAAATTCAGTATTTAGGGGCCCCCAGAACCGAGGAAGACAGATTCCTGCAACCTAAAGAAGAAGGACTGCTGACCTGAAGCCCTGCAGTGAAGACGGAGACGACAACTGATTTGGCCCCAGCCCCACTGGCCTGTCTCCCTACTTCGATGAAAACTGCAACAGCGACGCATCCAACAGGGACCAGCGACCTCTGAAGCCTCAGAGGACTGCCCTACATCTAAAGGACCAAGAAGCCCCCGAGAACAGCAGCCCTGTTCAAGAAACTGCAACTTTCTGCAACAAAGAAGCAACTTTTAAAGACCATACGTTTCCCGCCGGAAGCTTGAGACTTTCCACTCTGCACCCGACGCCCCCGGGTCGACCTGCGGAAAACTAACACTACAGGGAGGACTCCCCAGTGACTGCGAGCCCGTGAGTAGCCAGAGTTGACCCCCCTAAGCCCCCACAGCGATGCCTGCAGAGGGAATCCAGAGGCTCCACCTGACCGCGACTACCTGCTTCAAGGAACCCGACGCCTGGAAACCACGCTGCACCCGCAGCCCCCAGGACCTGAAGGAACCGAACTCCAGTGTAGGAGCGACCCCCAGGCGACCCTCTGCCTAGCCCAGTTGTTGGCTACCCCGAGGAGCCCCCCCTGTGCCTGCCTGCATCGTTGAAGAGACCCACGGGTCTCCCCATTGATTCCCATTGAAAACCCGACACCTGTTTGCATTCTGCACCTGGCCGCCCCTGTGCCGCTGAGGGTGTACTTTCTGGGCCTACTTGTGTTCCCCCCCCCCCCCGGTGCCCTACAAAACCCTTCTGGTCTGCCCTCTGAAGTCACAGGTACTTACCTGCTGGCAGACTGGAACTGCGGCACCCCTATTTCTATTGAAGCCCAAGTGTTTTGGGTACCACTTTGACCTCTACACCTGACTGGCCCTGAGCTGCTGGTGTGGTAACTTTGGGGTTGCCTTTAACCCCCAACGGTGGGCTACCTTGGACCCAACTTTGAACCCTGTAAGTGTTTTACTTACCTGTGAACTTAACATTTACTTACCTCCCCCAGGAACTGTTGATTTTTGCACTGTCTACTTTTAAAATAGCTTATTGCCATTTTTGCCAAAACTGTACATGCTATTGTGATGATCAAAGTTCCTAGAATACCTGAGTGAAATACCTTTCATTTGAAGTATTATTTGTAAATCTTGAACCTGTGGTTCTTAAAATAAACTAAGAAAATATATTTTTCTATATGAAATCCTATTGGCCTGGAGTAAGTTGTTGAGTGTTTCCCTCATTTATTGCCTGTGTGTGAACAACAAATGCTTAACACTACCCTCTGATAAGCCTACTGCTCTACCACACTACCACAAAATAGAGCATTAGAATTATCTCTTTTTGCCACTATCGTACCTCTAAGGGGAACCCTTGGACTCTGTGCACACTATTTCTTACTTTGAAATAGTATATAGAGAGCCAACTTCCTACATTGGTGGATCAGCGGTGGGGTACAAGACTTTGCATTTGCTGGACTACTCAGCCAATACCTGATCACACAACTAAATTCCAAAAATTGTCATTAGAAACTGATTTTTGAAATTTGAGCCATTTTTCTAAATATTTAGAAGTCCTGCTAGGGCCTTGTGTTAATCCCTGTTAGCATTTTTATTAGAGTTTAAAAGTTTTGTAAAAGTTTGGATTAAGTTCTAGTGATAGTTTTAGATTCTTAAAAAGTATCCCACCTTTTAGATAAATAATATCTACTGCAGAAGAGATGACGGTGGAGCTCAACATCACCCCTTACCTGCATCTTAGGATGTCAGAGTTAAGGACTCTGCAAAATCAAAAAGATACAAACTGGATCAAACCCTACCAAAGTACAGCTCCACAAGCTCTTGGCAGAGTTTGCTAGAGACAACCCCTCTGAAGATAACCTTACAGAGGATGAAACTAGTGAAGTGGAGGACAATTTCCCCCCTCCACTCCTAGTTAGGGAGACCAGGGTTCCTCCAACCCTGACTCCACAAGTGATAGTCAGAGGTGCTGCTTCTCCCACAGGGGAGTCCAACAGCTCTGGAAGCATTGAGGGCAGCCTCAATGAAGATGACCTCCTGTTAGCCAGGATGGCCAAAGGATTGGCTTTGCAGAAACAGCTCCTAGCCATAGAAAGGGAAAGACAGGAGATGGGCTTAGCTCCCATCAATGGTGGCAGCAACTTAAATAGGGTCAGAGATACTACTGACGTGCTAAAAATCCCCAAAGGGATTGTAACAAAATATGAAGATTGTAATGATATCACCAAATGGTTCACAGCTTTTGAGAGGGCTTGTGCAACCAGAAAAGTAAGCAGATCTCACTGGGGAGCTCTCCTTTGGGACATGTTCACTGGAAAGTGTAGGTATAGACTCCTCACACTCTCTGGAAAAGAGGCAGAATCCTATGACTTCATGAAGGCTACCCTGATTGAGGGCTTTGGATTCTCAACTGAGGAGTACAGGATTATGTTCAGGGGGGCTCAAAAATCCTCGTGCCAGACCTGGGTTGATTTTGTTGACTTCTCAGTCAAAACACTGTATGGTTGGATTAATGGCAGTGGTGGAAATTATTATGATGGCTGTACAATCTGTTTATGAAAGAACACCTTTTAAGTAATTGTTTCAATGATAAACTGCATCAGCATCTGGTAGACCTAGGTCCAATTTCTCCCCAAGAATTGGGAAAGAAGGCAGACCATTGGGTCAAGACTAGGGTGACCAAGACTTCCACAGGGGGTGACCAAAAGAAAGGGGTCACAAAGACTCCCCAGTGGAAGAGTGTTGAGACATTCAAGGGAAAATGTAAAGAGGCTTCTACAGGGCCCCAAAACCCTGCTCAGGTGGGAGGGTCCAAGGCCTCTTCACAATCCTCATTTGGGTACAAGGGTAAAAACGTTGATCCCAAAAAAGCCTGGTGTCGTAGCTGTAATCAGCAGGGACACCAAACTGGAGACAAGGCCTGTCCCAAGAAAGGTTCCACTGCTACTACTACTCCAGTTAGCACTGGAATAGCCAGTCTCTAGGTGGGATTAACAGTGTGCCCAGAGCAAATCAGGGTCCACACTGAAGCTACATTAGTCTCTGATGGTGGGGTGGACATAGCCACACTAGCTGCCTGGCCCCTAATATGCAAAAATACAGGCAGCAACTCTTTATTAATTGGACTAGTGTAGAAGCCCTGAGGGATACAGGTGCCATTGTCATAATGGTAACAGAAAAACTGGGTTCCCCAGGACAATACCTGACTGGACAAACTTATCCAGTCACCAACGCTGACAATCAGACTAAAGTACATCCCATGGCTATGGTAACGTTAGAGTGGGGAGGGGTCACTGGCCTGAAACAGGTGGTAGTCTCCTCTGCTATCCCAGTAGACTGTTTGCTTGGAAATGACCTGGAGTCCTCAGCATGGGCTGAGGTAGAACTCAAAACCCAGGCAGCCATGCTGGGTATCCCTGAACTGGTGTGTGTCAAGACAAGGGCACAGTGCAAGGCTCAGGGTGAAAAAGAGGTGTTGGAGTCTGGAATAATGGCCCAACCCTCCAAGAGAAAAGGAAAGAAGACTGGGGAACCAGCTTCAACACAGCAAAAGAAGGAAAACCTCTCTTCCCAGGAAGAAGCTCTACCCTCTGAGGGAACTGAGCCTATGGAGTTAGAACCTTATCAGGTTGAACTCTTAGGCCCAGGGGGACCCACAAGGGAACAGCTGTGTAAGGGGCAAGAAACCTGTCCCTCTCTTGAAGGCCTTAGGCAGCAAGCTGCTGAGGAAACAAAAGGAAAAGTCAGTGGAACACACAGGGTCTATTGGGAAGATGGACTCCTTTACACTGAGGCAAGAGATCCCAAACCTGGTGACACTAGGAGAGTGGTAGTGCCTCAGGAGTTTAGGGAGTTCATTCTGACCTTAGCCCATGACATTCCACTTGCTGGGCATTTGGGACAAACCAAAACATGGGAGAGGTTAGTCAACCATTTCTATTGGCCCAACATGTCCCAGAAAGTCAAGGAGTTTTGTGCCTCCTGTGCCACTTGTCAAGCCAGTGGTAAGACAGGTGGCCATACAAAGGCCCCCTCATTCCACTTCCAGTGGCGGGGTTCCCTTTGAAAGAGTGGGAGTGGACATAGTGGGTCCACTTGAACCTCCCACAGCCTCAGGGAATCAGTATATCCTAGTAGTAGTGGATCATGCTACTAGGTACCCCGAAGCAATTCACCTTAGGTCCACTACTGCCCCTACAGTAGCCAAAGCACTCATTGGTATCTTTACCAGAGTGGGATTTCCTAAGGAGGTGGTTTCTGACAGAGGTACCAACTTCATGTCAGCATACCTTAAACACATGTGGAATGAGTGTGTGGTGACTTACAAGTTCACAACACCATACCATCCACAAACCAATGGTCTTGTTGAAAGGTTTAACAAGACATTGAAGGGCATGATCATGGGGCTCCCTGAAAAGCTTAAAAGGAGATGGGATGTCCTCTTGCCATGTCTGATTTTCGCCTACAGAGGGGTGCCTCAGAAGGGAGTAGGGTTCTCCTCCTTTGAACTTCTGTTTGGCCATCCTGTAAGGGGACCACTAGCTCTTGTGAAAGAAGGCTGGGAGAGACCTCTTCATGAGCCTAAGCAAGATATAGTAGACTATATACTAGGCCTACGTTCCAGGATGGCAGAGTACATGGAAAAGGCAAGTAAAAACCTTGAGGCCAGCCAACAGCTCCAGAAGATGTGGTATGACCAAAAGGCTGCTATGGTTGAGTTTCAGCCAGGGCAGAAAGTCTGGGTTCTGGAGCCTGTGGCTCCCAGGGCACTTCAGGACAGATGGAGTGGCCCTTACCCAGTGCTAGAGAGAAAGTCAGGTCACCTACCTGGTAGACCTAGGCAATAGCAGGACCCCCAAAAGGGTGATCCATGTGAACCGCCTCAAACTCTTTCATGACAGGGCAGATGTGAACATTTTAATGGTTACAGATGAGGACCAGGAAGCTGAGAGTGAACCTCTCCCTGATCTCCTCTCCACTGACCCTAAAGATGGCTCAGTAGATGGAGTGGTCTACTCAGACACCCTCTCTGTCCAACAGCAAGCTGACTGCAGGCAAGTCCTACAACAGTTTGCTGAGCTCTTTTCCCTAACCCCTGGTCAGACACACCTGTGTACCCATGATCTGGACACAGGAGACAGCATGCCTGTCAAAAACTAAATCTTTAGACAGTCTGATCAAGTTAAGGAAAGCACCAAAGTGGAAGTCCACAGGATGCTGGAATTGGGAGTCATTGAGCACTCTGACAGCCCCTGGGCTAGCCCAGTGGTCTTAGTCCCCAAACCTCACACAAAAGATGGCAAGAGAGAGATGAGGTTTTGTGTGGACTACAGAGGACTTAATTCTGTCACCAAGACAGATGCCCATCCCTTTCCAAGGGCAGATGAGTTAATTGACAAAATGAGTGCTGCCAAATACTTGAGTACCTTTGACTTGACAGCAGGGTACTTGCAAATCAGAATGGCACCAGGAGCAAAAGAAAAGACAGCGTTCTCTACACCTGATAGGCACTACCAGTTTACTGTGATGCCCTTTGGCTTAAAGAATGCCCCTGCCACCTTCCAAAGGTTGGTGAATCAAGTCCTTGCTGACTTGGAGTCATTTAGTGCAGCTTATCTTGATGATATTGCTGTCTTTAGCTCCAACTGGCAGGATCACCTGGTCCACATGAGGAAGGTTTTGCAGGCCCTGCAAGCAGTAGGCCTCTCTATCAAGGCATCTAAATGTCAGATAGGGCAGGGTACTGTGGTTTACTTGGGACACCTTGTAGGTGGAGGCCAAGTTCAGCCACTCCAACCCAAGATCCAGACTATTCTGGACTGGGTAGCTCCAAAAACCCAGACCCAAGTCAGGGCATTCCTTGGCTTGACTGGTTACTATAGGAGTTTTGTGAAGGGATATGGATCCATAGTGACACCCCTCACAGAACTTACCTCTAAGAAAATGCCCAAGAAGGTAAACTGGACTGTAGAATGCCAACAGGCCTTTGACACCCTGAAGCAGGCTATGTGCACAGCACCAGTTCTCAAAGCTCCAGATTACTCCAAGCAGTTCATTGTGCAGACTGATGCCTCTGAACATGGGATAGGGGCAGTTCTGTCCCAAACAAATGATGATGGCTTTGACCAGCCTGTTGTTTTCATTAGCAGGAGGTTACTCCCCAGGGAGCAGCGTTGGAGTGCCATTGAGATGGAGGCCTTTGCTGTGGTTTGGTCCCTGAAGAAGTTGAGATCATACCTCTTTGGTACTCACTTTGTAGTTCAGACTGACCACAGACCTCTCAGATGACTAATGCAAATGAAAGGTGAAAATCCTAAACTGTTGAGGTGGTCCATATCTCTACAGGGAATGGACTTTATAGTGGAACACAGACCTGGGACTGCCCATGCCAATGCAGATGGCCTTTCCAGGTTCTTCCACTTAGATAATGAAGACTCTCTTGGGAAAGGTTAGTCTCATCCTCTTTCGTTTTGGGGGGGGAAGGGTGTGTAAGGAAATGCCTTCTTGGCATGGTTACCCCCTGACTTTTTGCCTTTGCTGATGCTAAGTTATGATTTGAAAGTGTGCTGGGACCCTGCTAACCAGGCCCCAGCACCAGTGTTCTTTCCCTAAACTGTACCTTTGTCTCCACAATTGGCACAACCCTGGCACTCGGGTAAGTCCCTTGTAACTGGTACCCCTGGTACCAAGGGCCCTGATGCCAGGGAAGGTCTCTAAGGGCTGCAGCATGTCTTATGCCACCCTAGGGACCCCTCACTCAGCACATACACACTGCTTGCCAGCTTTTATGTGCTGGTGGGGAGAAAATGACTACGTCAACATGGCACTCCCCTCAGAGTGCCATGCCAACCTAACACTGACTGTGGCATAGGTAAGTCACCCCTCTAGCAGGCCTAACAGCCCTAAGACAGGGTGCACTATACCACAGGTGAGGGCATATGTGCATGAGCACTATGCCTCTACAGTGTCTAAGCAAAACCTTAGACATTGTAAGTGCAGGGTAGCCATAAGAGTATATGGTCTGGGAGTCTGTCAAACACGAACTCCACAGCACCATCATACACTGAAAACTGGGAAGTTTGGTATCAAACTTCTCAGCACAATAAATGCACACTGATGCCAGTGTGCACTTTATTGTAAAATACACCCAGAGGGCATCTTAGAGATGCCCCCTGAACACATACCCGACTTCCAGTGTGGGCTGACTAGTTTTTGCCAGCCTGCCACACACCAGACATGTTGCAGGCCACATGGGGAGAGTGCCTTTGTCACTCTGTGGCCAGGAACAAAGCGTGTACTGGGTGGAGGTGCTTCTCACCTCCCCCTGCAGGAACTGTAACACCTCATAGGCTCACCCCCTTTGTTACAGCGCCACAGGGCATCCCAGCTAGTGGAGATGCCCGCCCCTCCGGCCACTGCCCCCACTTTTGGCGGCAAAGCTGGAGGAGATAATGAGGAAAACAAGGAGGAGTCACTCACGAGTCAGGAGAGCCCCTAAGGTGTCCTGAGCTGAGGTGACTCTTACTTTTAGAGATCCTCCATCTTGTAGAAGGAGGATTCCCTCAATAGGATTAGGGATGTGCCCTCCTCCCCACAGGGAGGAGGCACAAAGAGGGTGTAGCCACCCTCAAGGACGGTAGCCATTGGCTACTGCCCTCCCAGACCTAAACACCCCCCTAAATTCAGTATTTAGGGGCCCCAAGAACCGAGGAAGACAGATTCCTGCAACCTAAAAAAGAAGGACTGCTGACCTGAAGCCCTGCAGTGAAGACGGAGACGACAACTCATTTGGCCCCAGCCCCACCGGCCTGTCTTCCTACTTTGACGAAAACTGCAACAGCGATGCATCCAACAGGGACCAGCGACCTCTGAAGCCTCAGAGGACTGCCCTACATCTAAAGGACCAAGAAGCCCCTGAGAGCAGCGGCCCTGTTCAAGAAACTGCAACTTTCTGCAACAAAGAAGCAACTTTTAAAGACCATACGTTTCCCGCCGGAAGCTTGAGACTTTCCACTCTGCACCCGGGTCGACCTGCGGAAAACTAACACTACAGGGAGGACTCCCCCGCAACTGCGAGCCCGTGAGTAGCCAGAGTTGACCCCCTGAGTCCCCACAGCGACACCTGCAGAGGAAATCCAGACCCTGACCGCGACTGCCTGTAACAAGGAACCCAAAGCCTGGAACCAGCACTGCACCTGCAGCCCCCAGGACCTGAAGGAACCGAACTCCAGTGTAGGAGCGACCCCCAAGCGACCCTCTGCCTAGCCGAGGTGGTGGCTACCCCAGGAGCCTCCCCCCGTGCCTGCATCGTTGATTCCTATCTGAAACCTGACGCCTGTTTGCACTCTGCACCCGGCCGCCCCTGTGCCGCTGAGGGTGTACTTTCTGTGCCTGCTTGTGTCCCCCTTGGTGCCCTACAAAACCCCCCTGGTCTGCCCTCAGAGGACGCAGGTACTTACCTGCTGGCAGACTGGAACCAGGGCACCCCTGTTTCCATTGAAGCCTATGTGTTTTGGGCACCACTTTGACCTCTGCACCTGACCGGCCCTGAGCTGCTGGTGTGGTAACTTTGGGGTTGCCTTGAGCCCCCAACGGTGAGCTACCTTGGCCCCAACTTTGAACCCTGTATGTGTTTTACTTACCTGTGAACTTAACAATTACTTACCTCCCCCAGGAACTGTTGATTTTTGCAGTGTCCACTTTTAAAATAGCTTATTGCCATTTTTGTCAAAACTGTACAAGCTATTGTGATTATTCAAAGTTCCTAGAATACCTGAGTGAAATACCTTTCATTAGAAGTATTATTTGTAAATCTTGAACCTGTGGTTCTTAAAATAAACTAAGAAAATACATTTTTCTATATAAAAACCTATTGGCCTGGAATTTTCTTTGAGTGTGTGTCCCTCATTTATTGCCTGTGTGTGTACAACAAATGCTTAACACTACCCTCTGATAAGCCTACTGCTCAACCACACTACCACAAAATAAAGCATTAGAAGTATCTCTTTTTGCCACTATCTTACCTCTAAGGGGAACCCTTGGACTCTGTGCACACTATTTCTTACCTTGAAATAGTATATACAGAACCAACTTCCTACAAAGACTTTTCGTAGGATGCTCGCGCAAGGACAAATTCATGAGGTGAGGAATCCACAGGTAGCTATTGTATCCACCAGAAAAAGCGTTACCGAAGGTAAGTAACTTGTTCTTCTGGAAGACAAAACGCATCCCCAAGAAAGCTAATTACCACATCAGAAGGGATACTCTCAATCACCATAACTTCTAACTGCTTGGTATAGTAGTCTGTGAGGGCAACAGCATGTGAGTCTGTCTGTCTGGTGCACTAAAAGGCCCTACACTATTGATTGCCTATGTTCTCCAAGGTCATTCAGCCAACATGACAGAAGAATGTTCAGTAACAGAAGGCATAGCTGCCTTCTCACTCTTAGTACATTTTCAACACCTACATATTTTGCTGCCTGCCATATGATCCAGTTCCAGCCACCATTATACTCATGCACTCTGATTTTAGTTGCTGACATGTCAACATGATCCTCAGTCTAATGCCAAAAGGTAGCACAACAACGTCTCCTCTCATTAGTACACTTCCTTCTTAAAAGGCATTCTCCTTAAGTTTTTTGGAAAAATACTACATTTATTCATGTATTCTCTTATCGTCCGGCAGCCCATGCTCTAGGTAGTGCCTGACATCCCTGAAAACAGGATCATTCTTATCCACCCCCTCTTCACCACATATTCTCCTGGCATCAAGATTGATAAAAGATAGATCTTGGATGTTAAAAACAACTCTCTTCCCTTCTCATCCACCACATCATCTGGACAGGCTAGTGTAAACAAGACATACAGTCTACATGTGAATTAATCTACCGTCAACTATACTCAATATCAAATTGGTAAATTTGGGGCCTCGCTGTAGGTCTGGCCAATATGGCCATCACAACTCTACACTCCCCCCCCAGAGCAAGCAGGCTTGACCAGGTGTTTGTGATGCATCCTCATGCACAAACCTGGTCCCCCAAAGGAACGTGTGGAAATGCTTAGCAGTTAAAGTAAATGCAAACAGTTGCTAAATCACTAAGTAACTTCTCTCTGACTCAGGTAATGCTCTAGAACCACAGGTCACCACACGTTCCTAACTTTCATCAGACTGCTGCAAAGCAGCTTCTACTGGCATAAACTGCCTCAATGCATTTCCCTACAACAGATGGTTTCAGAGGTGGACTTTGAACAATGTCCTGTTGTAACAGAGAGGACACCTTCTTTTGGGCATCTTGCCAGATGAATTTAGTGTGTTTTATTATTTAACAACAACCCCCTTGGCTCAACCTTGGAGGAATAGTTTTCTGCTAAATGTGCATAAAACTCAGCAAGTGAAAAAAATGACATAAACTGTTCCTTTGTTGCTGGATTCGGGGCTTACAAAATGGCCTTCAGAAGTTCATTTTTCTGTCTGATCCCCTCCCAGGATATTATGTTTCCAAAGTACTCCATTTTGTTGTGTCTGAAACAGGATTTCCCTAATTTCAGGGTCAGTCTGTTGTCTGACAAAGCCTGTAGAACTCTCCTAAACTTCAAAATGTGCTGATCATTGTTCTGTTGTTTGCCACATCCAAATCATCATTCCTGTCTTTTGTGTTGTGTTGAAAGATAGACATTCACTCCTCATCCAAAAGAACATTCCTTCTCTAATGACAAAAGTAGTTAAATGTCTGGAAAGGTTCTGAAAAGCCATCTGGTGGTACTGCCAAGGACCAAAATTGAAAACACTACACTACCTTCTGAATACAGATTAACAGATGCATATTTGGTAGGGTATTCTGGTCAATCCAAATAACACTGTTAAGACTACAGAGGTCCACACAAAGCCTAAATTCCCCCATGCATTTAGGCAAAATGACAATAGGCCAACCCTGGGAGAAGATTTGATAGGTTCAACAATGTTTGTTGACCACAAATCTTTCAAGTTATCGCTCACATTTTACAGGAGAAAAATTGAGAGGTAACTTGAAAGATTTGTGTAAAATCAGGACATTTCCCACACTTCCCATCCTCCTTTAGAGCTCTCTTGTGCTTAAAGCCTCTATTTACAGAACTCTTTCATGAACTTTGTATTGAAATCCTTTTTTAGTGTCTAGAAAAACTCTTCTACCGATTCCTCAGTATCAACTTTTGACCATTTGTAAATAACACAATCCAAACCTTCCTGTTTAGAATTTAGTACATCAACAGGAGGACTGTCTCTGGTGTCTAATCTAAGCCCCATCCTCCATTGCAGTCAACCTAGAATGGAATTAAAAATTTCCTAACAAACATAACAGAAAGTTTCAATTCTATTAAGGACTCAAAGGTGAGGCTTAAGCATTCTTTCTTTGCTTTATTTAATTACAGCAGCCATGTAAAATATAACTGAACTACCTTTCCATTGAGACAACGCGTGGGTCAGATCTTCTCCATTCCACTGGTTATTCTTGTTGGGATGCTTCTGTCTCTAAGGAAAAGACAACAATAATTCAGAATCGTCCTGATAATTATGTGTCAATAAACACATCATTAATCACATCAGTTTTTAACCAGGGAAATTTCTAAAAAGAGCTAATGGCAATACCAGGACATCAGTTACTACTTATTAGAACACAATAATAGTCCATAGTTAAACATTGCTTACTTGCTCGTAATCCCACTGTCACTGCATGTAATATGGGTGGGACTTGACTCTGAGCTTAGGCAGGGATATTCCTCACCTCTGAGTCCTTAATAGAATTGAAACTTTCTGTAAGTTTGCTAGGATTTTTCATTCTGTGCCAGGTACAGAGGTGCGGATTATGCAAGTTCAAAGTTTATTGACTACCAGGATTGCCATGTCAGTGATTGGTTTGAAATTAAAATGCTTAAATGTGTAATCAGAAGACCTATCGGCTGCATTCAAGATGTCGTTCAAGAGCAAATGCTTTTGAGCCCATCGCACCTCTGGGGGAGTGAATGTCAAATTCTGATATCAATCAATCAATAACTTTATTCTGATGCATTTTGACATCCATAAAAGAGCACATGAAAACATAAAATGGCAATCATAGCAGCTACGAATGCTGAAATAAAAAGATAAAGAAAAAAACAGTAAAAAATAAAATACAGAATCTAAAATAGTATTGCCCTGTGGGCTTGCACGGCCAACTTTAAAAAAGACCCTATGTAAAAGACAGCTTCTTCATTGGTAAGCAACTGCAAAAATCTCAGAGCAAGCCTACACTAACCAACATCATGACAATATTTCTTTAAAATTGGGTTAAAAAAGGCTTAGTATATCTGGCTTAAAACGTACACAAAACATAAAATGAAGCAAAGTTTGTCCAGAGGAGTCATCACAGGGGCACCACTTGACATCAAGATTATTTGCAGATCACAGAGGGGAAAAAAGGAGATATTGTATGGTGCCCCCCCTGAAACGACACAGCAAAGAATGCTACCAACGAGTACGGCAGACCAAACAGTCAGCTGAGCAGTTCAGTTCCCTCAAACAAAGGTATTTATCATAACTGGACTTCCCTTCCATTTCTCTAAGTAGCCTTAGGTCTATGTAATTATAAAGTGCTTTGGCTGCAGCCTTCTTGTTTACCCTGATACAAGTAGACAGGTCAGTAAACAGATCTAGCATTCCCACTTCAGTAAGTTCTCTTTTTACATACGCAAGCCAGGGGATAGAAGGGCCATAATCCAGAGCCAAACAGTCCCTTCTTATATCCTTGGTCAGTACAGCCTCCAAATTTTGCCAGACTGCTAGCCTGAACTTGATCGGCTGCACCCTAATCAAATCCCCAATATAGGGGAGTCCTAATTCATTGTGGCATATGAAGTGTGAGGCTGAGATTGGGACCAACATTAGCCTTCTGCAAAGCCCATTTTCTTCCTGTTGACTGACCTTACACTTAGCAATTCCCCAAACCTCAGCCCCTTACATAGCAATGGGTACACTTTGAGAGCTATATATTTTTAACATTGGTACCAAAGAACCACCGCCCTCGGGTTGAGGATGACTACATAGTGACTCAGTGCCTGATGATAGTTTAATAAAATGCCGAGCAATATTAGGGGTCCAAGAACCCTGGGCAGAAAAAATAATACCCAGATAAGGAAAGATGTTAACACTGCTCAGGGACTGATAGCCAAATGTCATATTCAGACGGGATCCGCACTTTGGGGCACAGGCCATAACATGGGATTTATTAAAAATGTGCTTGTAAATGCAGAGAGGACATAAAATCAACAAATGCGTGAACTAATTGACGCAATGCCCTAGGGTATGAGCTAAGAGCACAGCTTCATCCACATAGAGAAGCGTGGGGAGTGGTTTACCCTGAATTACTGGAACATCAGGAGTAACCTGAATCAAATGTGATTACAAATCATTATTATATAAAATGAATAAAGGAGAGGTCAAAACACACCCCTGTCTCACTATGCAATGGATTCCAATATCCCCTGTTAGATCACCTTGCATGCTGATGCGGACCCGGGCCTTCATACCTCTTGGAAAATAAGCAAAAAAATTAACTAAGACTAAATACAGACCTTGTGCAGCAAGTGAGTGACAAAGTGTATCCTGATTCACACAATCAAATGCTGACGAGACGTCCATGAATGCTAGATAAAGTGGATCCTTTTTAGCCACTGTGTACTTGCCTAAAGCCAAATTAAGGTTAAGGCATTGTTCAATTTTTCCAACCTTATGACTGAACCCATACTGACATTGGTGAAAAACAGACTTGTCATTTACCCAGGCCATAATACCCAGGCCATAACCCTATTATAAATTATATGGCCAAGAATCTTCGCAGTGCCATCAATAAGTGAAATTGGCCTATAACAAGCCAGAGATCAGCAATCCCATTTTTTAAATATAGGGACAATAATGTATGTAACATTTGTTAATAAAGGGACCTACAAATCAATATTGCATTTAATAAGATCAATAGGGACCCCATCTGGACCTGGAGCCTTTACGCCCAAGCTCTGAATTACAGCTTCCTCTACTTCTTCAAGGGTAGTCCAAAAACAGGATACCAAGGCATAATCTATACAAAAGGGAATAGAGGATGGTGGAGCTGCATAAATAGCATTAGAGTGGTGCTCCCAAACACTGGCAACAATATTACAAGAAATAGTACTAGGGTATCATATAGTGTGCTTAGCATCTGACACTGAAGCCCAATAGCTCACTATTACCCTGTTTAGAGGCCAGGGCAAACATGTCAGTGATTGGTTTTGAAATAAAAAATGCTTAAACGTGGAATCTGAAGACAAATCGGCCGCATTCAAGATGTCTTTCAAGCACGAATGCTTTTGAAGCCATTGCTCCTCTGGCGGAGCCAAATTTTTATATATCTATTCGGGCATCTTGCATGACCCATCTTGCAGTCACGGGGGAATGAGGAGTTGTTGCTCACCTGGGGTACAGAACTCAGAGGTCACGTCTTGATAGCCCTCAATAAATCTCACCAAACACATTTTGGTCCATTCTTCAAAATCTAGATATGAGATAGACTGAGTTACATTTCGTTCTAGTGGTTACATAGAAGAAAGCCCCATCCAGGGTGAAAACTACCTGTAAGGTCGAGTGCTCGGACATATGACTCTCGTCTGCAGGATCGGAGGCATAGCAACATTGCTAACTTACCAGACAATTCCCTCCTGGAGAGGTATCAGTTACTCTTCCATGATAAAGAGGTTAAGGATGTCATTGACATCCCAAAAATTTGAATACCAGGAATCAGGAGGAAGAGACCAACACACATCCCTCATCAACTTCCAAACCCAAGGATGCTCTTCAACAGGAAACAAACTTCTATCAGAGGGCGTCCTGTTGAGATAGTTGATATGAAGGTGTTCACCAATCTGTATGCTAGCCCATCTGAGACCAAGGAAGATAGATAGTTAATGGTGGCCCCAATGGGATCCACGTCCCTCTGGATATACCAACCCAGCCATCTTTTCCATGCAGATTTATACCGTTAATTGTTCCCTTCAGCCCGTGCTCTAGATATGAGTCATTGAGCATCTTGTGAAAGTCCTGGAGCTTTCCATCTTTCCTTGAAGTCCTCCAAGCCATAAGAGGCAACTGTCTGCTCAAGACCAGGTGATAGGGGTTCCTTTGTGGAGTCAGAAGATTTGGAAACTGGGGATGAAAGATTGGAGAACCCAAAGAAAGTTCCATCAGAACTGGATACCAAACTTGAGATCTCCAATTTGGGGTTATTACCGCCAATTCCATTCTTTGTCTTGTGCTGATAATCATGTGATCTTTGAGAAGGGCGGGAATGCATATCCTTTCTCCATGCTGTAGTCCTGTAGGAATGCATCAGTCACTGACGCATGTGGATCAGGTCTCCAGCTGAAGACCTTTGCCATCTGGTGATCGGGGCAGGATGCAAAGAGGTCGACCTTGAAGGGACACCATCTCTTCTGGATTTCCTGGAAGACTGACGGATGAAGTTTCCAAAGACTCGCATCCTGCAAATATCTGGAGTTCCAGTCTGCTACTTCCTTGACTTTGCCCGGCAAGTGTTCTGCAATTACTGAGATATTGTTGTGGAAGTAGAAGTTCCAAAAGCTCTTGGCTAACTCGGAAAGAGGCCGTAAGCAGGGTCCTCCCTGGCTATTGAAATGTACTGCTGAGACATTGTCCACCTACAGCAGGACACAACACAGTGTATTCTTCTTGGTACAGCAATGTACTGCAAATGAACCTGCTAGGAGGTCCAGTTAATGTGCAACTGGTGTTCTTGTGCAGACCACTTTCCTCTTGTAGATAAGGTGTTGCACCAAGCTCCCCAGCGCTTCTGCTGGCATGTAATTCTATAGTGATGTCTGGATTGGAGACAAATATCAATTGTCCATTCCACACTTCTACGTATACGAGCCACCATCTGATCTTCTCCTTTGCTTCATCCGTCAATGGGACCGTCTCTAGTATATCAAGCCTTTGCGTAGATGGTGAGCTTTCATGCGTTGCAGGACCCTGTAATAAAGGGGACCCAGAAAGATAGCCTGAAAAGAAGGGGAGCTCTCTGTCTCAGTGAAGCCCGTTCCTTCAAGAGCATCTTGTGAGGTTTCTGTCTGATCTTCACTACCTTTTTCAACGAAAGACTCAAGGTAGTGGTGCATGAGTTAATGACAAAACTCAAAAAGGTTGTTTGTTGCACCAGAACTAGCAAAGATTTCTTGGCATTGATGACACACTCAAGATTTTTCAGCAAGGACACCGTTATTTGAGGAGCTCCTGAAGTCTCTTGGGACATTGATCCACAAGAAGATATCATCCAAATAGACTATCAGGCAGATCCCTTGTGCCCGTAGAGCTTCCATAGCTAGTCGCAGAATCTTGGTGAAGCACTAAGGTGCAGATTAAAGGCCAAAGGGCAGCGAAGAGAACTCGTACGTTCAGACGGCCCATTCGAACTGATGAAATCTGCAGTGGGAAATTAGGGACGGTGAGTTAGGCGTCCTTCAAGCCCAGGGTCTCAGCCAGTTGCCTGGTCGCAAGATATCTCTGAGAATATTAATCCCTTCCATTTTGAAGTGGTGATACACCAGCCACTTAAACTATTGCAGATTGATGATGGCCGTTGGCCTCCATCCCTCTTTTCCACAATGAAGAGGCTACTTACAAAACCACATGGGTGGGAGACGAAATGGGAAATAGCCCCTTTTCTTACAAGATCCTCGACCTCTTGGGTGATCAAGAGTCTCTTTTTCCACGAACCAGAGGGGGTTAGAAGGCTGTCTTTGCTGGGGATCCGATAGAATTCGATCTGAAAACCTTGAATAGATTGAAGGAACAGGTGTCCAAGGTGATTGTTTTCCAATTGTGGCTGAATTGAGCCAGCCGTCCCCTGACTTTTAGTTGGGAAGAAGGGAGAGCACTTACCAGATAAAGCGCTTTGGGAATTTGTGCTGAAACCGCCTCCGGAATCTCTGTAGTGTGATCCTCTGGAAAGGTAGAAGCATCTGAATTTGGCTTGGTTCTGCAAATTTCCTTTGTAAGAGCCTTGGCCCCTGGAAGGGGTAATGGAGAGGGGCGGCCGGTCGACCACCCTCAACCACAATCGGCCCTGGAGAATATCCTAGGAGCAAACAAATGTTTCACAGAAGTTGGAGCTTTCTCTAAGGAATTGAAGGTAGCAACATACTTCCCGAGCTCCTTAACAAAGGGGACCCTGAACAGTCCCCTTGTGCAATAGGGCAAGCCTCCAAGGAGGCGAGGTCTCCCAATTTGGGGTCCACTTTAATTAGCAGGGAACCTCCTGCACTCCATTGACAAGGCGCTATTCGCACCCTCCAGAAAGATGATGGCCTGCTGGACCCACCCTGAGAGACCTCTGGAGCGATAGGGGAACCTGATTGTTTGGCTTCTTCAGCCATATCTAGGATTCTAGTGAGCGGCCCCAAGATATCTAGAAGTTTATCTTGGCATGAGCGCCATGAACAGTCAATGCTTTTTTGGGTCTCAAATATACTTGCCCAGATAGGTAGTCATAGGGGTATTGATCTCTGGGGTCAAAGCCACTTTGCCTTCAAAGGAGGGGCGCAGACATTCTGGCCTAAGGCAGGCTCTCAACATAAGTAGCTACTTTCTCGGCTGGGGTCCACTCCAAGGAGCGGGGGTGCATGAGATGGTCTTTGTCTAGCATCTCGGACGTGTCTACTCCCTGTGGCATGGGGCTGGGGCTAGTTCCTGAATCTGCGGAGGGGCACCATGGCTGAAAAGAGCCTGGGTCTCCATCTGAATCCCGTGGGAATCATCATCTTCCACATTATCGGGATTGTGTGCCTCTTCTGGCGAGGCAATCCCTCCATTCCACAGTTGTCAGTCGGGGGAAAAGGTTGGGGTCAGATGTATCAGAGGGAAAAGAACGGGAGAGAAACATATGTTTTGGACAATCAGAGCATCCATGTCCACACCGTGTGCATGTTTGCTCCCTGCTTTGAAAGGGATTTGCTTTATTGCACGCACAAGAAGGTTTTTGAATGACCTGTGAAAGGTTCTGGTAAGTATAAGGGCTTAGGGTGGCGATAAGCCATTTGCACCAATTTTTTCTCCAGGGGAGGTATAGCTGATGCCACCATTTGCTGAATAGACATGTCTATAGCGTTGTAAAGTTCATCATTCAAAGGCATATAAGGAGGGCCATTATCATCCTCCAAGAAACCTGCCTCTGAACGCTCTCCCATGGTACCCCTGTTCAAGTAAAAAAAAAAATAGGTTAGGAAGAAATAAACTATTATAACGGTTAAACACTAATCTTAGTGTCAATAAAATCATGAAGAGCATGCACTAAATTTTCTATGGCTGCAGCGAAGAAATTGGAAGTCTGAGAATAAAAAAAGGACTATTATGGGACTGGCAATGCTACTATTGGCTATATATGTGTTTTTACTTTCCCGTTGTCTCATTGGAAAGGTAGTTTACGGTTATATTTTACATGGTTGCTGTAATGAAATAAAGTGAAGAAAGAATGCATAATCTTCGCCTCCGATCCTGATCAAAATCACCTTTATCAACCACATAATCCTTCTCTGAGGTTCTGCGACCTTGAAAGTCTGTCACCCCAAAAATAAAATAACCCACTATAATCAACTTGTGCCCTGTGTATCTTCCAGGCCATATATCAATGGGTAGCAATGTCCCTTTTCTCTCTCAAAAACTATGGAATAAATATTGACCTAAAATTGTGAACTAGGCACAAGAATCCAACATAACCTCCACCCCTAGTCTATCTATTCAAATGTTGCATTTGGGAAGACCCATACACCTTTTCTCTGCTCCTACCCACATTAGGATCAAAATCTCCCTCACTGTCATCAGCTTCCTCAGGATTCATACTGACTGTTCCTCCCCTACAAACTCTGCCCCTTTTTCTTGCCCTTTTGGTCAGATGCTGGACATCTTTTTAGTTTTCCAGCTGCCATAAGAGAGCAGTCTTCACCTTCAAGTGTGTCCACAAATGCTAAAAACATATTGAGACACACATTTCAACTGGTCAGATGTTTCCCTGCGATAGATATAAACAATGGAAGAATCTGAATTCCAGACATTGTCTCTCAGGAGTTATTAGAATCCAAGTTGCAAATAAAAAACTAAAATAAATCAAAGTGGTTGCCCATATCTGAGACAAAAATCACAAATTAAAAACAAATACTCTTTAGAAAGTTAGGTGAAAAATAAATCCCGTTCTGTACTTACGAAGTGCGGTCTTCAAACTGCAGCTTTTATCACAAGATGGGATTTCCCCTCAGTGAAACCCATATTCACACTGACTTTCATTTAAAGTTGCCAAAGAAAATATGGCTATTAAAATTGCCTGAACAAATTTCCTACATGCATGTTTCTCTTATGTGTTTTTCCTTTTCATGAAAGAGTCCAAATAGGACTCATTTCATGGTGCTATTTTCTTGTACTGAATAAAACGTCTTTATTTGTGTGCCATAGATGGAAGCCAATTAGATGTTCCATGTTGTAATATTCAGTACCTGCTGCAGCCCAAGCAACAACTGTATTTTGATTTATTCTTAAATTGCTTATTGTTTAGTTTGTTTCAATAATGCAATGTAATTTTCCTTGTTTGTAGAGTAAAGGGTATCCACTATTAATGATGTATCTGTTTACGCAGAGCAATTTCTACAGCGTTGATTGGTTCATGTTATCTGTATCTGTGTTACAAAAGCCCTTGATACCACTTCACGCTGTGTGCTTCCTTATTCATTTCTCTGGAACTATAAAATGTGCCCTTTTCTTGGATGTGTGCCAGAGTTGTCAGAGACTTTCTTGAGACCTTTTGCTCACTTATTTGATTTATGTTACAGATTTGTTGAGCTATCCCCTGTCTGGTTGTTATCTGACTTTATAATTGTACTTTTATTTGCTTTTGAACTAGGTCATCTCCACGTTAGACTGTCTGCTGATTTCTCTTTTCTCGGAAGCAAACTACATATCAATACTCTTGCTGGTTACTCTCCTGTAACTTACAAATTAAGTAGATTTAGGCTAGTTCAATACTAAACTAGATTTGCCTATTGCTAATTCCTTTAATCTATGACCTCTCGCAATTGGCCTTATTTTTATGCGTTATTTGAACTTGCTAACTAATTTCTGCCTTCTGCAATGATTCTTACATTTTGGAAAAACATTTATTCTTTTGACTTTCAACTTTGTCCTGCAAAGGTTTCCTTCATTTGTTCTAAGACCCCTGTCCTTTGGGACTCACACAGCCTATGTCCCCTGCATCTGAAATATTTACCTTTCTTGAGTCCCAGTAACCACAACAGCAGACATCAAACAAGGCAGGTGAAACGTGGCTCTTGTTTGTAGATGCAGAATTCCTCCAGCTTGTTGTCAGTGTTGTAAGTATGCATGACAGACTCAATTCTCCAATCAACAGTTTATGAAATGCAAGTTACAATACAAGTTACTGGAGCCAACTGGCCAAACCTCACAATCTGAACCTTGCACTGGTCCCACCAGCCGCCAAGTCTCTCGAACGCTTACCACTTTCTTCCACTCAACATTCGATATATTCAGAGCCCAATGCTCTACAACTATTACTTAGGTGTAGGAGGCTGGACTGGCTTGTAGTGAGTACCAAGGGGTACTTGCACCTTGCACCAGGCCCAGGTATCCCTTATTAGTGTATAGGGTGTCTAGCAGCTTAGGCTGATAGATAATGGTAGCTTAGCAGAGCAGCTTAGGCTGAACTAGGAGACGTGTGAAGCTACTACAGTACCACTTAGTGTCATATGCACAATATCATAAGAAAACACAATACACAGTTATACTAAAAATAAAGGTACTTTATTTTTATGACAATATGCCAAAGTATCTTAGAGTGTACCCTCAGTGAGAGGATAGGAAATATACACAAGATATATATACACAATAGCAAAAATATGCAGTATAGTCTTAGAAAACAGTGCAAACAATGTATAGTTACAATAGGATGCAATGGGGAAACATAGGGATAGGGGCAACACAAACCATATACTCCAAAAGTGGAATGCGAACCACGAATGGACCCCAAACCTATGTGACCTTGTAGAGGGTCGCTGGGACTATTAGAAAATAGTGAGAGTTAGAAAAATAACCCTCCCCAAGACCCTGAAAAGTGAGTGCAAAGTGCACTAAAGTTCCCCTAAGGACAAAGAAGTCGTGTTAGAGGAATAATGCAGGAAAGACACAAACCAACAATGCAACAACTGTGGATTTCCAATCTCGGGTACCTGTGGAACAAGGGGACCAAGTCCAAAAGTCACAAGCAAGTCGGAGATGGGCAAATGCCCAGGAAATACCAGCTGCGGGTGCAAAGAAGCTTCTACTGGACAGAAGAAGCTGAGGTTTCTGCAGGAACGAAAAGGGCTAGAGACTTCCCCTTTGGTGGACGGATCCCTCTCGCCGTGGAGAGTCGTGCAGAAGTGTTTTCCCGCCGAAAGAACGCCAACAAGCCTTGCTAGCTGCAAATCGTGCGGTTAGCGTTTTTGGACGCTGCTGAGGTCCAGGAGGGACCAGGAGGTCGCAAATTGGACCAGCAGAGAGAGGGGACGTCGAGCAAGACAAGGAGCCCTCTCTGAAGCAGGTAGCACCCGGAGAAGTGCCAGAAACAGGCACTACGAGGATGCGTGAAACGGTGCTCACCCGAAGTCGCACAAAGGAGTCCCACGTCGCCGGAGACCAACTTAGAAAGTCGTGCAATGCAGGTTGGAGTGCCGTGGACCCAGGCTTGGCTGTGCACAAAGGATTTCCGCCGGAAGTGCACAGGGGCCGGAGTAGCTGCAAAAGTCGTGGTTCCCAGCAATGCAGCCCAGCGAGGTGAGGCAAGGACTTACCTCCACCAAACTTGGACTGAAGAGTCACTGGACTGTGGGGGTCACTTGGACAGAGTCGCTGGATTCGAGGGACCTCGCTCGTCGTGCTGAGAGGAGACCCAAGGGACCGGTGATGCAGCTTTTTGGTGCCTGCGGTTGCAGGGGGAAGATTCCGTCGACCCACGGGAGATTTCTTCGGAGCTTCTGGTGCAGAGAGGAGGCAGACTACCCCCACAGCATGCACAAGCAGGAAAACAGTCGAGTAGGCGGCAGGATCAGCGTTACAGAGTTGCAGTAGTCGTCTTTGCTACTATGTTGCAGGTTTGCAGGCTTCCAGCGCGGTCAGCAGTCGATTCCTTGGCAGAAGGTGAAGAGAGAGATGCAAAGGAACTCGGATGAGCTCTTGCATTCGTTAGCTAAAGTTTCCCCAGAGACAGAGACCCTAAATAGCCAGAAAAGAGGGTTTGGCTACCTAGGAGAGAGGATAGGCTACTAACACCTGAAGGAGCCTATCAGCAGGAGTCTCTGACGTCACCTGGTGGCACTGGCCACTCAGAGCAGTCCAGTGTGCCAGCAGCACCTCTGTTTCCAAGATGGCAGAGGTCTGGAGCACACTGGAGGAGCTCTGGACACCTCCCAGGGGAGGTGCAGGTCAGGGGAGTGGTCACTCCCCTTTCCTTTGTCCAGTTTCGCGCCAGAGCAGGGCTAAGGGGTCCCCTGAACCGGTGTAGACTGGCTTATGCAGAATTGGGCACATCTGTGCCCAACAAAGCATTTCCAGAGGCTGGGGGAGGCTACTCCTCCCCTGCCTTCACACCATTTTCCAAAGGGAGAGGGTGTCACACCCTCTCTCAGAGGAAGTTCTTTGTTCTGCCATCCTGGGCCAGGCCTGGCTGGACCCCAGGAGGGCAGATGCCTGTCTGAGGGGTTGGCAGCAGCAGCAGCTGCAGTGAAACACCAGGAAGGGCAGTTTGGCAGTATCAGGGTCTGTGCTACAGACCACTGGGATCATGGGATTGTGCCAACTATGCCAGGATGGTATAGAGGGGGCAATTCCATGATCATAGACATGTTACATGGCCATATTCGGAGTTACCATTGTGAAGCTACATATAGGTAGTGACCTATATGTAGTGCACGCGTGTAATGGTGTCCCCGCACTCACAAAGTTCAGGGAATTGGCTCTGAACAATGTGGGGGCACCTTGGCTAGTGCCAGGGTGCCCTCACACTAAGTAACTTTGCACCTAACCTTTACCAGGTAAAGGTTAGACATATAGGTGACTTATAAGTTACTTAAGTGCAGTGTAAAATGGCTGTGAAATAACGTGGACGTTATTTCACTCAGGCTGCAGTGGCAGGCCTGTGTAAGAATTGTCAGAGCTCCCTATGGGTGGCAAAAGAAATGCTGCAGCCCATAGGGATCTCCTGGAACCCCAATACCCTGGGTACCTCAGTACCATATACTAGGGAATTATAAGGGTGTTCCAGTAAGCCAATGTAAATTGGTAAAAATGGTCACTAGCCTGTTAGTGACAATTTGGAAAGAAATGAGAGAGCATAACCACTGAGGTTCTGATTAGCAGAGCCTCAGTGAGACACTTAGTCACTACACAGGTAACACATTCAGGCACACTTATGAGCACTGGGGCCCTGGGTTACCAGGGTCCCAGTGACACATACAACTAAAACAACATATATACAGTGAAAAATGGGGGTAACATGCCAGGCAAGATGGTACTTTCCTACACAACCCCCCCCCCCCCCAAACGAAGGACAATAAGACTAGCCATGACCTGATGAGTCTTCATTGTCTAAGTGGAAATATCTGGAGAGTCCATCTGCATTGGAGTGGCTACTCCCAGGTCTATGTTCCACTGTATAGTCCATTCCCTGTAGGGATATGGACCACCTCAACAATTTAGGATTTTCACCTTTCATTTGTTTTAGCCAAAGTAGAGGTTTGTGGTCTGTCTGAACAATGAAGTGAGTGCCAAACAGGTATGGCCTCAACTTCTTCAGTGCCCAGACCACAGCAAAGGCCTCCCTCTCAATGGCAGACCAACGCTTTTCTCTAGGGGTCAACCTCCTACTAATAAAAGCAACAGGTTGATCCTGGCCCTCAGAATTAAGTTGTGATAGGACTGCCCCTACTCCTAATTCAGATGCATCAGTCTGGACATAGAATTTTTTAGAGTAACAAGGGCTTTTCAGGACAGGTGCAGAGCACATGGCCTGCTTCAGCTCCTCAAAAGCTTTCTGACAGTTTGCTGTCCATAATACCTTTTTAGGCATTTTCTTGGATGTGAGGTCATTAAGAGGGGCTGCAATGGAGCCATAGTTCTTAATGAACCTCCTGTAATACCCAGTGAGGCCTAGGAAGGCTCTCACCTGAGTCTGAGTGGTAGGGGGAACCCAATCAATAATTGTTTGGATTTTCCCCTGAAGTGGTGCAATCTGTTCCCCACCAACAAGGTGTCCCAGATAAACCACCTTACCCTGCCCTATCTGGCACTTTGAAGCCTTGATAGTGAGGCCTGCCTTTTGCAGGGCCTCCAAAACTTTCCATAGGTGGACCAGGTGATCATCCCAGCTGGAGCTAAAGACAGCTATATCGTCCAAATATGCTGCACTGAAAGCTTCCAGCCCTTGCAGGACTGTGTTCACCAACCTCTGAAAAGTGGCAGGTGCATTTTTCAAACCAAAAGGCATTACAGTAAACTGGTAATGTCCTCCAATGGTAGAAAATGCAGTCTTAGGTTTAGCATCTTCTGACAATTTGATCTGCCAATACCCTGCAGTCAAATCAAAAGTGCTTAGATACTTGGCAGATGCCAGTGTATCTATGAGCTCATCTGCCCTGGGTATAGGGTGAGCATCAGTTTTGGTTACCAAGTTGAGACCTCTATAGTCTACACAAAACCGCATTTCCTTCTTTCCATCTTTGGAATGGGGTTTTGGTACCAGTACCACAGGAGAAGCCCATGGACTGTCAGAGTGCTCAACCACTCCTAGTTCTAACATTTTCTGGACCTCTTGCTTTATGCAGTCCCTGACATGGTCAGGCTGCCTATAGATCTTACTTTTGACAGGCAAGCTGTCTCCAGTATCTATAGTGTGCTCACACCAAGAAGTGGTACCTGGCACAGTAGAGAAGAGTTCAGAGAATTGATCTAGGAGATTTATGCAATTGTCTTTCTGCTCAGCAGTAAGACAATCAGCCAAAACTACACCTTCCACCAGAGCATCTTGTTCTGTGGAAGAGAAGAGATCAGGTAGAGGATCACTGTCTTCTTCCTGTCCCTCATCAGTTGCCATGAGCAGGGTGAGATCAGCCCTGTCATAGTAGGGTTTCAGGCGGTTGACATGGAGCACCCTAAGGGGACTCCTGGCAGTGCCTAAGTCAACTAAATAGGTGACTTCTCCCTTCTTTTCAACAATTGTGTGGGGTCCACTCCATTTATCTTGGAGTGCTCTTGGGGCCACAGGCTCCAAGACCCACACTTTCTGCCCTGGTTGGTACTGAACCAAAACAGCCTTCTGATCATGCCATTGCTTCTGGAGCTCTTGGCTGGCCTGAAGGTTTTTACTGGCCTTTTTCATGTACTCAGCCATCCTTGATCTGAGGCCAAGTACATAATCCACAATATCCTGCTTAGGAGCTTTTAAAGGTTGTTCCCAACCCTCCTTTACAAGTGTGAGTGGACCCCTAACAGGGTGTCCAAAAAGAAGTTCAAAGGGGCTGAAGCCCACTCCTTTCTGGGGTACCTCCCTGTAGGCAAAAAGGAGGCATGGTAGAAGGATATCTCATCTCCTGCGGAGTTTTTCAGGGAGACCCATAATCATGCCTTTGAGAGTTTTATTAAATCTCTCCACCAGTCCATTTGTTTGTGGATGATAGGGTGTTGTGAACTTGTACGTTACACCACACTCCTTCCACATGGCCTTTAAGTATGCAGACATGAAATTGCTTCCCCTGTCTGATACTACTTCCTTTGGGAAGCCCACCCTGGAAAATATTCCCAGGAGGGCCTTTGCCACTGCAGGAGCTGTAGTGGTCCTTAAAGGAATAGCTTCAGGATATCTTGTGGCATGGTCCACTACCACTAAGATGAATCTATTGCCTGAAGCAGTAGGAGGGTCAAGGGGGCCAACTATGTCAACCCCTACCCTTTCAAAGGGAACCCCAACCACAGGCAGTGGAATAAGGGGTGCCTTTGGTGTGCCACCTGTCTTGCCACTGGCTTGACAGGTTTCACAGGACTTACAAAATTCCTTTGTGTCCTCAGACATCCTAGGCCAATGAAACAATGGAACCAGTCTGTCCCAAGTTTTCATTTGACCCAGGTGCCCAGCTAGGGGAATGTCATGTGCCAGGGTTAGGAGGAACTTTCTGTACTCCTGAGGAATCACTAATCTCCTGGCAGCTCCAGGTTTAGGATCCCTATGCTCAGTGTACAAGAGGTTGTCCTCCCAGTAAACTCTGTGAGAGTCACTGACATCCCCATTAGCCTGTTTGACAGCTTGCTGTCTGAGACCCTCTAATGTGGGACAGGTTTGCTGTGCCACACTCAGCTCCTCTCTGGCAGGCCCCCCTTCACCCAAAAGCTCAGCAGTGTCTGCTTCCAGCTCCTCTGGTGTAGGTTCTGCACAGGGAGGGAATTCTTCTTCCTCAGAAGTTGAATCCACTGTAGAGGGAGGGATAGTAGGAAGTGGTTTGCTTCTACTAGCCCTAGCTTTAGGGAGCACTTGGTCCATTGTTCCAGGATCCAAGCTTCCCTGTCCTTTTTGCTTTTTGGCCTGAGCCCTTGTCAAAGCAAAAATATGCCCTGGGATGCCCAGCATTGCTGCATGGGCCTCCAACTCCACATCTGACCAAGCTGATGTCTCCAAATCATTCCCTAATAGACAGTCTACAGGTAAATCTGAGGCTACCACAACTTTCTTTGGACCAGTAACCCCCCCCCAGTTGAGATTTACAACAGCCATGGGGTGGCTAAGTGTGTTGTTGTGAGCATCGGTTACTTGGTACTGGTGACCAAGTAGGTGTTGTTCAGGGTGGACCAGTTTCTCTATGACCATAGTCACACTGGCACCAGTGTCCCTGTAGGCCTGATCCTCAACACCATTTATTAGGGGTAGCTGCTTGTACTTATCCATATTAAGGGGACAAGCAACTAAGGTGGCTAAATCAATAGCCCCCTCAGAGACTAACACAGCCTCTGTGGCCTCCCTAACAAGGCCAACCCCAACTAAGTTACCAATAGTGAGCCCAGCTACTCCCTTGGATTGGCTATTAGTAGGTTTGCTCCCACCATCACTGCTATTAGTAGGGACACTAGGTGTAGCAGTAGGGGTTGTAGTGGTAGGAGGCTTGGTGCCTTTCTTTGGACAACTGGGATCTGTTGTCCAATGGCCTTTTATCTTACATAAATAGCACCATGGTTTCTTTTCCTTGTTCTGATTAAAAGAGGATTTGGGCCCACCACCCCCACCAGAGTGTTTTTGTGGGCCTGATGAAGACTCATTTTTAGATTTGTCCCCACCCTTGTCAGAAGACTTACCATCCTTCTTTTTGTTGCCATCTTTGTCACCCCCTGTATGAACTTCTCTGTTCACCCTTGTTCTGACCCATTTGTCTGCCTTCTTTCCCAATTCTTGGGGAGAGGTCAGATCAGAGTCCAGCAAGTACTGGTGCAACAAATCAGACACACAATTATTAAGAATATGCTCTCTCAGGATCAAGTTATACAGGCTGTCATAATCAGTAACTTTACTGCCATGTAACCACCCCTCCAAGGCCTTCACTGAATGGTCAATGAAATCAACCCAGTCTTGTGAAGACTCCTTTTTGGTCTCTCTGAACTTTATTCTGTATTGTTCAGTGGTTAAGCCATAACCATCCAGGAGTGCATTCTTAAGAACTTGGAAATTATTAGCATCATTTTCTTTCACAGTAAGGAGCCTATCCCTACCTTTTCCACTAAATGATAGCCATAGGATAGCAGCCCACTGCCTTTGAGGGACATCCTGTACAACACAGGCCCTCTCAAGTGCAGCAAACCACTTGTTAATGTCATCCCCCTCCTTATAAGGGGGAACTATCTTGTGCAGATTCCTGGAATCATGCTCTTTTGCAGGATGACTATGGGGAATACTGCTGCTGCCACCATGGGTTTCTAAACCCAGTTTCTGTCTCTCCTTCTCTACTTCTAAAGACTGTCTATCCAAATCCAGCTGTTGCTTCTTGAGCTTCAGTCTGGTTTGTTCCACTCTCAATCTATTGAGCTCCCTTTCTAACAATCTGTCATCAGGGTGGGTGGGAGGGACATGCCTTGAAACAGAAGTATGGTGAGAATGGACAGAAGGAGACCTGTCCCTTACAGAAGCCACCCTAACAGCTTGGCTAACAGAAACATCACTACCAGTATGGTGAGAATAAATGCTTTTGCTATGATGTGAGACAACACTATTTATATGGTGTGGCACATCATCATTACCAACTATGCTAGACTGTCTAGTAATGGGCAGGCTAGGAAGTTTCTTTCCTGAATCTTTTCCTGGGGGAGTCCCTGGATCAGATTGAGAACCATTAGCTACTTTTTCAACAGATGGGGCACTTCTAGCCTTATCCTGTTCTCTAAGCATGTTAAGTAACAGTTCCAAGGAAGGATTCTTCCCTACACTCAAACCTCTCTCTACACAGAGACTCCTTGCTCCTTTCCAGCTAAGGTGATCATATGCAAGTTTGGACAGATCAACATTTTGGCCTGTGCCAGACATTTTTAGAGAGAGTTAAAGTGATAGTAAAAGATAAAAAGTTTGTCAGAGCTTTTAGAAAGACAGAGAAAAAAACTTTTTAAACTTTTTAGAACTTTTTAGAAAGTTAGGAGTACTTTTCAGCACTTAGAAAAGAGTGAAAAGAGGAAATGCAAAACTTTTTGGCTATGTGTATATACACTGACCTTGTTTTGTATATTTTTCTCTTATGAAAAGTACAATGACAAGAGTGGTAAGTAGTCTCAAAGCACTTATCCCACCGCTGCACAACCAATGTAGGAGGCTGGACTGGCTTGTAGTGAGTACCAAGGGGTACTTGCACCTTGCACCAGGCCCAGGTATCCCTTATTAGTGTATAGGGTGTCTAGCAGCTTAGGCTGATAGATAATGGTAGCTTAGCAGAGCAGCTTAGGCTGAACTAGGAGACGTGTGAAGCGACTACAGTACCACTTAGTGTCATATGCACAATATCATAAGAAAACACAATACACAGTTATACTAAAAATAAAGGTACTTTATTTTTATGACAATATGCCAAAGTATCTTAGAGTGTACCCTCAGTGAGAGGATAGGAAATATACACAAGATATATATACACAATAGCAAAAATATGCAGTATAGTCTTAGAAAACAGTGCAAACAATGTATAGTTACAATAGGATGCAATGGGGAAACATAGGGATAGGGGCAACACAAACCATATACTCCAAAAGTGGAATGCGAACCACGAATGGACCCCAAACCTATGTGACCTTGTAGAGGGTCGCTGGGACTATTAGAAAATAGTGAGAGTTAGAAAAATAACCCTCCCCAAGACCCTGAAAAGTGAGTGCAAAGTGCACTAAAGTTCCCCTAAGGACAAAGAAGTTGTGTTAGAGGAATAATGCAGGAAAGACACAAACCAACAATGCAACAACTGTGGATTTCCAATCTCGGGTACCTGTGGAACAAGGGGACCAAGTCCAAAAGTCACAAGCAAGTCGGAGATGGGCAAATGCCCAGGAAATGCCAGCTGCGGGTGCAAAGAAGCTTCTACTGGACAGAAGAAGCTGAGGTTTCTGCAGGAACGAAAAGGGCTAGAGACTTCCCCTTTGGTGGACGGATCCCTCTCGCCGTGGAGAGTCGTGCAGAAGTGTTTTCCCGCCGAAAGAACGCCAACAAGCCTTGCTAGCTGCAAATCGTGCGGTTAGCATTTTTGGACGCTGCTGAGGCCCAGGAGGGACCAGGAGGTCGCAAATTGGACCAGCAGAGAGAGGGGACGTCGAGCAAGACAAGGAGCCCTCTCTGAAGCAGGTAGCACCCGGAGAAGTGCCAGAAACAGGCACTACGAGGATGCGTGAAACAGTGCTCACCCGAAGTCGCACAAAGGAGTCCCACGTCGCCGGAGACCAACTTAGAAAGTCGTGCAATGCAGGTTGGAGTGCCGTGGACCCAGGCTTGGCTGTGCACAAAGGATTTCCGCTGGAAGTGCACAGGGGCCGGAGTAGCTGCAAAAGTCGCGGTTCCCAGCAATGCAGCCCAGCGAGGTGAGGCAAGGACTTACCTCCACCAAACTTGGACTGAAGAGTCACTGGACTGTGGGGGTCACTTGGACAGAGTCGCTGGATTCGAGGGACCTCGCTCGTCGTGCTGAGAGGAGACCCAAGGGACCGGTGATGCAGCTTTTTGGTGCCTACGGTTGCAGTGGGAAGATTCCGTCGACCCACGGGAGATTTCGTCGGAGCTTCTGGTGCAGAGTGGAGGCAGACTACCCCCACAGCATGCACAATCAGGAAAACAGTCGAGAAGGCAGCAGGATCAGCGTTACAGAGTTGCAGTAGTCGTCTTTGCTACTATGTTGCAGGTTTGCAGGCTTCCAGCGCGGTCAGCAGTCGATTCCTTGGCAGAAGGTGAAGAGAGAGATGCAGAGGAACTCGGATGAGCTCTTGCATTCGTTATCTAAAGTTTCCCCAGAGACAGAGACCCTAAATAGCCAGAAAAGAGGGTTTGGCTACCTAGGAGAGAGGATAGGCTACTAACACCTGAAGGAGCCTATCAGCAGGAGTCTCTGACATCACCTGGTGGCACTGGCCACTCAGAGCAGTCCAGTGTGCCAGCAGCACCTCTGTTTCCAAGATGGCAGAGGTCTGGAGCACACTGGAGGAGCTCTGGACACCTCCCAGGGGAGGTGCAGGTCAGGGGAGTGGTCACTCCCCTTTCCTTTGTCCAGTTTCGCGCCAGAGCAGGGCTAAGGGGTCCCCTGAACCGGTGTAGACTGGCTTATGCAGAATTGGGCACATCTGTGCCCAACAAAGCATTTCCAGAGGCTGGGGGAGGCTACTCCTCCCCTGCCTTCACACCATTTTCCAAAGGGAGAGGGTGTCACACCCTCTCTCAGAGGAAGTTCTTTGTTCTGCCATCCTGGGCCAGGCCTGGCTGGACCCCAGGAGGGCAGATGCCTGTCTGAGGGGTTGGCAGCAGCAGCAGCTGCAGTGAAACCCCAGGAAGGGCAGTTTGGCAGTACCAGGGTCTGTGCTACAGACCACTGGGATCATGGGATTGTGCCAACTATGCCAGGATGGTATAGAGGGGGCAATTCCATGATCATAGACATGTTACATGGCCATATTCGGAGTTACCATTGTGAAGCTACATATAGGTAGTGACCTATGTGTAGTGCACGCGTGTAATGGTGTCCCCGCACTCACAAAGTTCAGGGAATTGGCTCTGAACAATGTGGGGGCACCTTGGCTAGTGCCAGGGTGCCCTCACACTAAGTAACTTTGCACCTAACCTTTACCAGGTAAAGGTTAGACATATAGGTGACTTATAAGTTACTTAAGTGCAGTGTAAAATGGCTGTGAAATAACGTGGACGTTATTTCACTCAGGCTGCAGTGGCAGGCCTGTGTAAGAATTGTCAGAGCTCCCTATGGGTGGCAAAAGAAAAGCTGCAGCCCATAGGGATCTCCTGGAACCCCAATACCCTGGGTACCTCAGTACCATATACTAGGGAATTATAAGGGTGTTCCAGTAAGCCAATGTAAATTGGTAAAAATGGTCACTAGCCTGTTAGTGACAATTTGGAAAGAAATGAGAGAGCATAACCACTGAGGTTCTGATTAGCAGAGCCTCAGTGAGACAGTTAGTCACTACACAGGTAACACATTCAGGCACACTTATGAGCACTGGGGCCCTGGGTTACCAGGGTCCCAGTGACACATACAACTAAAACAACATATATACAGTGAAAAATGGGGGTAACATGCCAGGCAAGATGGTACTTTCCTACATTAGGGCAGCCAGATCCACACCTGTTCAGTGGCCTGACGGGTTACCACCTCAGAAGAGCATCATGATAAAGATGGGTGGGGTACACATTTTACAGAATAAGAGCACCTGCATGCTGATCCTGAAGAGGATATGGTGACTCAGGCACTGCAGTGTTTTAATTGGTTTGTGCCATGCACAACTTTAGATGATTGCAATTTCGTCAAAGTACATATGCAACGCAAGCACAGTAGTACCATGATGCAAGGGTGCATGGTTTGCCACTAGGCCTCACTGAGTGCACGCGAGCAAGGAGCGAACAGGAACGCTTCATATCTTGATAGATATGGTGCATTCCTGCTCTGTCCATTAGAAGCAGTGCAGATAGTTGTCTATCTGGGTGGCGCTATATCAAAGTTTGATAAATGTGGGCCTCTATTTCATCAAAGAAATCTGTCAGCTGTCATACAGGTTGAGACCACAGAATCCTCAATGATCGCTGCCTCATCCACAGGATCACCTGCATTACCAACAGAATGTAGGATGCATAAGGTCTAATAGCCTGAAAAACTGTACCGTCTAAATAGCGTGTCTGGTAGAAACGGATTGTCTTCTTTATGTGTTCTCTAAGTCAGTGGAAGCAAGGTTCTTGATAAAGGGTTATTCCTGTGTCAATAAGCTCAAACATAATGGCTCATGTAAATCAGCGGATGAATGGAATACTATATCCATTTTTTGCAGTTGATAAGACAGCAGGTCTGAGGTTCAAGCCATTTTCCTCCAAGAACGCTCACTAAACCTGCCCCACCAGTGGGACAGGCTGGTAAGGCGTTAGATGCTCCTAGACCACAGGCACAGTTACAATCTGAACTGAAGTCATCTGCTTGGTCTGGTCTGTCTATTGCCCTTCTAGAAGTTGATTCCCATCTGGCAGATGCCAACCATTATCTGAAACAGCCAATATGCTGGAAGCCTTCAGGAAAAAATACAGACAAAATAGCTGACACTTGCCAGATTTAGGTTTCTGTAGAGGAAAATGAATTGTATTATAATTCTGGGTAGTAAAGGTAGATCATGTTGAAAGCATCAATAATCTATCTATACTTCATGAACCGTCAAACAGTTTCTCTTCAAGTATCAACTGGATATGGGCAAGTGGAGAAAAATACAGACAACCTGAGTTATGAATGACACATTATAGCCAATGAAGGAGCCATGTCTCTGTGCAAAAAATCAGAGTAATCATGACCAGAAAACACCGTATGCTTGGAAAAATCCACACCATTAGCTGACAGCTGCCAAAAAATGCTTATTCTAATGATCAAATAAATTCTCCACCAGCAGCCACAATGAACACAGACAACTAGTCACATTACTAGCAGGATTCTCTAATTTGGATGCTGGCGAAACAGAGACAACAACGTTCTTTGACACAGCATCAATCCTCTAGAAGGGGGAAAACTGAGTGAGTAGTCAAAAATGAACCTTCCATATATGTGTATATTTCTTTAACTCAATCCTTGAAACAGCAGGCACACTGAAACAGGTTTTTTTCAATCAGATTTTTAAGTCGTTGGAAAGGGGAGGTAATTGTCTTCATCCCTTGGTACTTTATGCAAAATGTCCAATATTTTTATTATGGGTGACCACCTCTTGGATAGTAGGTGGCTACAACCCAGAATTGAGGTTAGTCTCGATCTCAAAAGTACTTTGACCAAAAGCGGCGCAAACTTACAAAATACAATTATATTTTGCAAGTTTGCGCCGTTTTTGTGTCAAAAAATGACACAAATGCGGCACTAAAAAAGTATAAATATGGGCCTTAGTTCACACACATAATCAGAAAATGTTGACTGATCCCTAGGTATCTCACAGTGCCCCATCTGATACCAGGGTATCAGCAACCTTGAACTTGACCATTCCTATTACCCAAGGAAATTGTGGAAACAGATCTACCCTTCCGTTGTCCCTTTGCATGCACAAGTAAACACAATAAAAATACGAAAATGGCTTTTCAAACATTTATTGAAAAAGATAAACAGTTCAAACATGATAATGTTACTATGTTATTATACTGCACTCTAAAACTACCTACACTATTGAGAGCAGAGTGGGAGTACTCTCTGCCAGATCCATTGGGACAGCCTACCCCCCCCCCCCCCCCCAAACCTGAATAAGATGTGTCAGGAAGCCAATCTGGTGTAGCTCAAGCTATCGTCCTTTGTAGGATAGATGTCAGGGTCAGCAGGGTTGCATCTCTGTCAAAGTGCACCGCGTTCCAGGATAACCCCAGCACAAGTGCTCCTCTGCTGGATGTGGCAAGGAGGTTGTTTATAATAAAAGCACCGCACAAATTGCACTATGTCAGAGGTGCAAAGCTGATCAGTGGTTGTCTAGAGGCCTAGAGCTGTCTCCAACCGGACAACGTAAATGCAAGGGTATCACGTTCTGTGTGCCTAGCCTTGGACAGAGTGCATGAATAACATGATAGCATGCTTACTAAGAAATTAACTGCATGCACAGTATCTTCTCAGTATGTTAACATGTAAGTGTAAAAAGTTACAATTTAGAAAAAAAAGGTACTAAGCTAAAATGTGAAACTAAAATGGAGACTCAAAGTGGGCCCTAATGTGCCTTACTACACCCTCTCTTTGGCCAGAGGGAGACTCTGCTCAAAATGAATAACATAAAAGCCAGCCTAAAATATTCAGCTAAAATATCATAAAACATACTTTAATAACCAAAGTGAATGAAAGCCATAAACATGACAATAAAAAGCACACAAATAATAACAAATAAAAAAAAAATTGTATTAAAACAAGGGGTTGAATTAAAAGTTTAGGAGGCTCCTGAAATATTTCTTATATTCACAGAGTCTGTGGGATCCAGGAAGGAACCCCCATCCGCAGAATGACAGACCCACAAACAGTGGTCTGAGAGGCGAGTTCCACGGAACAAACATAGTAATGGCCAGCCCACTCATCAGATGCTGAAGGTGTGGCATCCAGTAGTGTAGCTGCAGTATGAGAGCCAGAAACCAGGAATCCAGAAGCTGAAGTAATCATATCAATTGGAGACAACGGCTCATAATATGCATCCTACATCAATAGCAGTCTTTTAGTACAGCACTGAAGGTGGGTCAGCACTGAAGTGGGCACACCCGTGGAATAAATCATATGCATCTCAAGACACAGGTCCAGTGCACACTTTAACTGCATAAAAGGCAGTGGAACAAAGGCTGCGCACGTAACCACACAGGTCTAAAGGACAAGGGCCAGCTGATGTTTAATTCCTGAAGCAAAGACACTACAAAAAGCTGTATCATTCGTCTAGAACACAGCAGGACGTGTGGTAAGTCCATCACCATTTGGCCTCAAGGTGGAACATTCATTGCGGAGCAACAAAAATTGAACCAATATAGCAATGACCAGGGATAGCACAAGCGGTAAGCCTCCAAATACACTGGAAACCAAAGAGTGTAAAAAAGGCCGGATTCACCCTGAAAAAAGTCTGGAATGTACTAGCAAAACCTTTCCCAATCAAGTTTAAGTTTCAAGTTTATTTACTTAATGATTCGGAACTCCTAGGAGGGCCACATAAAACAGAAAATTTTCTGACAAAGTGACCATTGTACTAAAATTTCAACAATACAAATAAAGTGCATCAATATCAATATACTGTCAAACAAACCAATTTGGTTAAGAACAAGTGCAACATACTTCTATTTTATATAAAAGCATCAATATAAATTTAAGAACGCCTTCAAAAAATGTTACATTTGAAAGCAGAACATTTCATTTAGGGGATTAAACAGTAGATCAAGGGCTTCTTTTGATGAGCATACCAGACATTTCATAAAGAAGGGGTTTCAAAGATTTTTCCTCAGTGTCAATAAACTGGGACATGCAATTAAAACGTGCCTTAAATCTTGCACATCAGTTTGACACAAGTCACAAATTTCTGAAGTGCCATACCATTTGTTACTTAAATCCTTTAACAGCAGTATGTTCAATCTTAATAATATATACAAACGCCTTACACATGGGGAAGATTCCAGGTTAAATAAGGTTGCGGCTTTCTTAAGATGACAGTATTAGTTAAAACATTAAACCTCCTCTTTCTGCTACAATGCTCTAAGTCTAACTGGAAGCTTTTGCACTATGTAGTATCCTTGTAGCACCATGTAGTAACATTATTCAACTGACGGGGAGATAAAACAAGAATTGTATCACGATCTAATTCCAACAATTCTAAAGCATTTTTAAAATTTCTAAAAAACTGTACTTTCTCTCTCAGAGTGCCGAATATGTCTTTATAAATCAGATGCGTTAATGACAATTCGTCACTGTGAAATGAACAGATACCAGGATTACCACTGCTAAACCCTGAACAAAATATCTCCTAACACCAAGCTCTAATCTCAAGGCCGCAGCAGAGGCCAGAGTATTACTAGATACCAAGGCCCATATTTGTACTTTTTTAGCGCCGTATTTGTGTCATTTTTTTACGCGAAAGCGGTGCAAACGTACAAAATATAATTGTATTTTGTAAATTTGCGCTGCTTTTGCGTCAAAAAATTATGCAAATGTGGTGCTAAAAAAGTATAAATTTGGGCCCAAATGTCTTAAAATTTGCCCTTCAGTCCTGTCTAAAAAAAAACCAATCTGCTACATTTATAAGTTCCATCGCGTATAACAGATTAGCAGGAATTTTTGCTTGATAAATTGTAAGGAGGTGTGCAAAATGACGCCTATTGACTGCCTTATAAAATGCACCTAGTCCTGAGGCTTGAGAACATGCTTTCCCTATATTATTAGATATATGCTCAGTATCACGGAGGGAGCTAGACATAATTTTCCCCAAGAAACGGTAATACTTTACTCGCTCTAACTTCTGAGAGCCCAGGGGCCAAGATTATTTTACTTTTGACAGGTTTTTACCCTAAAAAACACACCACTTGTGATTTCGCAACATTTATCTTCAAATAATGTTGTTCAACGTAGTCATTAAGAGCGGCCAAACGGTTACTCAGCCCTTTAGGAGTAAGGTCAACTTCTACAATGTCATCTGCATACAATAAACATATCACTGGGCGTCCCCCGATACTAGGCGCAAAACCATGGCTTTTTGCTATGGCGGTAGGCAGATCATGAATATACAATGAAAAAAAGTAACAGTGCCAATAACACCTCTTCTTTAATCCATTTTTGTCAGCATTTCAGATGACAATCCTTGGTCACTGCTCATCAATACTTTGCACCATGCTGAAGAGTGCAAAGCTCTAATCAGATATAACAAATTAGCAGAGACACCTAGATTGTATAGCTTCTTCCACAGAATCAAACGATCCACTTTATCAAAGGCTGTTGAGAAATCTATGAAAGCAACATAAACAGCACCGCCTCTAATCCTAACATATTTTTTGTATATTAACTGTAATGCTGGGATGTTATCTAGAGCATCATGACCCTTTCTAAATCCAGACTGTTGTAAAGGAAGGATCAGATTAATTTCTGGCCAGATGGTAAGATGCTCTACCAATCCTTATGCAAAGACCTTACCAGTGGCGTCAAAAAGGGCAATTTGCCGATAGTTTGCAGGGGAAGGGTATATCTCCCTTCTTATATAAGGGAATTATTACACCCCCAACCCATGATGACGGCACTGCGCCATTTAGAAAACAGTAGAGAAAGATAAGATAAAATATCTTTGCCCAAAGAAATGGTTCCTGCTTAATCACCGAGATTGGCACTTCATCAGGGCCCATTGCACCAGAATTTCGCAGGTCCTTGATAAAGACCTCAATCGTGGCTGCTGAGGAGGGTCCATAGCCATCTACATCATAGCTTTGAATAGACGTAGAGTCCATATCTCTAGAATCAGTATTACAATTTTCTGCATATAGGGAGAGAATATAATCTCACCGCATTGTCTCTGATATGGGCAAAGTGGGGCGAAGGAGGCCTTGCAAGCTCCACAACACTCTGTACTATCGCCCAATACTTGCAAGAGTTTTTTGACAGTGCAGCTTCTCTCAAGTCGATCCATTTCCGCTTGGTGGCCTCCCTTCTTAAGCCTGCCTTTAATCTTGCTCTTCTCCTCTTTAAAAGTGAGATCATTCTATCCCTTTCCTTCAAAAATATGATAAACTGTAGCCTAGTCAACCTGTGATTTCCTTATTTAGGAACAAAACTGATGGTCAGATCTTCTTTTGGGGGAGGTCTTGGACGTTCTGACTGATCTCCTTTTACTATCATACCCATAAACTCAGAAAAACAGTGAAGTGTCCCCACTCTGGTCATCAAGAGACTGAATAGCCCTTTCAAGACATTCTCCTAAATAAATCATTTTTGATGGAAACCAACCGTTTCTTCCTGTATACTTATTAAAGTTAATTCCTTGGCCATCAAATTTCCAGGTTTCCACAGCTGACAGACTTAACTTTAATGTAAGGGCCAAAATCTTATAATCACTAAATGAGGAGTCAAACAGTATCAGGTCATCAACAGATTGGGCTATAGCATAAGAAGACACACAATAATCGATAATGGAATCACCCGGCTCAGAGTTATGAGTGTATTGGGCAGGTAGATCTGAATTAAATCTCTAATTTACGATCAAATAACCATGTTCCCTCATATGCTTTAATAGGATATAACCCCTTTTATCTGCTTTAGCGTTTGATGGGAACAGTAAAAGTGGGATATTAAAAAAGATTCCCTCTTTACATCGCAAAATAAAGCAACAGAGCGGTTAGATACTTTGCAGTTCATACTTCATATTCACCCTCGTCCCTCTCAATCCATAAGATGAAGGCAAACACCTCAGTCAAAATTGTATTATAACTCTGGTTTGGGGGAACGTATACGTTCACCACGAAAAGAGGAATTCTTCTCCCATCTTCAGAAGGGGGATTCATTTTCTCAACCTGAAAATAATTAGTCGGGACCTTTAGATTTTCACATTCCCATTTAAGAAAGTTACACAAAAGAATGTCATTTCCCCCTTTTGCATGTCCTTTCTTAGAAGGCTGAGTGTTGCAACATAAAACAGTGTAGCCCGGACACAAAAAATGAGCTGAATACCAGCTTTCCTGAATGCAAATTAGATCAGCGTGAGAAGTTCTTTAAAAAAATCTAACTTTTCGATTGAATTCCCAATTCCTGCTGTATTCCCGGAAACCACTGTAAAAGTAATGCTAATTACCACAGTATGGAGCATGCCCTGACGCCTGAGAGCCATTTAATGTGCCTGCTAACCAGCTCCATTTCCCCCTATCATCTTCCACCCACCGGGCGGAAGGAACTGTATCATTCGGCCCTACATAATTTACCACCCTCTCATAATTTAAAACTGAAACATTCCAATTATTTTATACAACTGTACCACTCTTGCGGTGTTTGAAGCATTACATTTACAGTGTAATAGGTCACCAAAATGCTGCAGCAAGTTAGTGTGCAGCAGGGATTGCACTTCAGAGTACTACCTTGCAACTTCAAGATAAACCTTTTCCCAAGCATATGTTATTGCAATGTCCTTGTGAAACAATAAGGCTTTCAGTCAACATAACTTATCGAAGTTAATGTTACAAATAGGAATGGAAGGCCACAATGTAACATCCCTAATCGTGTGTGTGTGGTTGAAAATTACATGTTATTCCAAGTTATGGCCCTGAAAACCGTTACCAAAAAGGCACTCCTGGCTTCATCCAACAACAACCTTGGTCATTCAAGGTCAAATAACTTCCATTTCAAAGTAATCTGAACACTGGCCGAATCAAGGGGACTGGGAAGCCCTTTAGATAACACGCTAAATGCGCCATGGATGCATTACATGCCCCATGAAATGTTGCCTCTTTACAAAGTCCGACTGAAGCTTCACATTCATTTCTGCTTATGAAGACTTCAGTTTCCCCAGCCAAACACCTGTAATCAAAGGGCAAACATCACTTTTTGTAAGCAAAATTCTCCCCCACAGCTTCATATTTGCCTACTCCAAAGTGTTTCAGACAAAATGTACACTAACATGTGGGTAATGGTAATGAGATGAACCCATGTCACAACCATACAGCATGGTGTCTCAGCTACCATGAGGTAATATTTCTAAATGCTCAATGTTTAACATGACATAAATTGCATGTTTTTGCCATTATCTTCTGTGCATATGTTAAATTATAAGGCAAAAACAACTCTGTAGTGTTCAGATACTTCCATGGTACCCGATTTGATTTTAAACCTGCAATGTCCAATTAATTTGCATAATAGATCTTTGCTGACTTTGCCCATGCTAAAGACGAGACATATCATTCTGTATTATACTGAATGCAGATGAGTCAACAATGTAGTCATGCCACTATCTCCAACAGCCAATGCTTTTTTTTAAATTAGCTCTGTCAATTTGTCTAGAGTGTTTGGCAGCTTCTTGCTGAGAACCTTTCAGTGGTGGTTCCCCTTCTAGGGCGTAAGAGCATCGCCCCTCTCAACCCCAAACAACCCCCCCAGCAATGAGGCACCAGTGAATAATTCAAAAATACTGAGCCTGACGGTTTTCAGCAGTGGCAATGCCATGTCCTCCTCCGTGTGCCCTTAGTGTGGCCAGTCTTAGTGATTGGCAATGCAGCCTTGTTTAAAGTCCAGTGCCCATGTCCGGTTGGACAGGTCTCGGACTGTGGCCAACCCGACGTGTACGCTTTAGGCCTCGAACCCAGGTTCTGTTATGGTGCCAGGGGGCAATACAGCACAGCCTCCCTGGTCTCCTTTGGAGCGCTAGGGTTTACCTGACCCAACCAATCCTTGTTTTGCTCTAATGCAGTTTCAACTATAAAATGCATGAGAGCAAAGCCTGGATCAGTGCTGAGCAGGGGCACTTCCAAGGCAGCACAGGGGTGGGAGGTTTGAAGGGCATGACCAATCACTGTGGTGTTTTAAGTTCAAATTCAGAGGGGTTGGTCATGCCTTAACGTTGATGTCATGACGAGGATTCTCGCCTTTTTCAGCACCAGATACAGGCTTGTTCATGGACGGAGTGAAGAATAGCAATCGCCTCTTCTGACATGCATCCTGCAGGCTCTTTGCTCCATGTACGCATACTTGGTAACAGGCCTGGCTTCTGTTTGTGACCATTCAGGCCTGTGCTCTGGAGGACTCTGCACCGCAACATGGTTTTGAGGATGGCTTCAAACTGTGAGGCTCAAAGTGAGTTTTCTGATGCTGTTCGCTCCATGTGATTTTTCACTCAAGCAGCAATAATGATTCCCTTTGTAGAACTGCAAACTGCAAACTAATGTTTCCATTACTTTAAAGCACCACTCCTCGTCCCGTCCGGGGATTTCTGGGTAGAGCAAAGAAAAGCAGCTGGTTTTGCATTATTGCAGACAGAGCATTATGTGCTTGTTACTTTTGGACTTCAGTTATGATCAGCAATGAGTTATAAGGCCCAGTCCACACCACTGGCAATTTACTCTCCATCAGTACGTGGCAAAGCATAAACCACATTGCTTCCCACTGTAAATCCACTCTTTGTGTCGCGGGCAATTGCTTACTGTTTGAGTCTCATTTTTTGGGCGGGTGTGGTTAGTCATTTGCTGGCAGTAGGGTTCCACATTGGCTGATGCAATGTTGCTTAGGTGAGGGTACTAATTATTCACTATGTTAGGTTAACAGAGCCTCTTGTGTTTGACTTAATAATCTGAGGCAGGATTCAAGCAATCAGATGCACTAAACAAAAAGCTCCTACATGTTAACGGAATAGAGTTTCTTGAATTTTGAAGACAGCTTATCATAACCTGGTGTTTATTGCACACTTTCCATGTCAGATATTTTCAGGGTTCGGCTTGTGCAGGGGCAGAGCCTGGCAGCTATAGATTACCACAATTTCCCATTGCACAAATAGATGGTATCCCACCAAATGCCAAATGCTATACATCCAGCAGACACCTCTCTTCCTGGTATACTGGAAAAACAAATATAGATAAAAAGTATCAATGATTCCATTGTCACACGTTTCCAAAAGTGAGTTATTCCATTAAGGGAGAGTTCTAATGGTCCACATGGTGGGTCTGGTGATGAGGCAGTAGCTAGTTTGCATGTGAAAGAGGCTGAAAGACCAAAGCATTACTAATTATTTCTTCTGGTTTGGTTGGCAAGAGCAACAGAATATAACACCCTGTGTGAACAGATGTTATGGAAGGATAGTGTGATGGCATCAGTGTCCATGCACCTCTTCCTGGGCTCCTAGAGTGTCAGGGACCACAGGTCCCTAATGGTGCTACAGCCTTGTCTTCTTAGTCATACACAGAACCTTGGCTATGTATAGTGTGACAATAGTTACAAGCAGCCCTTACAGAGATACCCAAAGCATTCTGCATTCTTTTAAACCACCCCTTCTCCTGCTGCCCCCATTGCTGTCTCAGACCCAGGACCACTCCTGCTTGTGCTCTGTCCAGTTGCTGCTGCCCATCATCATCCCCTACTTTTGACTCTGTGGACAGCATCACCCTCCCCCCACGGGCTTTCACCTTCTGGGCAGTACGTCACCAAGCAAATGCAGTGCAGAGACAGTTCATGCAGGTAAGATAATTAAAAACCTTAGTGCTGCAATTTGCGCACGGAACTGTTGAGCATACTTAATGCACTAAGATATGGAGGATCTCTATTTTTAAATATTTAAAGTCTTCACATTCACAATTGCTTTGTATACCTTCTTCCACTCTTTCAAAGTTCTTTTTTAAATTACTTTTAAAATGTGCCATTTGCCACTATTTAAAAAAAAAAAGAAATCTCTGGGGCAACACCAATTCGAACTATGGTATGTTACTATGGTTTGGAAGCTTTCCATAGTTCATTGTAAGTAGCATATATGAAATGTTTAGAACATGGTGCTCTAGGACCCAGCATGAAATCTTGTACATCCATGTCATCAGAAAGGAGAGATAAGTGTTCTCTAACTGCAGGTAAGGTGGAATTTGTAATCATTGCTGGCATAACTTCCCTGTGTTATAGATGGTAACTACCCCTGAATGTGGAGACTGTATGTACTGAAGCACCAGTCTGCTAGTTTTAAAACTCATGGAAGAGTGTAAAAAATGTACATTAGTTTGACTGGTCACACTAAACATACAAAACAGTGATAGATGGAATGCTTGAATTAATCTCAGCCACTGGTAATCACTCATGCCACATCCCAATCCATTGTCATTTTGAACACCATGCCACTTCAGTTTGGACCCATCTATATGCAAACCATTCTTCACCCTAGGGTGAAACCGGTCCTGGGTTGCGTGTGTTCTTGTTCAGTCTGGGTTGGTCTGTTCCCATGAGGAGTAGGGTCAAAGCTGATTTGCATATGGCTGGGTCCAAACTGAGGTGGCATGGTGAGCAAAAGAACGATGGGTTGGAATGCTACCCCAAGTGATTGCCAGTGGTTGGACATACTGCAAGCATTCCTACCATCACTGTTTGCATGCATGTACCACCCCAACTGACATAGATATGCCCAATGTGGGTCTCATGCTCACTGTGACACTGGAACCAAGCGGTACCTGGCTGACGAGCCCATATTACTAGAGCAAAACCGGTACTGGGCTGCTTGTGTTCTGGTTCAGGAAAGACCTGGTCTAGCAGCTCAGGCTGGACTGTTCCCATGAGGAGCAAGGACAAGGCTCATTTGCAGATGGTATGGCTTGGTCAAGACTGAGGTAGCATGGTAAGCAAAAGAACGATGCATTGGGATGCTACTACAAGGGACTGCCAGTGGTTAGAAAAATTCCAAGCATTCCTCTCATCACCTTTTGTGTATTGAATTGACTGGCCACACTAACCACCCACCTGAACCTGAAATTTAATTGTTATATGTACCATTCTGCACCAAACTATGTATCTGTTCTCTGTAAAATGTACAGTATTGCCACTTGTCAATAACGTACAATAAAGGGAATGCTAGGTGTGTTCATGTCTTTAATTTTAGCCAGACCCAAGCAAGTAGCTTGCTGCACTGTTTTGTTCAGAAAGATCATCAAGATTCGTGAAAGATCATTCGGACAAGCTCTGAATAAAGCAGCAATGCCCTTGACTTGCTAGTGTTGTTCCCTCAAATTGATTTTAATTTCATGTTTTCCTTCCAATATTCAAAGCCATTTAGTGCCAACTGAGAAATAAATGAATCAGAATATATCAATTTTGTTTGAGTCAGCATATTTTTCTTTGCTGGGAATGGGTAAGCTTGTAATAATAGAAATCTGGGTCTAAAGGGTTGTGACCAGAAAAATATGCAAACTTTTTCAAATATGTTTTTAAACTGCCCGCTGATGGTGTTGAAGCAATGTTCCCATTGTGTGTAGTTAAAAACTGTATATGGAGTACTAGCTCTGTGCAAACAGTGATGAGCATAGTGATGATAACAAACATTTCACCAAAATTAGCAGAATAAAAATAGAAATCTTCATTTTCGAAAACTGTATCAGATGCTAGCTCAGAAAGCATGTTCTTGACAATTTCTACATCCCATTCATCAGATATAGAACCAAGAGAAATTATTGCATCCATAGTGACCGTAAGGAATTTGTAAAGTTTCTGTAGGGCCAAAAATATCAAATGGGACCCTATCCCAAACAATTCCATCAGAGACAGGAAATGCAGAAATGTTCAAAAGGGACCGGTCTCTTCGCACTTTATGTGAAGAAGAATGAGGCATCAGTCCCTCAGCTACCAGTTCAGGATCAGAGCGTTCTGGGAGGTAATGTCCACTCAGAAGCAAAAAGAAAACTGTAAAAACCCAATCCAAATGAATAGGAAAAGCAGTAAGATGGTAATCCAAATATAGGACCATGGAGGAATCAGATAAGTCAGTTTCAGCCAAAGAAGAAATGCACATACACTACGCAGCAAAGTATGCGAGGAATCGGAGGAAAAGTCAGCAATGTCACTAAAGTAAACAAAGACAGTCTGTGCTAAAACAGGAACCTCATGTAGTAAGGGAAAACCGGTAGACACCTCCAAAGGTGATTAGCAATAAACAACTTTGTTGGTAGGTGTAGCAGTAGAAAACTGTAGACTCACATCTGAAGTATATCCTGTATTAACAGAAGTAACAAGAGGTGTAGTACAATTTCAACATCTGAAGTTCTCTGTTTGGGGGAAGCAAGATTGGTATTATTTTGTACTTGTAAATCTATTGAGACACAATTTATGTTTCGACAGCCTGCAATCTGTGGCAAAATCACAGTTATGGAACCTTAAATGCAAAGAACTAGCACTGATGCTAGTATGCTGGACCAAACTTCTTGCCTGTAATCTCTCAAACTAGATTCCCAAATTTAGGACTCCAGTCAGAGGTTGCTGCTTGCTCCTTTATTTTGTCAATGACAGAAAGTACAGAAATTTCATTTGAACGATCTTCCCAGAAGTATTGTAGTTCATGTAAGAGAGCGAAACGTTCATTGATATCAAAAGGCGTATCTGCTGCCACTGTGGCAGGGTTATCAAGATTTGGAATGTACATCTTGACTCCTTAAAAGACCTCATGGGGAGTCTGGCCACCACAAGATCTTCTAGGCAGGTTATTTAATGCTCTCTGGACTCCATACAGGTGATGGATCCAACTACGGCCACAGCCTAATACTCTAGCTGTTAAGGACTAGTTTAAGTCACAGTTCTTCCTTTCCAATATCAATTACCCTCAGGATGATAGAGGGAGGAATAATGCTCAGCAACACCCAAGATTCTCATTGTGTCCCAGGGAGCCTTTTTTTTTTTTTTTCAGCAGATGTAACTTTGTATCACATATGAATAAAATAAACATCCAACTTTCCTTATTACATACATGAGTATTATGACATACTTCCATACACTGACGTCTTTCATATAGTTCAAAATTCAACATTCAAAATAGAGTTGCTTTTTCTCCTTCCTCAACTACCCCTGTTCTCCACCGGAACTTCTGCCTGATCTTCCGCTGGCTTACTCATTCTGGCCCAAATCTCATAATATCTTTTCTTGGCTCCTAGCCTCTGAGCATACAACTTTTCTTTAACCCTAGTAGATTCCATTTTCGCCTCCCATAGTGCGTATGTCGGGGGACTGGTGATTTCCATACCTGCAGTATAAGTGATAAGGCTACTACTGTACCTACAAATACCATTTGTCTGGATGCATTAGAGAGATTGATATTCTGCGTCATGCCCCAAAGCGCCACTAGAGGGCTAGGATTAATCAAGTGGCCTATCCAGAAGCTTAACCTCTGAAAAATCTGCTCCCAGTACCTTGCCAAAAATATGCAACTAAAACACATATGTATCCAATTCCCCTAAGAGGTTTGACAACGTGGGCAGGAGCCGGATGTCTCAGGATGCTTATCTCTTACTGCAGCGGGGGTATAGTACAGCAACCACTTGGAGAACAGAGCGATCTTTTTGAAATTCGCCCCTCTAAGTGCTTTGTGCAACATCTCATTGTGTTTTCGCCAATGCTGAAACTCTACCTTACATCCTGTCATGTTGGTTATTCGCACCAGAATTTGGACGGTTAACTTCAATGTCCCTGCATCTTGAAGTAGTTTATACCATTTCCCAATACCTTTTTGGTTATTGTAAAAAGCCTGAGCAATATGGCTGTTTGCGTGGTTCAATGGTTCTCGCACTGGATGCAAAAGGTGTTGAATTTGGCAAAATGAAAATTTTAACTTGTCTGGATTATTGCTTATGCCCATTACACATTGTACCCATGTTTTCAGGCGATGCAGTGCGTAAAAATCATCTAGGGTTTGAAACCCCAGCTCTTCCCATTGCCGTATAGTGCTTTGGCTTAATTCTACTCCAAAACATCCTATATCCCTTACTTGAAGAAATGCAATCGCCTTGTCTATTTGATATTTACGTTTTAACTGCAACATTATTGTCTTGATCATGACTGGTAATTTATACCTGACCCTTTTTGGTAGACGAGGAAACTTCAAAAAATGCGAAAGACGGATATTCATTTCTAACATCATCTGATTAATATAGAAATTACTTTTTGGCATTTGTGCTACCCTTGACACCCAGTCAAGAACTGTTGCTTCGTAATAAGTTGTCATATTGGGAAGACCTAACCCTCCGTCTTCTATTGACAGATATAACTTAGCCAATTGGAGCCTAGGTTTCTTGTGATTCCAGATAAATTGTCCAATTAATACATCTAAGTTATCGAAAAACTTTTTCGGTACGCGCAGGATCACACTTGAAAAGACAAACAGCAATAGCGGAAGAATCAACATATTAACCAAAGCAGTTCTTCCTATAATAGACATAGGAGTTTCCTACTATTTGAGTAGCAATCCTTGTATTTTTTTAAAAAAACATTCATATAATTTAGTTCAAACAAGTCTGCTGAGTTTGGAGATACATATATACCAAGATATCTAATGGGATGCGAGGAGGAAGATGCAGCACGAATACCTTGCGGCAAAACCAACATCTCTGCATTATATAGCAATGCCTCTGATTTAGATTGATTAATTTTATAACCCCCTAGCTCAGAAAATGCCCTAATTTTTGCGAATGCTCTATCAATATTCTGCATTAAGATAAAGGATCATATCATCCGCAAATAATTTTACTTTGGGAGCTAGAGGTAGAGGGGCTTGAATATTTGGGTCCTGTCTAATCACTGCAGGTAGCGGTTCAATGAAGAGTGCAAACAAACCTGGAGAGAGAGGGCAGCCCTGTTGCGTGCCTCGGGTTATTTGTACTGATCCTACTGTCTGAGCATTAACTGAAACTATTGCTTGAGCCCCTGCATAGATAGTCTGTATAACCTGGATAAATTTCCCAGGAAACCCAAACTTTGCTAGCACCATGAATAACACTTGCCATTGTACTAAGTCGAACGCCTTCCCGGCATCGAGCATCATAATTACCACCGGATGACTACTATGCGATAACTAATCTATAGTTTGTAGCAAAAAATTAGTATTGTTGGATAGTAGCCTACCCGGCAGAACCCCATACTGATCCTCATGTATCAATGCCTGAGCAACCTGACCTACTCGAACTGCCAGAATCTTAGTAAAAAAATTGTAGTCCTGAATCAGCAAGCTGAAAGGACGATATGAACCAGGATATTCCGGTGGTTTGTCTTTGTTAATAAAACTAACCACAATTGCTCTTGAGAATTCGGGGGAAACCTCTGTTTCTTCTAGTATTCCATTGAATAAATTTGTCAATATCTCAGCAATTTGGTCTTCTGAAATCTTGTAAATTTCTGCCGGGAGGCCATCTTCTCCTGAAGCTTTAACATTGGAAGCTTCCCTTATTGCTCTAAGAACTTCTTGAGAGGTAATAGGAGATAGTAGTACAGTCTGAGCCTCCATATCTAACCTGAGGAGAATTATTGTGTCTAAAAATGTTTGAATTTGTGAATTATTTACTTGTTTTTCCTCTGTATATAGCTTAGTATAGTGTGAAAGAAATACTTTTTCAATCTCATTAGATTGCATAACCATCCTACCCTGCTCTTCATTGAAGATGGCTTTTACAAAATTAATACTGACGCGCTTTTTGATTGACCAAGCTAGAAATCTACCGGCATGCTTGCTTTCTTCATATTGCCGTTGATAGCTAGTATGTCTGTTAAGTATTTCCTTAGAGACAATTTTTTTTTTAATTAGCCCAAGCCCTTGCCAACCCTTGAATAGTTTCCTGACTAGAAAGTAGTTGTTTTTTCCTTAATGTCTATTCTAGCTCACTCTGCAATTTGAAGCTCTTTTCACGAGCTATTCTAGCAAGATAGGCTTTAAATGAGAAAGCCTCCCCTGGTATAAAGGCTTTGACTGCCCCCCAGATATAAAAAAGATAGGGGTGGATCCCTTATTTATCTTCAAAAAGTCAGTTACTAATACTTTAAGATTAGTTGCCCAATCTTCATCTGCCAGAAGCGACCTATCGAAACGCCATTGCGAGCGACGATACTGGTTAGCCGAATCCTTGAAATTGTCAATATCAATCCAAGGAACTGAATGATCTGAAAAGGAGTTTGCTAGTATTCTTGTTCTATACCTTTTTGAGTAGCACGTATACTCTTTGACGTCCGGATGATCCGCTCGCCACGCATCTACTAAACCTAGCTCTTGTATCAGTTTGCCAAGAATTGAGAGGTTTTTGTTTTTTTCTGTAGTTTATTCTTATGTGATGAGTCCCACCTGGTATTTAGCATAACATTAGAGTCCCCTCCTATTATGAAATACCCTTGAAGAAGGGAAAGATGCGTATATAGTGTCTGTATGGGCTTTATATCATCTTCTATCGGACCATAATAGCTTATAGTTACCTGCTATTATTGTGGAGACTATTATCCATCTCGCCTGGGGGTCTCGAATAACCCTATTTATTTTCCCTGTGAATCTCCTAGAGAACAGAATTGCCACACCTCGTACTGCAGCATCTACTGAAGCGTAAAAAGCATTGGTAGTGTGCGGTGGGAGTTTTGGTAGCTTGGTATTGAGCTTTAAATGTGTCTCCTGTAACAAAAGTACTTGAACCTATGCTGTTGCCAGCCAGCTAAGCGCGGCACAGAATTTCACGTTATTATTGGCCCCATTCAGATTACAGGAGGCTACTCTAAATTTAGATTCCATCCTTGTGCAAGGTTTTGCTCCTTCCTAGCATGACCCATCGCCTTTGTGCTACTGGTCTAACCAAGCTTTTATCTTGAATTTTTACCTGAGGCGAGCAGTTAACTTGGATAGCTAACACCTGCATTTTTCGTTCTGCCCCGCCACCCCCCCTGTGAAACACCCCCCCTCCCCCTCCCTACCCTGACAGATCCAACCCGTCATGAAACCATCGGGCAATGCCCCGCCCCCCTCCCTGTGCCCAAAAGTCCCAACATTAGGGTTACAATGACATGGCACCAATTAGAGCCTTTGCCTCAAGGAGCAGCAAGGTGGAGGACCTACGCTAAAATCAACATAACTCAGGGGGCGTGGCTTCGGGCGTCAAGATGGCGGTCGCACTCTGAGAGTGCTCTGGACCCCTCCGTCATCCGCCCGTAGTTAGAGTGGCCTGACCGAGTTGAGGACGTCGTCTTGACGATCCTTGCGACCCCTGGACCCCTGGGAATCTCCGGCGGCGAGTAACTTCATGAGAGCGGCCCCGTTCCCGAGCCGCGCCCGATCCGTCCGATCCGTCCATGGAAACAAAATGGCGGCCGGGGCTGATTTCCGCGGCTGAGTCGGGGCCGAACCGACGATCCCGCCCGGTGCGGTTGAGCTGGAGCGGAGGTGTGGCGGGGTGAGGAAAGAACCCTGGAGGGAGCCGAGGCTGCGCTCCAAACGTGGTCCCCGCGGCATGCAGGAGCAGTGCTGCTGCATCTAGGGGGAGAGAGCGCTGTGTGGGTGGCGCTGCGGCCGTGCGCCGGCTCGGGGGCATCGGCCGAGGAGAGCTGAGAGGCTGCGCTGCACCCAGGGGAGACCCTGCGGGCCGGGGCTGGAGCGGCGGAGGGGCGTTCGCGGAGAGGGACTTCCTGGTGTCGTGAGTGATGACAGAGGTGTGCTGAGGGTCCGCGGAATGTGGCGGAGACACCGGGATGGGACGAGGCCTCTCTGAGGATACTGACACGTCCGAATAACCAAAATTGAACGGAAAGACTTGGGGCCACCCTCTCCGGGTTCCCGTTCTGAACGGGCCCACCGCGGACCGCTGCCGCGCCGAGAAACACACCGTGATCCGGCCCAACGAAGGGCATAGGCCTTGAGTGACTTCATGGCGCCGCGGGTGCAGCGTGATCAGCCCTGGGGCCGGTCGAGGCCCTACTGAAGGTAACGGCACGAAGTGACAACAGGGTGGGGGAGGGGAGAGGAGTTAGGGAAGAGGATGCCCTACCCCCCCCTTACCATTTAAAACCTAATGGCGGTTAGCGGCTGGGTCGGGATGGAGCCGGACCCATCGTGGAGCCACCGGATGCCAAAGGTGGAGAAGACCACAACTTGGGCCTGAACACCTCTCCCCACGCCCTCTTTATAACTGTGGTAACTACAAACGCGCAGGGGACCTAGGCTGGACTTGAAAGACCGCAAGAAGTGAGCTACCTGACTCCTGTTTCCGATATTGCGATGGGGAGAGACAAGGCGAACAAACAACCCCCACCCTCCCAGCAAAAGATTGACCAGTTCACGACGCCGGCGGGCCAGCGGGGAGAGGGAGACACAGCCAGCGGAGGCCCCGCACCAGACGGAGTGAGTGCCATCCTTCAAGCCATTCAATCATCACAGTCTGCGGTAGAGACTAAGATCGGGGAAGTGCGAGAAGACGTGGGTCTTGTCCGACAGGACCTCAGAAACGCAGTGAACCGGATCACTGAGGTTGAAACTAGAGTCTCCCAGACTGAAAACGACCTAGCCGACCTCAGAAGTAAAGTGGCCCAGCTGCAGACCCGAACCGGCGAGCTTCACCGCCGTGCGGAAGATGCAGAAAACCGGTCAAGACGCAATAACCTGCGTTTCATCGGACTCCCAGAGGGCATAGAAGATGGTGGTGCATCTGAGTTCCTAGAGAAGTGGATTAAAACCTGGATGCCAGAGCAGTCCCTTTCGCCCTGGTTCGCGATCGAAAGAGCACACAGGGCATTGGCTCCGCGCCCCCCTCCAGGCGGCCCAAAACGTCCAATGATTGCGCGCTTCTTCAACTTCAAAGATAGAGACAATATCCTTAAAGAGGCTAGGAGGTTGGAAGATCTTCAATGGGAGAACCATAAAATCCTAATTTTTCCAGACTATACCCGTGAGGTCCAGACCCGCCGCCGGTCGTACGAACACGTTAAGCAGAAACTTAGAGCGATGCAACTTTCATACATGCTCCTCTTCCCCGCGCGGCTCAAGGTCCTCCTGGCCGGGCGAGCGCATTTTTTTGAAACACCTGAAGAGGCTTGGGACTGGCTGACGGAGGAGGGTGTCGGAGCCCGAGGGGGGCCCTCGGGACACTCGGAGAGGGCCCCTCGGGTTGGTCCCCTCGCCCCGGGAGGTCCCCGGAGGAGCCGGAGGCGCACCAGATCCCGGAGAGGGAGACCGAAAGACACAAACACCTTGGAAAATAATGAGGAAATCCGAGACTTTGGCTCACAAACAGAGAGGGAACCCGTGGAACCCTCGGGGCCTCAGACCCCAAACCAATCAATAGATGACAACAACTTGAGCCAGTCCCCGGCCCTTGGTTAATATGACGCATTTGACACCCACTGATGGGAGTCCAAAAGACTTGGGATGTCAGACTTACCTATGCAGACCTTACAAGGGTCACTATAGAAGGCGCCAAGCCTCCCTAATATATGACACCCGAGACTTGGCAGGCTTTCTCTAATTGTAATTGATCCGACTATATGGAGGGGTCCACCACTCCACCCCAAGGACAGTCCTGCTGGCTGTCTGGTTTTGGTTGGGTATTTGGGCGACAGATGCTTCCGGGGTGGGAGTATGGGGAGGGGGGTGGTTGGGGGGTGGGGTTTTTGAAGTTAGTTTAGATAGGAATAGGAATAAGTTGGTTAGGTCTCTTATTATTTCTTTGTTATGTTTGGAATGGTCGCCCCTAGGTCCACAGCCTGACACTCAGCCCTATGTAACACCTACGCAACTCATGCCTGGCACTCACTAACCCAGGTCCTTTCCTGGAACGTAAATGGCCTGTTGGACAAGATCAAGAGGTCAGCAGTATTTAACACTCTCCGCAGGTACTCCCCCTCAGTGGTCCTCTTGCAGGAAACTCACCTCCTTGGGACTAGGTGCCCCATGCTCATGCGGGGAGGATATGACAGAGTATACCACGCGGGCTTCTCCAGGGGCTCTAGAGGGGTAGCCATTTTACTTCATCGCTCTCTGCCTGTGGTGATCACAGCCACGCAGGTCGACCCACAGGGCAGATTTGTTGTGGCCACGGGGACTCTTCATGGAACACCGATAAACTTTATATCTGCATATGCCCCCCCGACGAGACTTGATGCCTTCTTGCACTCACTCCGCCGAGTGGTTGTGGGACTGCCCCAGGGGACCACCCTGTTGGGAGGGGACTTCAACGCGGTTCTTGATCCCGATTTGGATGTATCCGGCGAGATCACGGCCAGTAGATTAGCCAGGGCTTCGGCTCTGACTGGTTGGACCGAGAGCCTTGGCCTTTGCGAGGTATGGAGAACCTGGCACCCTAGGGATCGTCGGTACACCCACACGTCGGCCGCCCACCAGACGCAATCTAGAATAGATCTGGTATTCATGTCCGCTCTGGACCTCTCAAGCGTCACAGGGACAGAGATACTTCCCCGGGGAGTTTCAGACCACGCACCGGTGCGGGTCCGCCTAGGTGGAGCAGATCCCTCCAGACGCCCGGTATGGCGCCTAAACGCATGGTACCTTCAAGACAAAGACTACACCCAGGAGATCAGAAATCAACTAACCCAATATTTTGATCTGAACCTGGGGTCGGTCCGGTCCCCGGGAACATTATGGGCCGCCTGTAAGGCTACCCTTAGAGGGCATGCCAAGCACCTTCTCCGCACCCGCGAGCGAGACAGGAACTCCCAGATCTCTGACCTGGAGGCTAGGGCCCTGAGACTGGAACGCCAACAAACGACCTCTTCGTCTGCCACTGCCCTGAGGCAGCTGACTATGGTCAGAGAAGAAATTAAACACATAATGCTAGACTCGGCTAGGTGCATGTGGAGAGCTTCGGTAGCCCGTATATATGGCTGGGGGGATAAAAATGGGAAGCTCCTGCACTGGCTGGCGGCTCGCCCTCTGGCCGGCAGGGTTATACCTGAGATTTTAGAACCCTCGGGCTCCCTCTCCAGGACACCTGCTGAAATTGCACAGAGCTTTGCCTCGTACTATGCCCGCCTCTATGCAATGCACCCCCGCCCTGCCATTGAGAAAGAGACCCCTCTTTTGAATGACGTCACTCTCCCCAGGATCTCCCTGGAGGCAAGAGATAGACTGGATGAAACTATTAGCCTCGCAGAGATAACCAGTGCAATTTCCGGCTTGGCATCGGGCAAAACTCCAGGCCCTGACGGACTCCCGGCAGAGCTATATAACAAATGCAGTGATATACTGGGTCCCCACTTACTCAATATGTATGGAGAAGCCGAGAAACTAGGCCGATACCCCACCGAGATTGACCAAGCTACGATAGTTGTGATACCAAAAACCCAACCCCCATCGCGGCATTGTTCGGCATACCGACCCATCTCACTTCTGAATATTGAGATCAAAGTGCTTTCCTTGACCCTGGCCTCTAGATTGAAAGAGATAATGCCCACACTAGTGCACCCTGATCAATGTGGCTTTATGCCCACTCGTAGCACCAGGCACTGCATTAGGCGGCTGCATGTGGCTCTGGCACATCGCAGGACTCTGTCACACACACCCTTGGCATTACTCTTACTGGACTTTGAAAAAGCCTTTGATACAGTGGATTGGTCCTACCTTGAATTGGTCCTGCAGAAAAATGGACTCGGCCCCAAATTCCGAGGCCTAGTGAGACTCCTGTATTCCAAACCGACAGCTCGAGTCCGGGTGAATGGAGTGGTCTCTGACCTGTTCCCTATTGGCCGCGGAACCCGGCAGGGTTGCCCGCTATCCCCATTGCTCTTCGCATTAATGATAGAGCCTCTTGCGATACTGCTGCGAGGAGATCCCCTGATCGAAGGCTGGTCTTGGCCCGCTTGCGCAGAGGACCGTGTGGCGCTATACGCAGATGATGTCCTCCTATATCTCTCCAACCCGGCTAAAAGTGGCCCCCGCGTGCTAGAGATCCTGAGCCTTTTCGCAGAAGCCTCGGGGTTGATTCTGAATCCCGCCAAGTCCCTGTTGGTCCCCCTACACCGCTCCGGAGATTGTGTGGACTGGCAGCGGAATATTCCAGTGCGAAGAAACAGCTTTAAATACCTGGGAATATTTATTTCACTTCTCCCTGAGTTGACATGGGAACTTAATGTTACACCGTTAACCAGGAAAATTAGAAGCGATCTCCTACACTGGAGGACACTCCCTCTTAACCTGCTTGGTAGAATAGCGCTCTACAAGATGATGATCCTCCCTAGGCTCCTCTATCTCCTGCAAAATTTTCCCCATCCCATTCCTAGGAAATGGTTTGGGGAAATGGACTCATTGGCACGCCAATTTATATGGAGCGGAGCCCGCTCACGGTTAGCACTCAAAACCTGCCAGAGAGATGTGTATGATGGAGGTTTGGGCATGTCTAATATCCATTTCTACCACCTCGCGTCACAAATACTTGTAATTAATGACTGGATGGGGGGTGGGTGGACAGATCCGGCATACCGACTGGAGCTCCAAACGATGGGATACCCACGGATTTGGGACACCCTTTATGGAGGTCCGATCTCTCGAGACATCCCGGACGTGACCAAGGTGGTTCTGCAGGGATGGCGGACGGCTCAAAAATCGACAGGGTGGTGGGGCCGTCTTACCCAACAGACCCCATTGTGGCAGGGGAGGCAATTGGTGGAGGTGGCGGGCCTGGAGGGGTTTCAGAATTGGGATAACATTGGCATCTCCACACTAGGCGATGTCTGGAATGGGTCACACATACAATCCTTCGAAGATCTCCAGAAAAACTTTTCATTAAATAAGACACAGTTCCACAGATACCTCCAGCTCCGACATGCCTTATCAGTACATATCCGAGTGGGAGAAACCATACCCGAGTGCAGCCCCATGGAGGCCAAGGCACTGATGGGGAGCTTGGGCAAGGGGGGTGTTTCCCAGATATATCGCACCCTGGTCTCCGGCACCTCGGGTTCCCTGGGGGTGCTTCGCCAGAGATGGGAGGGGTGGGTGGGCCCCATGGAAGAGGTGGAATGGAGTGAGGCGCTAATGGCCCCGCGTGCCCTGGCGATTGCTACCCGTCTTAGACTGATACAAACGTATTTTTTGCACACAGCATACCTCACACCCGACAAACTACACAGAGCGGGCCTCCGCCCCACTGCGGAGTGCCCCCGCTGCAGAAATCCCACAGCCGACTTCTTTCACATGGTGTGGACCTGCCCGGCCATGGTAGCCTATTGGGGAGCTGTCTTGGGGGAGGTTTCTGAGGTGTTGCAGGAGAATATAGAAAGAGAGCCTTTGCCCCTCCTTCTTGGGAGCATGGGTGACACCGAACTAAGGAGACCGGATCGAATCTTCCTCGGGGTGGCGTGCTTAGTGGCTAAGAGGGATATAGTGGCAAACTGGAAGGCCAAGAGTGCCCCATCACTGGCTAAATGGAGACGGGGAGTGGATTGGTGCGCACAGAGTGAAAAACTTGTATATGAGGCTAGAGGATGTCCGGATAAATACAATAGGATATGGGGGAAATGGGAGACCGCAATAGGCACCTGAACAATATGTCATCTCTAATATTAGTGCTGTCTGGGATCACAGGTTCGACCAATGTTGGGTGCCCGTTGGCATCGTGTTTTGATGTTTGTATCATGGTTTTCTTTCTTTTGCAAAAATCAATAAAAGTTCTTTATAAAAAAATAAAAAAATAAAAAAAAAAAATCAACATAACTCAAATCGTGCAATCTAAGAAAGAAAAAAAAATAGATATGTTGAGCCACTCCGGCGCCTTCTCCCCACCCTCCCCCCCCATCTCCCTTCTTAATGCACTTCCCCAACCCCTGCACCTCCTGTTCATATCTACTATCCTTGTGCCCTAGTTTATGAAGGGAAACTAATATATGTGGCTACTGAACAATGAAAAGACATACAATATTGAAACATTGAAATAACGAAACATAAGATGTAGAAAATCTGTCCTGTTGCATGAAGCATAGAGACTGCTACTAACTAATTCCTTGTTCTTTTAGATGCAGCAAAAAGTTCCTTGCTTCCTGAACATTTTGAAAAACTTTCACTTGACCCTTATACAACACTTTCAATTTTGCCAGTTGCACTATACCAGCCAGGGCCCACAATTGTTTTAAATCATCAATTAGTCCTTCAAACTCCCGCCGCCGATGTGCTGCGGCCACTGACATGTCTGAAAATACACGAAATCTAGAACCATCGTTTAATTTAAATTCACGTGCTTTCCTGGCTTGAGAAAGAATTTGCTCCTTTATTCTAAAATCGCCAAAGTTCACCAGAATAGTACATGGATATTTTGCGTGGGCCGGATGCACAAAAGGCACCCTATGGACCCTCATAATGGATAAATCTCCTTCTGGGTTTAGCCTATCTGGGAGAATAATTTTGCTAATAAGATCAGACACCACCTTGGTTACCGATGAGCCAGCCTCCATCTCCTCCGAGACCCCTTTAAATCTAAGGTTGGAACGTTGTGATCTATTTTCTAACTCCTCCAACTTGTTTTGTAAATATTCTAGTTCGGATTGGACCCGAGATGTGGTTGTCTCCATTTGGTTACTGGTATCCTCTAAATCCGAAACCCTTTGTTCCATCTGTGATACTCTCGTGAAAATAAGAGTTAGATGAGTGTTGAGTTGGCTCATCTGTTCCTTTGCTTCCCTACGAGTTTCTTCCTGCGAGATTTTTATAGCTCAAAGTTCCACTAAGATCTGGCCCATCAACTATTGCATTGTTGCGGGAGCATTTATGGCAGCTTCAGAGTTCCCCGTAGTGAGGGGGCTCTGCAAGGTGCCAGGTGTCGGAAGCAGAGTGTTCGTTGCTAGGTTCTCTAAGGTTGGATTTAATATCCTTGATCCGCTTGGCACCTCAGCCGTGGCATCAATAGGAGGAGTTATGATACTGGTTGCAGACTCTTGCCCTTCTGGGAGAAATGTACTCTCAGATCCGCCTTCTTTTGATGAGTCACCTGTGATCCCTTTAGGTGATTCTCTAGTAATGCTGGAAAAAAGCGGATAGGCTTTCCCCTTACATTGAGAGGATGTCGCAAAATGAGAAGGAGGGAGCTTGTTAGATAATACTAAGGTTGATGGTAGCAAGGGAGTCGCACTTATTGAACATTCTACCATCCGTGCTGCCAGTCGTGCAACATCTTCCCCTATGCCGGGCATATCGGTGAGACCTGAGAAGGTGGATGAAAAGTCCTGGCTCCCCGCAGAGTCTCGAAGAGAGATTAGTCCGTCCTGTTGATGAGAGCTATGCCTAGACCTGCCCAAGGCAGGTGTCAAAAGTTTAGATTTTGCTCCTCTCGTGTGCTTTGCCATTGTACGTGCTTTAAGACCACTGTCCCTGGTCATACGTTTCATTGTGCTCTCGGAGAGGAAGGTAAATCAAGATGAGATAAAGATGAAAGTGGAGTGATAAAATTATAAGGAGTGGCGGCCAGGTAAGTACCTTGATGAGCAATTTGCAAGTCTTAGGTGCAGGAGATTTAGGACGCACCAACGTGAGTGGTAGGGGTGGCAGGAATAGTAGGGGCAGCCGAGGATGTCAGGGAGACACCAACTTTTTGCAAGCCACTTCCGTCGTGCTCCCCAGACTCTTGTTAAATTTTTATTTTTTTTAAATGAAAGGGAGCCCACTGCCCGCACACAGATCTATTTCCTGCCCCCTAGCAACCGCTGTAAAGTATATTATGTTATTTATTCTTTTGCAGTCTTCAACATTCCTTTGCACTGCTTTTCATCACATTTTTCAAGTTATTCCATAGTTTTCCTTATATCATCACTGCTACTTATGCCACCATCCCTACTCCCCCAAACCACTTAACTCACTCCAACACTTGACTTACCAGGCTAGGTATCAGCTGCTGTGAACTGAGTCCTTGTTTTTCTCCTCACCTCTCCTCTTCATCTGTTGCCCAAGCCTCCTGCAGTCCTCAGTGTAAGTCGGCCATCGATTGAAGAAAGGGGAGTGATGTCAGGAAGTGTGGGAGAAAGATTCCCAAACACTCCCTATTGTTTGCTTTACTCCCTCGCTCGCTCACTTCCTTTTGCAGCCTTTGGTGGTCTTCAACAGCGGCGGCAGGAACTGCCACTCACTCTGATTTTCGGCGATTTTTTTGCAGATTGAAATTGGAGTCTCCGGGTGAATATCGAGCTGGGGGGATGCGGGGGTCTGAATAAACACTCGTTTTCAGCCGCCCACTACTTCATTTTCAAGCCCGGCGTGTTCCACCTAGCACGCCGTCCACCATTGCAGCTCCAGGCGGAAGCTAGTCACGGAGCATGATGGGAGCTCCACGTGACCGCGCTCCAACTTCCAGTCCCAGTGAGCCTTAGAGAGAGACAAGCTGGTTCCTGGTCTAAATGGATGGCTTCTACTGAACATGTCCTGATAAAGACCTGCAAATCTTTATAACAGTTTGAGCATTAGCTGATCACTGTGGCCACATCCATAGAAATCTAGAACACGAATCAATGACAAATAGAATAAATGTAAATCCACCATCTGTGTGCAGAGGTCCTAAATTATCCAAAAAGACACAGTGGAGGGATTTGTTTGAAATGAAGAGGTGTCAGCGGTGGGTGAGCTGTGGTGGAACTTTTAAGTTGCTGACAAATGTCACAAACAAGGACATATTGTTTGTACAGGCCATGCCACCAATAGCATTTCTGTAGTAAGGAAACTGTAGCCACCACACTTGCATGGGCAGATGCTAATCCTTCATGAGCACCTATGATTAATTCCAGCCTCTGGTCCTGGTTGAGTATCACTCAATCACCCATCCCAGGAATGTGAGCAAAAGGTATGTTTAGGGCATTCAGTAGATAGGCGTATTTTGCTCGGTATTGTTTAGGTAATGGGTAACCACTGTGTAAAGCAGTGACCGCACCCATAATGTCATCATCCACCCTCGTTTGTGAAGGAGTAATTGCAGCTACAACAGCAGTCTGGACTGCAGATTTTGCGGCTTCATCAGCCAGTGAATTCCTTGCCATGTGTATTCTAACATGCTGATGATTCAATGTACGAATTACATGAGCCTGTGGCAACCAATCTTTAAGATGTGCCACTTTTCCCCCAATACATTCTATGCTTAATAGTGTTTTCCTTAGAATCTCTCAATCCATTCAAGAACCAATAATGCCAATTTCATTGAAAGACTGGACACAGCAATACGAATCGCATACCATAAGTGTAAGGAATTCAGGATCAGTATTTTCTAGTGCCATAGTTAAAGCTTTCAATTCATCCAGCTGAGCGATACAATCCCCCAAGGATCGTATAAATGTTTTAGTGGATGGAACTCTCTTCATCTTATATGATACCGCGTACTGATGCACATATGGCTGAGTATTGTTTTTTAGTGCCAACCGCAGGCTCCGCTGAACCATCAGTATATATGATGTAATTATACTGATCAAGAGGCAAAATGTCACTAGACACAGGGTATTCTTATTCGTACTTGAGAAATTCTTAAGTTTGCAATGTCCAGTCAAAGGCATAGTCAACATCAGTAGCTCTTAAGCATGTGGCCAATCTTGGATGTAAGGCTTTCACTTTAGAAATGCTTGCCTTGGTGACAACTTAAATGGCTGGAATCGGAGTTACCACAACTATGTGTTTCCCCTGAGCCAACTGTTGTTCCTTTTTAACAGCTGTCTGAACTGCAGTCAGCATTTTTCTATGGATGTAAAACGCATTTCAGCATTGGAATCTAAATGTGATTTATATGCAGTTGGTACAGTATCACCCTCATTAAAGGTGACATATGTTAGCCGTAGGACACCGCAATTATGTGGATCACCAAGTTAGTTGCCTTGACATGAGTGATGGATGCAAGCATGTCAGTTTGAGGTGTTCTGAGAATCTGTCTGTGTTCTGATGTCCAATGAGTACTAGAGAAGTCAGGACAGATTAATTAGTACAACGGTCTAACCTGCTCAGCATAGTCTGGTATGTATTTTATACCAAAGTTGAGAAAGCTTAAAAGTGATTGTAGCTTTTTTATGGTGTTTAGTGGTTGTATGAGAGCACATTTCTCAAGGAAATGTGGTGCAAGGCTTTTGCCTTCATTTGACCGCTGGTATCGCAAGAATAGGACCCTGAGAAAAGCAATTTTTGTTTTTGGGAAATTTAACATGCAGCCATTTTCAGCAAATACCAAAACTATGCGATCTACTCTAGCTAAGTGTGTGTTTAAATCAGCATCCGTCAGGTATATGTCATCAACACAGGACAATTTTTCAAAGTCAATTTCATTGATGTTATTTGGACAGCAAACAGACCTGGAGTGTTCCTATACACCCGAGGAAGTCAGCAGAATTTTCTCCAATATCCTAAAGCGATAAATGCTGTTAAGTCTCTGCTTTCAGGTGGTATATTTTGGCAGAAAAAGCCATTGGAAATGTCCAACTTTGTTTTGTATTTTCTGCAAACTATGTTGTTCATTAGAGCTGCGCTATGTGAATTTTTTATTGCAAAAGTGCTTGTATGACTGTTTAAATGTCTGTAATCTAAAACTAAACAATAGTAATGATCTGGTTTAGCTACCGGAAATAATGGATTGTTCATCGCTGAAATACAAGGTTCTATTTGTGACAGAATTTACCTGTCAGTTTTACTTCATGTTTAATTCGGTATTTTGGTTGCACTTGTGGTCTGGACCTTATTGGTAAGACATAAGGCGAGTCTTTAGCCAAGCCAACATGATTGCAGTATAATGTCAGGGCTTGTGCCCATTCTGCTGCATATGCTTGCTTGGCAACTTCAGGAACAAGAACTGAGAAGGAAGGTATTCATTGTGTGACTTTTCTGACAAACTCAGTCAACCAATAAAATTCAGCCAAGAGAATATCATATGTGGTTGTTAAATTTTCTCAGATATTACTTTAATAGTACTCCGTATGTCACCCTCAATTTGGATGACCAAATCATGAAGTTAGTCGGGAGGGCTAACCCGCTGATTGGTGTTTCAACCTGAATACATTCCTTAGTTACTCTTGAAACCAGAAACTCTTGAGGATTCCGACGAACTGTTGTAACCTCAGTAGCATTGTCTGTAGTGTTAATGCCCATGTATTGTTCTGAAGGAGTGTTATGAATATTTGTGGCATATTTAGTGGAAATGCCTTCCACCGGCTTCTTTTTGAATTGGGCTTACTGTTGTGGAAGTGTCTCTTCCTTTTTTTATCATGTCAGACGAGCACTGCGAGTCCGTTTTCGTTTTCACATACTCTTTATGCCTGAGTTTGGGTCGTTCTCCTCTGCGAGTGTTTGTCAGATGAGTCCTGAAGGCAAAGAGAAGGATGTGTATCAGTGTTCTGATACCTATCAGGCTGTTAAGTGTAAATTGTAATGTTATACAGTGAGCTCCAGTTGAGGAGATCCACTGCGTGTTTTTGTTAGGGAACCTATGCAAGGTGTTGGCGTACTGCCAGCAATTCTGCCTCTACTTTTATATTACTTAAAATAATTGAGGAAACTGTGCCAAAGTTGTCGATTAATTTCATCCCCAAATCCAGGGCAGGGGCAGTCCTTTGTTCGTTTTGAATCTGTTTTATCATTTAATGCAAAACTGCAATGGATGCTGTACTATGTGTTACGGTATACATAGCAGCAAAGGCTGTGCTCTGAGTTGCACAATCCTGTAAAAGGAGAACCATACCAAGTGCTAGACACATTGTGAGAATTCTGTTTGTTTTGGTGTCCTGTATGGTGAAGCACTGCTTCAAGCTGATTTGTTTTTTATGCAATCCAAAACCGTATTTCTTCCTGTCTGGTGGGAACTTTACTCATAATTGCATGAATACTGACTGGACTAATTGCAGGCACTACTGGGGCAGTTGTTATTGTGTGCATAACGAATCGTGTTATACGACTACAAAGCCCAACTAGACCTTTGTAATGTGCTAAATTTAGGTCTGGCCAGGTCACCCCATCATTGCTGAGGGGGCCCAGTCTTATGTTTTGTACTGTTTGTGGGAGGGTGCCTTAGAACAAATTCTGTTGTTCCTGAAATGTTAATGGTACTCAAAATATTCGTAAGGTCTATATTGACCTGGTACTACAGCTAGAGTGTAGGTGTGAAATGCCTGTGAGGTGGCATTGACTGTAGTAAAAATGAACCTTAGAATAAAGTACTTCGCATTTGTAAGTTTCATGTGCTTCAACCACATAGGTAACATCTCCACCACCAACAGGAAGCCCTTTTGCCTATAAGTGTGCGGTACCAACCTGTCTGCAATTAACAGGAATGTTAACTACAAGCACCATATTTAATTAATGGAATTCAAAGAAAGGAATACACTATAGTGGGGTAACCATTTTACAAATTCAAGCTTGAACAACCTTCACACAAAAATAGGGAGTTCCTATTAAGCTGATGATGCTTAATCCCCAACACTAAATACATCTCCGTATAAGGTGAAAAGGAGACCTTTGTCACACCCAAGAACTATCAGGAGACCATTAAATAAGTACCTGTCCTAGGACTTGGTGGCACCATGTTATACGGTTCCTATGAATAAAATAGGACTGTATATCTGGGCAACATGAGCTTCAGAATATGGAGAATTAGTTCACATGTATCATCAGAAAATGCTGGCCCAATTCTTACCTTGTTCAAAGTGCCCCATCTGAGCCCCTCACCTTACCAGAGTAGCAGATGGTATCAGCAACCTCGAACATGACGACTCTTATTCCCCAAATCATGGAAACAAATCTACCCTTTCGTTGTTGAATTGCATGCCCAAGGTAAACACAAGAAAGATACGAAAATGGCTTTGGAAACATTTATTGAAACAAAACGTATTCCTATATAAAAATGTGATCTGCAATTATTAGGCAGAAGAAACAAAGCATTAGAACCAGCATTATGAGAATGTTGAAAAAGATAAAAAGTTCACCCATTATATCATTACTATGTGATTATACTTCTAACTAAAACTACTTACACTATCAAGAACGTAGTGTAAGTACCCTCTGGTAGATCCACTTGGACAGGCTAACCTCCCATACCCGAGTACAATGTGTCAGGAAGCAGATCTGGTGTAAAGGTCAGAGTCAGCAGAGTTCCATCTCAATCACAGTGCACCGCGTTCCAGGATAATAACAGCAGAAGGGTTCCTCTGCTGAATGTGGCACATAGGCTGTTTACAAAAACAGCACTCCACAAATCACACTGTGTCAAAGATGCAAAGCTAATCCAATGGTTTGTCTACAGGCCTAATACTGTCTTCAACCAGACAATGTAAATGCAAGAGTACTGTATACATAGCCTTGTACAAAGTATACAAACAACATGATAGCATGCTTACTAAGAAATGAATTGTAGGTATAATAGCTTCTCAGTACATTATTGTGTAAGTGTAAAACATGTAAAAAGTCACCGTTTAGAAAAATATGCTAAGCTTAAATGTGAAACTTGAATAAAGACTCAAATGGGGGCCCTAATGCTCCTTACAACAATCTGATACCAGAATAGCACCAATTTTCCAACAATTAAGGAAGAAACTGAAAACTCATCTCTTAGAGGAGCATTTCTTCAGATAGGCTGGCTTCTCAACCACTTCTATTTGGTCTACCTTCTCCCTCATGTATCACTCTGGGGCTTGCTGTGTTGCTATCCAGCTATGTTTGCACTTGAGAAACTCCAAAACAACCAGACATGTATAATCTTTTTCCCTTTATCAAGGCATGGGTACCTTGCCACCTAATGTCAAAGGGCCGCTGCTTCAAAAGATTTCAAATCAGAAATCTGAACAACAGTCCAGTGCACGCCATCACCACTTTTCTTCTGAGCCAATAAGTGTGTCTTGGCTAATACCTCTGGGGTTGGTTGAAAGCATTTCCCAGCCGGAAGCCCGATGTATAAACGTGAGGCCTGTGGATAGGTTTGATTCTCAAATCCACAGGAAAGAGCTGATCGTATTCCCGGGGTGAAATGAAGTGTATCGTTGTGTTTGGATCCATTGTCTGTCCAGTTCCTTTTGCACTTATTTCATCCTCAGATCACAGAACGGTACCAAGGGAATACACGAGGAGATCATACCTAGCAGGGACTCGAATAGGTGAGCTGAAAGTGACTTCTTTCTTGCACTAACCAAGAGCAACAATTTTGTCCTTCTTTCTGGAGTTGGATATGCTTTGTATTGGACTGTATCCAGTGTAGCACCCACAAATGTAGTCTTCCAGTATGGCCGAAGGCATGAATTTTGTGTGTGCAACAAATGGCACAGTCTGGTGAAAAGGTAAAAGCATGCGTTGGGTGCCCTCTGTGCAGATTGATGGGACGATGCCTTGACCAGCCAATCTTCCAAGTACAGAAAGCTGCTTCTCCTTAAGAATGCTACTATGGGAGCTAGGGACTTTGTGAAGATCAAGGGGCAAATTTCAGGCCAAATGGGAAGACTTAGAACTAACAATGGCTGCCAGCTACTGTGAAGCTTAAACATTTTCGATGGTGTGGGTGTATTGGGACATGAAAATATCCATCTTGAAGATCTAAGGTTGTCATATGATCTTCCTGGTTTAGAAGCTGTAAGATATCTTGGAGCGTGACCATGCAAAATGTCAGTTTTCTGAAATATTTGTTCAGTTTTCTTAGATCCAAAATGGGTCTCCATTCCCATCACTTGTTCCGGACTAAGAAGAAACAGGAGTAGAAACCTTGCCCATTCTGGTGTTCAGGGACCCGTTCTATGGCCCCTCTGTTGTGCATGGTGTGGACTTTATACCTGAGAAGATGCAGATGATTTGGTGGAGACTTCTGGGGTTGGAGGTGGTTTTTGAGTGAATTTCAGGGCAATCCACATTGGTATGATGGGTACCTGTATTGCTGATAGCATCCTCTGTGACAAACTGCCCTCTACCTCGTGCACCACGAAAAGGAATTTTTCAATATTGCAGGGTATCCATCGATTTAGTGGTATACGTACCCATCTTAATGAATTTGAGGGCATTGTCAATGTGTTTCCCAAACACAGCTTGGCCATCATATGGGAGGTCTAGAATTTTGCTTTGATCCACTGGTCTGAAGAAAGTGGCTTTCAGTCACCCTTGTCTTCATAGGACTGCTGCTCCTGCCTCCTGTCTAAAACCTGTGGACGCAATGCCCATGGCGCAGTCAATTATTTCAGAGGAGGCACACTCTCCTTCTTGAAGAATCTTTCTTGGCCTCCGTTTTGGCATCCGCTGGAAGATGGTCCCGATATGGTGCGCTATCCAACCACATCTCGGGGTCATAACTGACATAATTACACCTGGGAATTGCCAACGAGTTTGCTTGTTGCTTGCACTGTGAGTGCCAACATCGAGGAGGATGCTTCAACCTGAAAGGTTGAATTTTAGTATCTTTTAAATTATAGATATATGTTACTACAGTGAAGGTTTTATGGCCTTCCCAGGCTACGTTCATCATTACACTGCTTTTCAATGGTACCCAGGGACTCCCACTTCGACGACAGGGAAATGATTCAAGAATGTGAATCTATGAAAGAACCAATACTGGAGAAGTCAAAAAATCTTAAGAATAACTTAAGTCTCAATCAGAATGGGTATTTAGAGTAGCTTGACGTAAGTTTATGTTGGATCTTTTATCAGAAGCAATGCAGTAGTGTCTTGTAAAGTTATTGATTTATTATAACATTTTATTGGAGGTTTTATTAATGATTGGCATATTTAGAAAAAGAAACAACTGCTTCAAAAGGCCCGGTATAAACACATTTTCAAGGTGTCTGCCTTGCATTTATCATGTAACAGTATATATTTTTTTTTAACCAAGCAGTAGTAGCCTTTGATGGAACGAGCCTTGGGTTTTCAAAGCAAGGGTTTGTTTGCCACCTGAAATCAGAAAGAAACAGCCGAAACAATCCAGTAAAAAGAGACTTTTTCGACTTGACTAGCCCTCTGCATGTGGGATCGTAATTAATAACAAGCTGGTTAGATCCTTCACATATTAATCTTAACCAGACAAACATGTAAACCTTCTTTACATATATAGAATGTAGGCAACTCTCAGCTTGGTTTTCTGGGTTACTGCACAAACATGGGAGAGTATTGGTGTGCTTAATGTGAAACTTCATAACCATGTTAGGAATAAAAAGATAGGTTCTCATGACTATTTTATTTAAATGTAAAACAGTATCACGTCCGACAGTCAAAAGGGTCTGTAATTAGCTAAATCCACCTGTTGAAATAATGGCTACTATAAATGCGGTTTTCCAAGACAGCTACTGCAATTAATATTCATGAATATAGTAAAAGGAGGACCCATTAATTTCAAAAGGACCACACTGAGCTGCCAAAAAGAACAAGGGGCCATATGTACAAACACTTTTTCCCATAGACAGAGAATGGGTAAAAACCTTTGCTACATCTGGCCCAAGGTGCTTTTATAAGGGGAAAGAATTTCTTTACACCTTCTAGAAAATCTTTAATCACCTGAGATGTGAGTAGGGAAACTTGATGAGGCCATTTTCTATATTTTGTTATTGTTGCAAAGTGAACATTGAAATGAATTGCATTTTAAATTTGACAAGATCTAGCAAGTATAGCAGATTTATTTGTTGACAGGTGAGGTTGTGACATTGCTACTGGTACCATAAATAAAACATTTTCCACTAAAAAGCATAAGAGGCCCCTGTTGAAAGTGTTTTCGCTTCTTCAACGATTTCCATGCATAATTGGTGCAGGTTTAAATGCCTATATTGTCAGATTTCAGGAGCCAAACTGTCAAATTCAAGGATCTTAGGCCCACTAGAAAATCTGACCATGTGGTCTGGAGAGGAGATTCAGTTTGTATGCCACTCTCCTGTGTGGTTTTAATGGCATTTGTAGAAAAACTAGGACCCACCATTACCCGTGCCACTTAGTTGTAATTAGGATAATCATTGCTTGAGAGCTTCAGAGCTTTAGTAGTACTTCTGGGATTAATGCAATCATTTGGAAAGGCATGCAGTAATATCTGTGACCAATTTATCAAAAGGGCATCACCCAGAGAGCCTGATTCCCACCTCCTGGATGTGAATCTTTGCCATATGGTGTTTTGAAAGATGGTAATTGAATCTGTGTGTAGTTGCTCCCAATCTGCAAACTATTTTTGTGGTATACAGTCATCTACAACTCACTTGTGTTTCTTTCGTAAATCAGCTTAGGATATCTGCTTGGTTATTCGGAATCTCTGGTAGGTGAACCGTTTTCAACATCAGCCCTCTGGCCAAGGGCAAAATGTCCTGGGCATCTATACAATTAGGTTTTTATTTGGTACGTCCCTGTTTGTTTAGTGCAAAGCAGTGGTGTTGTCTTTAAGAGCCAAGATGCCAGTCGTGAACTGCTGAGTTCCAAGAGGGTGATATAGTATTAAGCCCTCTTCTTTGTCCAGTGACTTTGTACTGGTAAGTTATACCAATGTGCTCCTTAGCCAACTAGGGATGCATCTACAACTACTGACTGAGTTGAAGTGCTTTGAAAAAAAACGGACTCCCTATATTAGAGTGGCACACATTAATGTGCAACTTCTGCTGGTGCTTTTTTACCCTAACGTGTGGTTTGGCAAAGTAGGCCTTTTAGTTGGGTAAATTGTCATATTCCTTAGGTCCACATTGCTTATCACTGCTATTGTGAAAGTGGCGATTGATCACATATCTAAAACAGAATGAACATATGACATTTAGGCGCATATTTATACTTTTTTAGCGCTGCATTTGCGTCTTTTTTTTTTACGCAAAAGTGGTGCAAACTTACAAAATACAAAGTTATTTTGTAAGTTTGCGCCGCTTTTGTGTCAAAAAGCGGCGCAAATGTGGCGCTAAAAAGTATAAATATGGGCCTTAATGAGAATGATTCACTTCCATGTCCTGAACATTTTACAGCATACCACATACCCTTTATGATTATCATGATTTTGAATATTATATGTTCATCTGTTATAGGTTCAGCTGCCCAGCTGACGTGCTGGGTTTGCATCAGAGTGCACGATGCACCAGAGACAGGAGATGATGCTAAACCTTAGTGACTTCAATAGCTATATTTCTACAGAGGGGGTGCACTTTAGTTAGGACAGTCCAGAATAGCCTTTCCTAGTATTGATATGTTTATTAGTTTATTTGCCCCTAATATACTTACTTTATCTCCTTCTCCATCAAAGTCATGAAATTATATTTGACTCTACAAGATAGTCGTAAATTTCCTTTTCACCTCCACCCCTGACAGACACCCATTCCAGTCATTGAAAAGTTATGTTTACTTTTGTCCATGACAAACGTACACATCTCTGACGTTTTTCTTCCTGAATGTGGTTGCAATCATGTTACAAGCCTCCTTCAACTATATACTCTGTCTTTACTACCTTTGTGTGCTATAATCAAAACTGTGATGAACACAAATACATTGTTCAATAGCTGTGTTTTATTTTTGTGATTTACCCTTTGATTTGTTTAGGTATTTGTCACTAGGTTTTGAATAAATCAAAAATCTATTAAAACTACAGTGAAATAGTTACAAAAAATAGAATTAATTAAATAAATGGTTGCATAAACTTAAAGTAGAAGATAATACAGTGCATAATGTACAGACTGTAGTTAGGTTTCAGTAGCAAGACAGGTGTCTGGAATATCCATTTTGACTGTTGGAAAGAGGTGGTAGTTCTCGGCAGCAATGTTGATGGTTCGTTGTACCCTGTATGGGATAGAAATCTGCCTGAACTACGTTTCTTGTTGACCACTTCTTGTTACGGTTCAGTCAGACGTTTAGGTTTCATTAACTTGCTGAAGATGAGGTAGTTGGTTTGGGGGGGGGGGGGGGGGGGCGGTGTCACACACGCAGTAGGTTGACGATGCTCCACAGCTCTGTGTTCTGTGCTGCCAGGATGCTGCTTCTATGTTTGAGCATGGTTCTTTGCAAGGTGTTCAAGACAAGGACCAGCGCTACGACTGAGTGCGGCTCCTTCCAAACAGCAACAACACGGGCACCAGTTATTGTGGGGGTCACTTGACCCCTATGTGCGCCTCGGGTTAAAGTATTACTACTACGGTGCTCACAACTTGTTGGACTCTTAGGGATACTGTGACCCGATTCCTGATTGAATTTCTCTGCGCTAAATCCTTTAATCTTGTCAATTTCCGGTCTCAGTAGCAGCATGTTGCACATACTGGAGGGGGCCGCCCTTGTATTTTGCCTTGATGAAGATCCAGCCATTACATTACTCTAATAATTTTGTTTGTTGGGTCAAAATGTTGGTGATACATGCATCTGGACTGTATATAACACACACTGCAGTGTTTGTATGTCACTTTTTGAATGCACAATGATGCAAATGTTTCTAATGTTTTGAATTGACACAATATATCACCTTTGTCACTCCTCTGCACCATTTTACATTCTAGACCACCAAGAATGTTTAGTATACATAAATACTCATAAAAAATCCATCAATTGCTTGATCTGGGCTAAAAGCTGCCATGTTGTGTTATGATTTATCGTCTCACGAGGGCTGAAAGCAGCCTCCGAAAAGGCACTGAATGTGATACCAAAATAGGACTGTAAGAACCACACTTGCTTTTACTGAGGCTTGCCAAGAGTCTCAGTTTCAGGACAGAGGTTGGCACAACCTCAACCTCATTTTGCCCAGTATGACCGAAATCCTTTCACGGTTTATGTCCACGACTTGGTTGAGTGAGAAATAGTAATGTCACTTCTGTCACAATTCCTTTTCCAAAACTACAAACCTGAGCTTCTTTCTGTGAGTGATGTCCCAACAGCACATGCCCGAGTGGGTAGGCACGTCACACATATATTATGTCCATGTGTTATCTGCTTATCTTTTAATTTGATGTAATTATCAGTTTAATTGTATTTGTTTTAATTTAGTATTTCATTTATATGTGGACTCAAGCAAATATGAGTAGTGATGTAGCTCGTTGTACTCGTGTGTCAGGGAGACGGTGCTTTATCCATTTACAGCCAGGACATAAAGTCCAAATATGTACAGAGCGAGGGAGAAGCAAAGAGCCATTGTGTCTGTCATGATACAATATTTACTTTACACGAATGGATAAAAGAAATCAAACGGTAGCTTGGCATCAATAGACGGCTGTGCTTTGTAACCAGGCTCTGCAGGTGCTGAGATATCAACAAACGTAACCAGGCTCGAGATCTGGTAACTATTTCCTTCCTGCAAAGGGAACATAAGGATTTACACAGTTAGTTATTGTTTGTACTATCCACAGCCGACGCAGAACTAATACATCAAGGTTTACATCAATGAATTGCCATGGATACAAAGAAGGTTTAATATTGTGAGACGTGGGAATCTCTATGGTGGCATATCAAAGGTTCTGTGAAATGTTAGCGGTGGACCCTCTGGATTTGAACCTGTGTGAGAAACATACACACAGAATTCCCTTTAAGTCACTGTGAGCTACAGAGATCAACGGGGTGGCCGGGGTAGGAATGTTTGAGCTTAACTGACAGTGTTGGAAGATGGCACTGGTGGAAAGGGAGGAAATGACATTGGTTGACAGTATGAGTGTCTAACACTGAAAATCAGTGTGAAGAGCCGCAAGACTGCTCACCCCTCCCAACCCAGGGAGGGTAATCACACTGCCCACTCATGCCAGCTCCTCACATTCTCTGGTGTTCATAAAACGTGCTTCGAAGGCCAGAAGCGACTGATCATTAAACCAATCAGGATAAGGTGCACATAAGGGTTTAGGGATAGTTACCTGCTAGTTTAGGACCAGTGCTCTCCAGGTTCACTGCAAGTTTTCACATTACTCCTTGTTAGCATCACTAAAGGTCCCTGATGAGCTCTCCCTCTCCTGTGCTGTGGCTACCCCTGCTCAGTCTACATTTTTTTTTGTTTTGCAGTTTTACATAGCGCAAACATGACCCAAAGGTATTGGAGCGCTTTACATGAGCACTAGTTACATTACACAAAAACACGTTCATTTTTTATAGGAATGGGGAGAGTAAGTGATTTGCCCAGAATCACAGGATGTTGAACCGACGCAGAGACTCGAACCTGGTTCCCCAGATACAAATTTGGCAGCTCTGGCCATTATGCCACACCTGCTAGTAACAAATGCTGACCTCTCACTGGCACCTATGCACTACGCGTGGCACACCTGATTTCTGGGCTGCTCGAGATATTGCAGTTCATTCCTTCTTCAGTTGGAAGGGTGAGCTGGGTCTTATGACTGATGGAAGAATTTAAGGTTCAGACAAAGTTTCATAATAGATTTAGGGGCATATTTATACTCCGTTTGTGCCGGAATTGCGTCGTTTTTTTTAACGCAATTTCGACGCAAAACTAACTCCATATTTATACTTTGGCATTAGACGCGTCTAGCGCCAAAGTCCATGGAGTTTGCGTCATTTTTTAGCGTGGACACCTACTTTGCGTTAATGAGATGCAAGGTAGGCGTTCACGTCTAAAAAATCGACTCCGAGGCATGTGCGTCGGATTTATACTCCAGGGCAAAATTCATGCCCGGGAGTGGGCGGGTCAAAAAAAATGACGTACGGCCGCTTTTGCGCCGTTTTTTTGCGTCTGCAAAAGGCAGGCGTTAAGGGACCTGTGGGCTCTGAAGGAGCCCAGAGGTGCCCTCCCATGCCCCCAGGGACACCCCCTGTCACCCTTGCCCACCCCAGGAGGACACCCAAGGCTGGAGGGACCCATCCCAGGGACATTAAGGTAAGTTCAGGTAAGTGTTTTTTTTTTTGTGGCATAGGGGGGCCTGATTTGTGCCCCCCTACATGCCACTATGACCATGCCCAGGGGACAGAAGTCCCCTGGGCATGGCCATTGGGCAAGGGGGCATGACTCCTGTCTTTGCTAAGACAGGAGTCATTTCTATGGGGGTTGGGAGTGAAAAAAAATGGCGCAAATCGGGTTGAGGCGAAAAAATTGCCTCAACCTGACTTGCCCCATTTCTTGACGCCCAAGCTCCATTTTCCCCTACGCCGGCGCTGCCTGGTGTACGTCGTTTTTTTTAACGCACACCAGACGGCGCCGGCGGCTAACGTCATTCAATAAATACGGCGCCCGCATGGTGCTTCAGAATGGCGTTAGCCGGCGCTAATTTTTTTGACGCAAAACTGCGTTAGCGCAGTTTTGCGTCAAAAAGTATAAATATGGGCCTTATTCTATAAAGTGTCTGTGAAGGAAAAGCACTCCATGTTCTCCGGCGGCTGTCCCTGGCTCCAACTAACACTCATGAAGTCTGAAGCGCCATACAGGAAACACCAGAGAAAAGGTTCCAAAATAGAACATCCTGTTAAATATAAACAACCCGAATCCCAAACCAGCTCATAACACTGAGTTTCCATGACAATCCTGAAGTGACTGGCAACTTACTAGTTATGATTTTATTTTTTGAGGAAAAGCATCTTTGTAAGAAAATGCCTCTTATTGCATGATCACCCCCAAAGTTTTGGACTGATGCTGCTGGTTTTTTGACTGAGAGTGTACTGAAGCCTACTAACCAGGGTTCTGTGCCAGTGTTCTAACCCCTCACAAAATGAAAGTTGAATTGGCTAGCCCCAATTGGCATAAGCTGACATACTTATACGGCCCTAGTATATGCTGCCTAGGGTACCCACGGTATGTAAGACAGAGTGTCCTTCCCAGGGTTGCAGCACTGGGTATGCCACCCTGTGTAGGGCAAAGTGTCTCTTAGCCTGCCACTGCAGTGTGGAAGAATGGTTTTAAACTGCTAGTTCAACTTTGTCATTTAAACCAATGGCAAATCTCCCTCTTCCCATAACAGTACATGAAGGTCTATGGAGCCCTGAGGCAGGGAGCTATATATTATTATTTGAACTTATGATTTTAATCTGCCCAGACAGCAAGCCTTCTAATATTTTGCTGTGGAAACGTTAGTAGGCCCATTGGCCTGACAGAGACTTATGGGCTGACCCCTCAGCCCGGTAAACTTCTGAATGGGACTACTAAAATGGATACTTCAAGGGACCAAATTAATTGTGGGGTTAAACCTGACATGATGCCCAAACCAAATTTAAGGAAAAGCAATTTTTAGAAAGTTACTACTCTGTAGCCTTGTTTGTCGAGTGGCCTCACACTGTTGCTGGCCACCAGACAGATTTCTGTCCTCCTGGGTAGTTGTGTGAATGACTCCCAGGCTTAGGAACAACGGTAGCCTGCTACAGAGGGAGGTGTAACCTCCCCCCTGAAAGAAGCCACACATGGTTTTGTCCCAAGAAGCGAGTTTCCAAAGTGAAGCCACCTTTAGTGGGCTGATGGCGTTCATGATCCTGAGGGGTTGCTCCTTTGTTTAGGTGGGCAGGCTGGCAGCATGAACAGAGAGGGGAGACCAGTGTCTAAACTGTTTTTCCTATGAGCTTGTATCCCACACACATCTTCGGTGGGCTACCAAGCTCCTAACATCCAAGGAAGGGTTCAGACATTTTGGGAGAGGGTAGAATGGTGCATCCTGGGATTGCTAGATGTCATACATAGCTGGAAGTCACCCCAGGGCAGCGGGAGGGATCCTGGTATCTCATTGGCTAGTGATCGCATCATCCTTTCAGGGCACTTTCTGGGCATAAATATGGCACCCCTGACACCCTGAACCTCAGATCCTTATAGAACTGGATAAAGGAACGAAAAACAACCGCCCTCCTGACCTGTGGGACCTGGTAAAAGAGGCTGTACAGCCTGCTGGACTGCATCTGCTGCACCTTAGGCTGGCGAAGAGAGAACTGTGCCTGTTGCTCTGACTTGAGAAGATGTCGCTCCCAAGCCCCAGATCAAAGTGACTTCAAGGGTCACTCGGCTGATCCCTGGAACCAACACCAGAGCCATCAAAGCTGAAGTAGCCAACTCGACAAATCAAAAACGACTTCTGGAGAATCACAATTAAGTGCCCAATAGACAGATCATCAATAGCCAAAAATGGCACCAGAGCCTGCTGGGCCCTGGAGTGTCATATGAGTCCAGATTGGTCATCATAAGAGGGACACCAGCCTCCACCAAAGGATACCGCTGGACCCACTGTGACCAGAAACTGGTAGCCCAGCAGCAGCTGGCCTTCTTGTGATTCGAAGAGGACTTCGAGGGACCCCGAACTCTGTGGCCAAAGTTACCCCATCTGATCTGTGGACTGAGGAGTAACCGCAAGGACACCCCCATAACCAACAGAGCATCCTTGAGCATCTTCTAATTCCTGCATCCTCAGCACAAGGACTACGCCATTAAAGTCTATGGCATTCATGGTGTAAAGTTTACGTAACTGTCCAAATACTCCTTAGTGGTCCCTCTGGCCTTCTCCCTGCTGGACTTGGTTGCCCTAGTCAGGAGCCGAACACAACTCTTACAAACTTTTCAAAGGTTGCTAAACTTTACAGTTACCAATACTTCTCTGCGGTTGTAACTAAAAGAACTAAGATTTACTTTTCTTTAAAAATTTAGATCTCTGGAACCCTCCTGTAGATTTTGCTCATCTTGGTCCCTAAAAATTCATAAATATATAATCTATTTCTATAAATTGGTGTCAGATTTCTTTCATGTTGTGTGACTTTCCTAATTCATTGTTTGGTGCTTCTAATTCTTTACACTAGTTCCTTTGTTTAAGTCTTGCTGCTTGAAGCCACAATTACCCAGGGTTGAGCTAAAGGTTTTGTAAACAAGCCTGACTGGACCCAAGACAGTTTATGCTAGTATGTTACATGGTAAGGTCCCATAACCATGCCATAAGGGACCCAAAACCTCACAATCTTTTTCCATCGCTCTTCTCCCTCTCGTCCACAATATTATCATTTTCACCTCTTATCACCTGCTCTTCTTATCTGTCCCATATTTCTATGTAATATTCACTCATTTCTCATGTTCAGTCTTTTACTATGACTTCATTTTACTTTTTACATCTTCCCTTGTCCTCAACTGCTCATTCTCTCCTCACTCCTTTTTTTTCTCTATTTACTGTGTTTGACTTTTACTTCCTGCTCTTTCATCTGCTTCTCTTTTTCTTACACAGCAACACCTCTCTGCTACCATCAACCAGACGGCTGCCTGTGCTGCTGCTGCTGGCTGGGTGAGAGGTGAGTTGAGTGGGCACCAGAGTGCCTGGCCAAGTCACCCAACAACTCTACTATAAGCTCTGAATTAAGACTCTTAAGTGAAAATGGTTCAGAACTGACAAACCATTCATTCAGAGCTCTCATGGACCCTGTTTTATATGTCTGCCTTAATTTCATCCACAATACCACTTAGAAAAATGACTACTTTTTTTTAACACATTTAAGTTGGGTCTATCTTTCAAAATTGGGAAAGTGTCACTGCTTACAGCAGTTTAGCAGTGATGATTCTGGTGACCCTAAGAACTAGGTGGGCAAGCCGAAAGGTCAATGCGAAGTAGCCGAGCCACGGGCTCAGCTTTGCTCTAAGAGCCCAAGTACAAGTAGAGCCAAAAAAATAAAAAATCAGCAGCAGCCACAACATAAAATGCAGCTGCATGTGTTATTTTGAGTACCCCAAAGAAAGAATTCATTAGATCTGGGCTCGAATAGCTTCACTGGCAACCTGTGAATAGCTGGGTCATGTTTAAAACCCTGCTGATCACTTTCAAAGCCATTCATAACCCTGCTCCCCCAACCTCCAGCTCCACCTCCCCTTTTCAGTTGTGGTATTGGAAGGGTTGTCAGATGCATAATTCCAGCAGTTGTAAATGTGCTTAATGGGGGAACCAGAGAATGGGCTGGCATGCTACAACCTCTTTAAGTTGCCTGCTGAGCCAAGTGCTCTTCAAATGCCAGTATTTGTTTTATCTGCACGTTTCTTCAGGTAAAATATAACTGCCCTGTGGAAGCCCATGACTCCATTTTCACACTGTCCAGACCTGAGAAGGTGTTGATAAACAGGGGTAACAAACTTCAAAGAGCACCCGCATTGACATTGGTTGTATGGCTTTTAAAAATAAAAATACTGGCCATTTCTCTGTGTTTTAAGTCTGCAAAGGCTAGGCGGTATACTAAAAGAGAACTTGATATAAAGTCTGTATTTATTTGTAACAAGATCTTTCTGTTTTTGTCTACTTTTTAGTCAGAGGTCATTATGGCAGCTCTACAGTACATTTTAAAGTGCTTTCTTCTATGTTCTCTTGTAAGTATGTACTGATAAGGGGCAAAATACAGGCATGCTGCCCACCCCTTGCCTTAATCTCCCTGTTTTTTTTTGTTGCACATATAGCGCAATATTGACCTGAAGGTATTTGAGTGCTTTACAAGCGCACCAGTTACACTGCACTCTTGCTTCCTTGCTTCTTACGGGTCAGAGCCTTCTCCTTGCCTCGGCTTTCTCCTAGGCCTTCATGTGTGTCCCTGCCATGGACCATGGACAAAGTATACCTTCCTGACTGTGGCCAGTGTCCTTCCAATGGCCACAGACTCCTGCAGATACTCACGCTTAACCATGCACTCTCATAGACTGCATGTCTCTGCAGGTAGTCTCACCTCCCCCATGCTGTTCGTTGTTGCTTTACCAACCCCCTCCAGCTGTTCGTTGTTGCTTTACAAATCCCGCACCCTCCTCCCGCTGTCTGTTGTTACTTTATCACCCTCCTCCTCTCGCTGTCCGTGCTTTATTTCCCACTCCTGTTGTTCCAATGTCTGAGCTTTATTTCCCACCTTCACCCCTCTCTTGCTGCCTGTGCTTTATTTCCCATCCCACCCTCCATTCCTCCTCGCCTGCAAGATAGGTCTGCTGTTTAATACTTGCTATTTGCTCCCAGGAAAATCTTGCTTAGGCTTGTACTTTGAAATGTCCATGAAATGGTAACTCTTGATGTGCTATTTACGGAGCTATTTACAGAGCAGTATTGGAAATAAACAAATCATCGTATATGTTCTATGCATTTTGGGAAAAGAGGTTTGTGGTTTGGTCCACCCACCTGTTATGTGGTCTGTAGTTGTTGGTTTCTCCCTTCACACGTTTTTTTGCATATTTATGCCAAAGCTCCTTTTGTGGGTGACTGACGTCAGGCCTGTCCCAACTCTCACAGTCTACCTATATCCAGGTGCTCCCCTGAAGATGACAAAATGGCAGCAGGGCTGCACTGCATATTTAACACCTAATCCAGTTCCAGCTATTAAGCCAAAAGTGCATAAATTCCTAAAATACGTGCAACAAGTATAACAAAAAAACATTGACAAAGCCAAAAGATTTTGCATAGGCGAAACCTACTGGCTTTGCCAGTGCTTGTTCTTTAGGCACAGAATAGTAAGTGATTTGGCCAGAACAGGATGCTGAGCCAATACCGAGACTCAAACCTATTGCCTCCGTTCCAATTCGACACCTACGGCTTTAATGCCACACTGCCCGCCCCTCCATGTTGATGTTTTTAGAGTGTTAACGCAATGGTTTCACAGCGAATAGAAACTAACCATGTGTTAAACCTCTTAAGTAAAATGAACACAGGCGCCTTGTCTACTGGTAAGACATGCCAAAAGACAATCACTGAGTCTGTGCTTGCGTTTTATAATGCCGGTTTTCACGGCTACAGTTCCTAAGAGGGAGGGCTCGGGCTATCAAGGGCTCACCCACCTCTAGTACTGCTTGCACAACAACAACAACGCCGTACACAGTATGAAAGCCACATCTGCTGACTGGGGAGTGCATTTTATACCTGTGTACAGTCTCGGTTTGATGTGATGGACTAAGTAAGCACTGGCAGAAAGGCACGGCCAGCAGACGAGTAGGGGTGGTGGCATGGGGTGGGCCAGCAGTGTTCTACCCGTTTCCTTCTTAATTTCTACTTATGCTGCCGACATTGTGACGCGCGGGCAGCAGTGATCAGGCAGGCGATAGGCGGTCTGCTCGCACACGCTTGTGGCACAGGCGGGTAAACCCATCTCACTGCTGTAGGAACGATAGCTAGGCTGGCAAGTACTTGCTGTTAAGCACAAGTCCATCCTCTGTTCACCTCTCCATCAGCATGGTCGACCCTTTCACCTGCAATGCCTATCGGCTATTATCACCAAGGTGCGGAGTAGTACGAGGCAAAGGCCCAGAGGTACTAAAGAGATCTGGTTGTTAAACATTTTCCACGGGCAAAGTGGCAGGTTTTATGCGTATATAGGTCCAGATTTACTAAGTTTTCAAGCAACGCATTGCAGCATCTAAATTTGAGCAGAAGAAATAAAACCGCCTAAATAATACTTATCAGGCAGCCTATTTGCATCTCATTTTGTCAAACTCACTAGGACATGCAGCGCAGGGCAAAGTACCAACCTGGTCACAAAGCAGTGCTGCACAACCACGACACAGTGGTGCATCCGGGCCGGTCAGTAGATCTGGTGGAGAGTTTCATTATTTAAATCTGTTATTTGAAAACAATTCAACAGTCTGTATCATAGGCAGTAAATTACTGAATAATTGTTAATTAAGGGAGTCTAGGGTCTCCCAGCAAGCCCACAGGTCACATGACCTGACCGTCCTAGCAAAGGTTTTTAAGAAAGTGGCGAGTTCTCAGTTAGGAGACTGCTTATTAAAGTCCACAGCCTGGGGATGAACCAGCCTGATTTCATCCCCCAGGGGGAAATCAAACTGATTTGTTGTACGTCGAAAAACTACTAGCAACTATGGCTAATGGGGTAGAGCCTTAGTGGTGGTGAAGCTCGATGTGTCAGCAGTCTAGGATATCATATATGACTCTGATCTTGTAGAGGTTATAAACTACTGGGGTCGCTCATAAAGATTTAAAATGGTTGGCTTCGTTTATCGAGGATCACTGCTTTAGAGAATGTGTTCAAATGGTTGAAGTTCCACCTTGATCTGGAGTACAGAAGGTCTCTCCGTTGTCCCCCGGTCACCTCTTTAGTATTAACTAGTCTGCACGTGATCTGGATTTGTCACAACTGCACGGTCCACATGCGGTCAATTTTTCCACTTTTAAGTAATCATGTGTCATCAAGGCTCTTAGATGCTGAACACTCACTAGTCACTACCATACTTTTAATCTATGGATGGACGCTAACTGGCTAACCCTAACTAGTGATAACTGAGCCGATGTTTGTGAGTTCAAGTGGTGTTGGCAAAAACTGGCCTCAGAATTTAAATCACTTTACGATCTATAACTGCCAAATTTTACCTCTGTGAATGGTTAAGGTATTATGGGGTCATGATGGAACAAAGGTTGAGTGCTGAAGATCTGTAATAATCACAAATGGCTGAAATTTAAAGAGTACATTTTGATTCATAAAACTATATGGTCATTGGGCCCGCACTACTTGAAAAATTAGGTGGTTAATTTTTTCCTAGTTGGAGTTTCAGACTGCCACTTAAGGTGCTTAGTAAGTCAGAGATTTCAAAAACGTATGTATGCGGGGGCACCATTATTCGTTTTTCTGTGGATTTTTGTAATGATATTACTTTAAAACAAAGGGACGAATAGTACTTCGTGGCATTTACAAAGACAAAAACTCATTTTCTTTGAAGTCATATCCAGCAGGACCAGCCTAGGATACATTGTAGGAAGCTGGCTCTGTATATCTTATGAAAAAGTGAGATATAGTGTGCACATAGTCCAAGGGTTCCCCGGAGGCTTTAGATAGGCTAAAGTCGACAGTACTAATGCTCTCTTTTGTGGTAGAGTGGCCGAGCAGTTCGGTTTATCAGAGGTTAGTGCTAAGCATTTGTTGTACACACAGTCAAGAAATGAGGCACACACTCAATGACTGATGTCTCCAATGTTTTATGTATCAAAAAATATCAAAAATATACTTTGTTACTTTATTTCTAGAACCAAACGGGTCTTTGTTGCAGGTAAGTACAGTTTCAAAAATGTATCACTTTCAAGTATCAAATGCACCTTGGTTGTAATTCACAGTTAAAACAGTTTTCAGATAAGCAATACTTTACAATATCAAAAATAGACAGTGCAATTTTCATTGAAGACAATGCAGCCCCTGGGAGTGGGGGGGGGCATACACAGTTTACAGGTAAGTACTAGACTTACAGTCTTAGGGAGTTAAGGTGTCCACAGAGCAAAGTTTAGGAAGACACCAAGGGTGCATCACCAGCAACACGGGCCGGCCGGGTGCAGAGTTCAAATTTGTTGTTGCGCGCCCAATGGAATCCTATGGAGACCGGGGGCACTTGGTTGAACGGTTTGCAGGTAAGTACCCGCAGTCTCAGGGCACAGGCCCCGGGGGTTTAGATCAGGGGTAGGGGGGGTGGGGAGGGAGGGTGTGGGGGTATCACAGGTCAGCACCAAACACACACCCTTTGCGGCACAGGGGCGACTAGGTGCAGGGTGCAAACACAGTGTCGGGCACCCATTGCTTTTCAATGAGGAACTCCAGGTTCACAAAGAGGCTGCAGGTGTGGTCCAAGGGGTCAGTTTAGGAAGACCAACAGCTGGACAGGTAAGCTGAGGCTCCTCTGGATGTCAATGGACCATCAGCTGGGTTCCTCAAGGCCAGGGAGCTGCGGGTGCAGGGGTACCTTTAGGCATTGGGTATCTTCACCAGATCCGGTCGTGGTCAGGGGAGGGGGTCCTCTGGATTCAGACTGCAGGCGTCGTCGTGGAGGCCAGGAGGGGTCAAACTGGGGTGGACTTGAGTTCGGAATCGCCTAGAGACTCTCTCTGTTCAGGTAGGCGACCTGGACTCGGGCAATGGGCGTCTGGTGCTGAGTGGGCAGGACTTGTGGATCTGGAGGGCTTTGGAGTCCTTGTTGAAGGTTTCTTTGTGGACAGGGCCGCTGTCCTCTGGAGTTCTTGGTTCATAGGGAGACAGGCAGTCCTCTGGGGGTTTGTAGAGTTTGCTGGTCCTGCAGGATAAGTTGTCTTTTTGCAGCAGGAGTATTGAAGCTGCAGATAGGCCGGTAGGCTTGGGGCCAAGTCAGTTGTTATCTGGAGTCTCTGCTGGTGCAGCTCTTCAGCACTTCTTCTTTAAGTCGGCAGAAATCTGAAGAGCAAGGTTCAGGGGTGCCCCTAAATACTAGATTTAGTGGCATTACAGGGATCAGAGGGCAGTAGCCAATGGCTACTGACCCTGAGGGTGCCTACACCCTTCCTGTCCCCACTCTTTTTGGGGAGGGGGTACACACCTAACCCTATTGGCTATCTCCCTCCAAAACAAGATTGAGGATTCTGCCAGGAGGGGTTCACCTCAGCTCTGGGCATGCTAGGGGTGATCCCAGCTGGGGTGGACACTCCTCCTGGTGTTTACTAACTTTCCCGCATAACCTGCTGCCAAAAAGTGGGGCCTGGTCCAAGGGGCGGGCATCTCCACTGGCTGCAGTGCCCTGAGGCAGCATAACAAAAGGCAGGAGCCTTTGAGGCTCACGGCCAAGTGTTACTGTTCCTGCAAGGGGGTGGTGTGAAGCACCTCCACCCAGTGCAGGCTTTGTCCCGGACTCCTGACAGCACAAAGGCTCTCACCCCATGGGTTCAGAAACTTGTCTGGTGGTGGCAGGCTGGCATAGACCAGTCAGCCAACACACTAGAGAGTTGGGCGAATTTCAGGGGGCATCTCTAAGATGCCCTCTGGATGTATTTTACAATAAATCCAATACTGGCATCAGTGAGAATTTATTGAGCTGAGAAGTTTGATACCAAACATCCCAGTCTTCAGTGAAGCCATCATGGACCTGTGGAGTTTGTAATGACAAACTCTCCGCCCATGTACTCAATATGGCTACACTACACTTACAAGGTATAAGAATGGACTTAGACACTGTAGGGGCATATTGCTTGAAGAATGCGTTCTTTTCCCAGTTCCCTAATTGTGACTGGATCCTTGGGAGCTGGTACGCTACTTTTGCTGTGTTGTCCGTAAAGAGCTATACATTTATTTCCCGAGATGAAAAGCCTTGAAGGTCAAACACCTACTGTAAACAATACTGATGAGTAGTCAACCGAGTGAAAGCTAGACGGTGCCCAGTGGTCAAACTTGCTAACCCCTCTCCAATAGGCAACTAACAGGAGGGTGCACCACTTTTAAGGAGGAAATTGAGGATCTGAAATCCCCTCTAGGACTGAGATGTCACTGGTCATGTATGCGATCAACCAGTGCCTAGACAACTGCTTTAATTCCATGGTTGGATGTAATACCTTGCTTTCCTTAGCAGGTGAAAACAAAAGTAACATGACTAAAATGTGTGTGTTCATTGTGTCATTGTGGAAACTTATCAAAATGTGCATTATGGCTTTATTTCAACACTGCAGATATATGCATTATATTGCAGAAGTGTGGAAACTTAGCAAATAGCAACATTATTACTGATTTGCATTAGAGGTTAATTCGCAAAACATCAAATGTGCCCCTTGATGCAGCCTTGTGAACATTTGTCACGTGTTGTTAGACTTGGCATCATTGGCATGGTCTCCCCTAACTTTTTGCCTCTACTTCCCAGGTTGCTTCTGTGTGCTGGACTCTGTTTTTGCTGTTTTGTTTGCTCTGGACACTTTACCACCGCTGACCAGTGCTAAAGTGTAAATGTTCCCTGTATAAATTACATATGTACATTGGCTTATCCATGATTGGCATATTTGTTTTACTAGTAAGTCCCTAGTAAAGTGCACTAGAGGTGCCCAGGGCCTGTAAATCAAATGCTACTAGTGGGCCTGCAGCACTGGTTGTGCCACCCATATTAGTAGCCCTGTAAACATGGCTCAGACCTGCTACTGCAGTGTCTGTGGGTGCAGTTTTAAACTGCCAATTCGACTTGGCAAGTGTACCCACTTGCCAGGCCTAAACATTTCCTTTTTATACATGTAAGGCACCCTAAGGTAGGCCCTAGGTAGCCCCATGGTCAGGGTTCAGTGTATGTTAGAGGTGAGACATGCACTTATGTGTTTTACTTGTCCCGACTGTGAAATACTGCCAAATTGGGTTTTCACTGTTGCAAGGCCTATCGCTCTCATAGGTTAACATGGGGGCTGCCTTTAAATATTATTTAAGCACAGATTCCCTTTGGGAGCAGACAGACATGTGGAGTTTGGGGTCTCTGAACTTACAATTTAAAAATACATCTTTTAGTGAAGTTGGTTTTTAGACTGTGTGTGTAAAAATGCCACTTTTAGAAAGTATGCATTTTCTTGCTTAAACCATCCTGTGACCCTGCTTGTTTGTGGATTCCCTAACTGGGTCAGTTTGACAGTTGGGCTGTTTGCACTCTCCTCTACACAGTGAACCAAAGGGAGCTGGGGTTTAGCCTGCATATCCTGATGGGCCATTAGGGCTGAGGGGAGATGAGAAGTGGTCGCTTACTCTTGAAAGGGCCCTGCCTGCTCTCACACAATGCTGTCTCCAACCCCCTGGTGTGTGTTCGGGGCCTGGCCTGGGCAAGGCAGGATCTTGAAAACAACAGACTTCTCTTTGAAGTAGGTGTACTTCAAAGGCAGAAAGGGGTATAAGAAGAGCACCCAAAACCCTGAAAATCAGATTACTTCTGAAACCAAAAATAACCTCTGCCAAGGAGAAGAGCTGAGAAGCTGGAGGGGGAGTACTGCCCCTTTGCCTGTGAGTCTGCTATGCTGGGTCGGCCTGCAGTAGCTGCTTCTACCTGAGAGAGGACAAAGACTGACTTTTGTGTGACTTCCCATTGGTGAATAATCTCCAAAGGCTTGAACTGAGCTTGCCTCCTGTTGTTGAAGACTCAGGGACATCAAAGACTTCACTATGCCAGCACCTGGACTTTCTGCTGCAAGTCTGGCCCTGCCAAGTGGTGACCTAACCTGTCTTTGGGCCCTTGAAAGGTGAAGCTGGTGGAAAAGGACAGAAATCCACGCAAAGACCGCCATGCAGGCAATTTTTGATGCACCACCCGCCTCGCGGCTGATAAACGAGGCGCCGCTGGCCTCGTGGCTAAAATCGACGATCCACCTGCATCGCGGCTAGGAGATCGACACAACGCAGCTGGAGAAACGACGTGCAACACCCGCAGCGACTGCTGTTAACGACATACGCCCCACGCAGCGCAGTTTCTCGACACAGTGCAACCGGATTTTGACGCAACATCGCTGGATACGGAAAATCATCGCAAAGCTTGCCCGGACCCGAGGTTCTCACCCGGATCGATGCATCACTCTCTTGCGGGAGAGAAGAAACGACGCACGCCGACCTGACCGGAGGAGGAACGGCACACAGTCTTGTTTGCAAGTGAGAAATTGATGCATCACTAGCCTTTTCCGACGCACACTTGCCCGTGCGGCTTTAGTTTGAAGCTACCCAGGTACTTTTGTGCGCTAACAGTGTTCTCACTGTTTTCTAAGGATTTAAGACTCTTATTCTTTTTAACATTCATATCTTAACTTGTGTATGTTGGATTTTTGTCGTTCTGGTCTTATTTTGCTTAGATAAATATTACCTATTTGTCTAAACCTGTGTTGTGTCATTTTGTAGTGTTTTCACTGAGTTACTGTGTGTGTTGGTACAAATACTTTACAACTTGCTTCTGACGTTAAGCTTGTCTGTCGTGCCAAGCTACCAAGGGGGTAAGTGGGGGTTAACTCAGGGCGATTCTCCTAGAGTGAGGGTCCCTGCTTGGACAGGGGGTAACCTGACTGTCAACCACATAACCCATTTCTAACACGTGAATTATGAAGATTCAGCAGCAGTGTGCTGAGAAACGGGTATTATGTTTCAGCACTGGGCCACGAGACAGTGGAGGGCTAGCACGGCATGTATTGAATACTGACAAAAGGGTTGATCGCCACCATTGGGTATAGGTCCCACTGCGGCAAGATTGCAACGATAGACCAAACGCAAACTACTGGACCATCAATGTTCTCCACCCATTAGAACTGCATTAGAACGACATCCAAAGTTCAGTTATAGGTTCTTTTAAGATGCAACTTGCGCACTTACACCTGTACACTTGCATTAAAACCATATCCTCTTCTGATTGATGTTACTGGTCCAGCGAGCATTAAATGACTGTTTAACAGACCTTTACCCAAAAACGAATTGAAGTAGAACCAAGAATCCCATCCACCCCAAACAAACTGGTGTTAGCTCCTGTATAGTTTTCACCAATTTTATTGGTCCAGTGTGCTTAAAAATACTTTACTCATTCAGTTGTTAATTTGTGTTGGAGGTGGACAGTGACATTCATTTTTAAGGACCATTGCTTGTTTTTTCATGATCAGACTTTCACCCATAGCAAAAGAGGAACGCAGCAAAGTGATAAAGGAGGAGGAGTGAGCTATAGTAAACAGTGTCAAAATGAGAACTCAAGGACTAAAAAACCTGTATGTAAGACTGAGGTGGAGCCAGGACGTGTACGGTGATGGAAGAGGCGGAATCTGAACTAGGCCGCTGTGGCATTCGGCAACCTCGACATTCTGCAGTGCGAGTTCACGGGCTTCTAAGAAAAACTTTAGGCCCCTGCGCTTATTTTTTCAACTTACAACTCAAGCACGGTCCCCTTGCAAACCGCTTCCGTTGTTAGTGAGCCACTGCCATTTGAAGGAAAGAGTAGGGCCGCACAATGCAAGTGTGAAGAGAAAATCTTCAGAGTTCTGAACAGTGCTTGTTTATGCCAATGTCTGCGGTGAGTGGCCGCTGGTACTCATTTTTGGGGACCTGGACTAATTGGCCATCATCAGACAAAGAGAGTAACGCAGAAAAGAGAGAAAGGAGGTAGAGAAAGATGGAGGGCAAAGTGACAAATGGAGAAAGAAGGTTAGAAAAGGAACCTGCAAGAGTCAGCTTAGAAGACAAGAATTATAGGGTCATGGAAGAAAGAGGACTGTGGTGGAGGCAAGAGGATGGGCAGCTTTGGTATTCGGCATCTCTGCCATTCCGCAGCACTACAGGTAGAAATCCATGAATATCTGCATTTATTGTTTTTTTACGTTTTTATTTTACAAAGTAAGCCTTGTATTTGTCACAACGTCTGTTAAGATTTTCCTGGTGCACCACCTTCAAACCCCCTGTGAAATATTATTGCAATAGGTACAACGTCTGCTAATACCTCTGCAACAAAGGCGGGGTAGCAGCATACTCCTCCATCAAAGTGTTTAGAATTCCTTTCCAATGTTTACCACAAACGACCTCACAGTGCTTAACATTGTACAGTTTCAAAACATTGGCTTTAACACGTCTTGGAAACAGTCCTAGCCCTCCTGTGAGTATACCTTTACAGCTCATCCACTTTTAATATTTGTTTCGCTCACTTTAGTTCAAAATGAACTATTTGCTGCTCCTTTTCCCATTTTTTTTTACAAGCCCACCATAAACGCTGCAAGAGTGACTTTAAATGACATACTATGTGGCTGTCCTTTAGATTCGAAAAAAATGAATCTCTCAACTAAGGTTTATGAATTCCTTGACAAAGTGACATTTGTTTTTTTTCGTAAAAGAATTATCAATATTTAAACGAATGTGCATGAATTCCAAGGAGCCGTGCAGTAGAGCTCTTATGCAACCCTCCCTCCCTCACCATGGAATGGGAGGTGGAGTGTGGAGACGAGAAGAAACACCATCTGGACACATTTGAGGGACATCCTCGTGTAGGGAAAAAAATCCCGCTCTTGCAACAGACTCGCTCGAGCTCACGTGCCTACGCCAAGCACCAAGAACCAACCATATTTTTGGGAGGCAAGGCAGAACGTGTGCATGGAGGGATGCAGTAAGTTCCTTTATAAATGCAACAGTGTGAAGTCCCGTATGAATCAGCACAGGGATAAACTCACTGACAACACGAGTTGAAGAGCTCAAACAAGCAATTACGTTGTTTCTCGTGGTTCTTGGGCATCCGGCCTGGGAAGGTTTACGAGAAAGAGAAAATGAGAATCTAAAAAACAAAGCGACACCGAAAGAGAAACACAGGGAAAGGGAAATGAAAGACACACAGGAAAAGAGAGAGAAAAATATACAGTAAGACCGAGATAAAGAGATGGGGGGTGAGGTGGAACTTGAGACATAGGCGCCAAAACAGCACAAGAACAAGAGACAGACTACGGAAGTAAAAAATTAGGATTAGCGGTGTGCAAAATTATGCCTGTGAGACCTTTACCACACCCACATTGGTGGTGCAAAATGTGTCATGCCAATGTAACTAGTGAAGTTTTTATTTAAAATATATAAGCAAAGCACAACAGTTCTGGGCGTAAGTGTTCAGAATTGTGGCCTACTCCGGAAATCCCTTTGAGGGCTCACTTAAGCCCAGCCAAGGCTCCTGAAGGTCAGATACATTCACTCAAATGTCCCCCTCTATAATCTGGTGCACATGGATTAGAAGAATGGCCAGTGGCTTTTCTCCATATTATTATGGACAAGATGCTTGGGACTAGTCAATCGTCTTGGAATTCTCTATGGGCCCTGCAAGAGCCCTGGTTGGTCTGGCCTGAGCCCCCAGCTGCCTTCCACCCTGCCTGATCAGCCTGTCTGGAAGCCAGGCATCTCAGAGAAAAGATATGGTTACTGAAGAAAAACTGCTCCGGGCTAGCCAGAAGTACCGATTAAGGCTCATTTGAAGTTTTCACCGCAGCCCTGGGTCCTAAAAGATGAATACATTTTCTTGAATACCCCCTTCTGTCACCCTGTGTGCATGCAATACAAGAAAGGCTAGTGGCCTTCCTCCAGATCAGTAGATACAAGGTGTCCGAGACCTGCTTCGTACTGCGAGCAGTCTGGTCAATTCCAATAACAAGCGAGCCGCCTCCATGCCATCTAGATACGTGACTCCCAGTGGTTTGTGTTGAACTTCTGTGGCATTCAGCTACATGAGTTTGAGCAATAATAGTCCTTGTGTTTCCCTTAAATGCCTTGGGCTGCAGGCACGCTACTCCGAATTGATCAGCATGTGTCTATCCTTCACCAGCAGGTGAACCCTGTTTGTGATAGGAATTGGAGATTGCAGTTATTTCTCATGAACGAGAAATTCCCAGTAAGTGTGGGTCATAAGCTCGCATTGATTAAGTCCCTGCCCTCTGCCCACACCGCCTGTTGCTATTACTAATTGGATGGTTTGTGAGCTCCTCTTATCAGCCCTGACGGGGGTAGACAACAGCACTGGCAAAGATCTGAGAAGATGATCAATCTTGATTTTCTAGAGGAAGTACAAGTTGTAACTAGAGTTCCATAGGTGAACCTGCAGAAGGATCATTAAGAGCAAAGTGACTATAGTGTTGAGGGTGGCAGCCTGAAACTCGGCCACCTCTAAGGTGGAACCCAGTAACAGGGCCTGAAAGCTCCCCTGGCTTGCTGACTGCTTGGGCAAGGTCCAGGTGAGGTGGGTTTCTTTACCTGCTTAGGAGGATACATCCAATACATGTGTGGACTGGGGACTTCTGGCCGGGGGAGGGGCCCAATGTGACAAATCCCTCCCCAGATGGAACCCAGGCTCTCCCAGCATGATCCCAGTGAACCGAACTGTAGTAACTCCTTGGACTTAGCCTGAGATACAGAGAGACCCTGCTACCTTGGAGCTCCTATGCTGGTCACAGCTCATCTGGGCTTCAAGTGACCAAGGAATGGCCTGCCATGGGTGGGAGGGCAGCCTCAAATGGGAAGAAGCTGGTGCCATGACTGAGCACCTGCCTCCTCTTGGATGAGGCACCATATCGCTCAAAGATGCCCTGGGCACGGACCCCATCAGTTGTGCGCAGTTGTTGCGTCGGCAAGAGAGAGGTGAACTGGGCCATTTGGGCTTCCATGCGCTGATGCCAGTTGTGGCTTTGTGAATCATGAAGGTAGAGGATAACCTGCCTCTTCTCCACCAACACCTCTCCACCTGGCATGAGTAGGGAAAGAACCTGGTGGCTCAGCATGGGCCGCAGGCTAGGCAAAGAAGTCTCTATGATCAGGGTCGAGCCCTGCCTTCTGCCAGCTAAGGTGGGTGGTGCATGGCTGATGTGCAGGTGAGGCGAGCCTAACTTATAGTCAGGCATGGCTAATGGGTCCTGTGTGGCTGGGGTTTGAGGATTTGTTTAGACCCATCTGAATATCTGGGCGGAGCTGCCTCCCTCCACTGCCATGTGAGCCTTTTGCCTGTGGAGTGGGGGTCCCAGCTGAGTGCTTGGAAACTCTTTTTCATTTGTCGAGGCTGACTCCCAGAGGGGAGGTCTGGTGGTCTGCTGTGCCTTCTCGCTGTGTGAGCAACAGACAAGCAAGGGTTATTTTAGAAACAATTGAAGGGCACATTGATCATCGATAATTCAAACTCACCTTGACACTCCGGATTCTTACAGGGGCTCCGTCTGTCTGGGGGCCGCTTAAAGATCAATCGCCCTGGGCCCTATCAGTGCACAGCTGGGGCTGTCTCAGGAAGCTCTGCTCCCTTTGTCATCCTCACCCCAAAATCTTTATGTGATCATCAATGCAAGACCTGTCCCCTGGTGCAGGTCTGGGGCACCCCTCCTTGCAGGTCAGTGGGATGACCAGATGGGGTGACTGGGTGTCGGGAGAGGTGCAGAGAAACACATCCATGGCCTGAGGCAGGGTCCTTTTGAGGTGGGGCTTCAAATCACTGTCCACAATGTACATAGCCACTCTTGTTTGTAGTTCCCATTTAACTAGATACTCTAGTCATTGGCTGGCCTAGGCCATATGGCCAGTGGTTGGACAGGGTCATCTATTTGGAGGCCAGCCTAAGCCATCTGACTGGAGGCTGGGAGACCAAATGACCAGAGGGGGAGCCAGCGTGGCTATCTGCAATTTGTTGCTTCTGCTGGTTTCCATACGCCCTCATGGCTAGGCTCAGAAAGTGTAAGGCAAGGGGGAGTCAAACTACCTTGGCTAACCAGGGCTGAATTTCAGGAAAGCAGATATCACCCATGGCATTTAGGGCCCAGTGGCTGCATTGGCAACAGCCAGCCAGGAAGAGTCTGCAATTGTCCCTTTCAGGGGATGGTGACATGGGACCTGAGTGATGTCGAGATCTCCTCTGGGTTAACTGGTTCCAAGAGTTGCCAGCAAGACTTGGGGTGAAGCCAGTGCCTCATATCTGAAAGGTCTGGTCCCACGGTCCCTAGTAAGAGACAGGTGAAGCCACTGCTTTCATCCGGTCGGCGCACTCGCCACAGGCCACGACTCAAGGCACCCACCTTCCGTACAATGGCAGGGTGGGGGGGTGTCAGACTGAAGAGGTGTCAGCAGCTTACTTGGGCTGACAGCTCCAAAAATTGCCAGCGAGAGGTGGGATCAGGCCAGTGACTCATGCCCAAAGAGACCCTGTCCCCCCAGGCACCAGCCAGAGTGATCTTCCCTTCCCAGGGCAGGGTGGCGTCAGACCACAGAGGAATCTGTGGCTCCCCCAAGCCGACCAGCTCCAAGACTCGAACAGTGGGAGGTAGCTGAAACAATGGCTTTCACTTGGGCGGCCTCGCAGGCAGGAGAGCTCGGCCATGTTCCAGGCCACCTTCCCAACTGGCAGTAGGATGCCACAGGAGCAGGCAGAAGTCTGGGCCGGCTGAAGAGTTCCAGTAATCATTGGTGCGAGGCAAGTGAAGCCATGATTTTCGCCTGGGAGCCCCAGTCCCCACAGGCCAGGGTTCAAGGCACCACACAGAGCCACTTAGCCTGCCGGGGCAAGAGTGGCACCCCACCTTCATAGGTTTCCTACGTTTTAAGACATCCACTAGTTAGCTTATTTGCTTGGAAAATCAAATCATGTGTTGGCTAAAATGCCACCAGTGATGTGTCATTCTGAAGGCCAATCCAACCACTGAACAAGTATGGGTGCGCCAACAAAAAGCCCTGTCCATGAGCTACGTCACCAGCTAAGCAGGCCTCATTTAAATTTCAACACAGTTACAGTAGAGCAAGTTAAAGAATGATAGTGTGAGAAAGAGAGAAACTTGATTTCTCTGAAATACTGGCACGCACCTTAGTGGTCTTCACCCCCTCCGAAAAGAAACTCTACGGGAGTGCATAAAAAGTCAAAGAGGAGTGAAGCGTTGCCAAAAAGAGATATGACTTATGAAAACACATTATTTAGCACTGCAAACCGAAGGAACAGCCTCTAAGTACTGGACTGAGGCTGTCTGGTGTTGTCAGCTCGCTCACATTGAATCACAGTTCACACTGTTTTTATGCAACAATAATTTGTACAGGTGAACGTTATTTATTCTTTCCACCCCACTCTCCCGACGCTGAATATTAATTACTCTGGCTCAGTTGTCCACAATGCTGTGCACTACTGTACCGAGCTTTTGCAAAATGACAAGTGCTGCTAAATCTCTTTCTTGTCTACATTTTTTTGAGGAAGAAATGAGAATACTGGGCTTTGCAGGAATGACTCAAGTTATTTGAGCACTGACTCACAAACACAGATGGCACAAGAACAAGAGAAACACACGCCTTATCACAGTGCCCTTTACAATTTGTTCAGAGACCTCTTTCCTTAACTATTAGGACATTTGTAAGAATTTGTCAGAATAGCATTCATCTGTGTAAAAATGTCTTGTGGCGCTATTGAAAAGGAACTGGAGAGGAGACTTCCACATATCTTGGATGTTTATTTAAACATCTATGTTTAAAGATTTCTACGAAAGACCTGCGAGTTTAACTCACTCTTGAGAAAAGCAGGAGAATTTCATAATTTGGATCAGTTCACCACACATGTTCTTACACACCATCTAGTTTCTAGCATTTGATCTAAGATTTCTAGAAAAAGAAAAGGTGGGAAAACCTACTCATTACAAATCAGAGAAACTGATAATAAAAGACCCGATGCATAATGCACTCCACTTTCAACAAGGTGCTTCAGTGTACAAGCCCCAGTGCAAAGATCCGAGTTCAGCAGAGGACAATTCAAATGTCCTTAAATCAAAAATGACTCTAGCTGCTGCATTTTCAATATGATGCAACCTTTTCTATTCCTTAACTATACATCCTGCATACACCAGATTACAGAAATCCAAGCATGATTGTTCGAAGGCTTTGACTACCATTGCCCTCTGAAGCAGGTTAACAAACGATTCATCAGAGTCTTCGAATAAAAAGAGCCTGTTTTCATGACAGCTGATGTTTGACGGTTCAAAGCGGATAATTTTACATCAGTCTCTGTAGCGTGAATTCAACAAAGTCTGAAGATCAGTAATTTGCAAAATACGTATTCCGGAGGTTACAAGAGGGACACACAACAGACTGGTGTAAAAGAACAAAAGAGAAGGTGATGCTGGTCTAAGCAGCTAAGTCAGTGGAGTCAACAGTGAAGTTTGCATGGCAAGGTGGGGAGAATTGGTGGATGGTTTGATAAGAGAAACTATGAAAGAAAAATACATCATTTAGCTTTACTATCTGACTAGCAACCTAAATTTCTATAGATTAATCAAATATTCATCCCTATTGAGGATCATTTGACTACAAGGAGTATTGCAGTTGTCTTCTTGTTGGTATTTTGCCTTTCCTGTTGTATCACTTTACTTTTAACAAAGATATAATGCCTCAGATGTTTTCATTGTTGCATAGCGAGATAAGCAAACATCCATCTATTTGCATTTAATATCTATTAACATTAACCACTGAGGAGTAAGGGCTCTAAACTCCACTCCCTAAATAGGCCACAACTGTTCGGATTTCACAGCCGGAGTTACAGTATGAATTGCAAAGCTTTAAAGTGGGGATAAGTGGGGTTCCCTTGTGAATTAAAGAAATATACTAACGATGGAGAATTATAATTACAAGTAACTACCATTATTTGTCACCAGCATTGGACTTTCATGGATTCACATTTTTTAGAGTACCATGCAGTATAGCGATGAGTAACAAAGAAAAGAGAGAGAAGACTCACCTTTTTGAAAAAATTGTGAAACCCTGCTTGTTCAATAGCAGACTTTCTCACTGTTTTTGTGTGGAAACAGTAGACCCTTGTGAAGAAGTGATGGCTCTTTCTAAGTTGACACATTGCTGATGTTGGCCTTTGGGAGTCCAGCATAAAGAGTCACTTTTGCAGCAACACCCCTTGTGGAACAAGGTCTGACTATTCTTAAATAGTGGTTGACTTTAACCTAGTGATACCTTGCTTGGAAAAGGGTCTACACTTATTGGGATGTCCACAGGAAACAAAGAGCTGGTACAATTGCCTTAAAGAATGAGTCCTGGCCATCTCAGATCTCCAGAACCTCCCAACATCCAGAGTGCTGAGCTCCTACCTTCAAGAAGAACGATCTGAGGACAACATGCTCATTCTGGTGAGCATCAGAGGGCAAATTCTTTATGAAGGACCAATTAGCATGCCGATTGGCCTCGTCTTTGGTGAATTTCATGTATGGCTCTTTTATCATGAATGTTTGTAGCTTGCTGATGCTTCTTGCTGATGTTAAAGCTTGCAGCAGAACTATTTTCCAAGAGGCTTATTTGAAATCAGGGCTGAAACGGACTCTTCGTTTTACCCTTGGACTGCAGATACACGAGGTGCCAAAGCCATGCATGAGTCATTACAATGCTGAGACAATTCTCCCTCTGGATCTTGGCGATCGTTTGTGAAGCAAAGGCAAACAGTTGAAAAGCAGAAGCTAACGTTTTGCTCCACAGCACTGAAAATGCATCTTCCCCTCAATAAGGGTTGCTAGAGTGTGACAGGAAAGAACAAGCATTTATCTAGAACCAAAATGGTTAATTTTCAGCGTCACCCTTAGTTAGGGTATCCTGTTCAAAGCTTTATGATTTAGTGCCAGATGTATACAGCTTATGGTTTGAAATTAGCAAACAGCAAATTTTTGCGATTCACTAATTGGTAATCGCAAAGACCTATGTAGGAAAGTGGGTTCAACACATTTTGTGCTTCCCAGTGGGTTGCAAATAGACCTACCTCATAAATGAGGTAGGTCTTGGTTTGTGGCTCAATGGGAATGGCAAAAATCACAGGGATGGTGTCCTGCCCGGGTCAACAGACCACTAGGTCTGTGAATGCTTTACAATAAAGCATTTTTTGAATGCAGTCCGTTTTTCTTAAAGGAAAAAGGATTCGTTTAAAAAAAAGAAAATGTAAAATTTTTCTTTTCTCTTTTTTAAGAGTAGGCAGTGGTCCGGTGACCAACTTGAAGTTGGTGGTAAAATGTGAACATTTTGTGACCGCATTTTGGTCATTATCAGGCTGACGATAACCCAGGCCAGAATGTTCAATGGTCACTGTGAAAAAGTCATTATCAGGAAGGATGCCCTAAACACGCCCCCTTTCTAATAGTGAATCGCAAACCTAAAATGCTATTCAGTAACAGGTTACCGAATCACAATTTGACCTTGGTATATCCAAAATGATTTTTTGTGATCGCAAACCGCCCGATTATGCAAATCGGACCATTTTCGACCTCAAAAAAGCTTTGCATATCTGCCTGCATGAGACAATCTTCAGCTGCCCTACTGAGCGTATGAGCCCACTCATTGCTATGTACAGGAATATGTGTACAGGGAAATGCTTTGCAAAATCATCCATGACCAGAAGTGTAGCGCTTTTACTGACAATGCTTTTAAGTGTGTTAATCCCCTGCTTGTGTGCATAAAACATGGCTGCCTTGACGTTGTCCATTTGATTGAGGACTGATGACTTGAATTCTATGAAGCAATAAGGCCTTACGTATGGCGCTGAGCTCCAGCACTTGGATGTGCAAGTTTTTGTTTTCCTGGTTCAATAGCCTCTTTGTTGAGAGCTCCTGAATGTGCTCCCCAGATTCCTAGGGAAGTTTCTGTGGTCATGATAAAAACTGAATGTTTGCAACATGAAAGGGAGATCTGCAGGTATGTTATTCTGTCAATTCACCACTGGAGAGACAACTTGATGTGAACCGTTACATTCATCTTGTCTTCAAGGTGATATTAACCTTGAAGCCTGAAGCAGGAGTCAGAGACAGTGGAAATGGCAGGCCCTGCCTAGTGACTTCTCAACCTGAACAACAAATTGTAGCCTCATCCCTACGATCCACGAAATGGCAGTGGGAAGAACTAACCACTAGCTCTTTTCCAACAAGGTCCTCCATGAATTTCTAAGGGGAGCTCAGCCTCAATTCTCCTTCAGATTGGTGGCTGGGTCTCCGCCTTCCAGCCAAGGAATTACAGTCAATACACTTCCACTGTAGGAGGAAATTATTTACCCTGCGTTTTGTGCCAGTGGAAATTAGGGGCCTTCCAAAATGTATCCTACTGGTCCCAGCCCTTTGACTCTCCCCACACTCTAAGTCCTTGTGCTGTACATGTGCTACCCACATTGGCACATACAAGCCCTTGAAGTGCACACAGAACGTCAGTGCAAGGATATGGGATCACATAACAGTGGGACATTACATGAGAGGTGTCAGTAGCCCCTTCTACTTAAGACAGAGAAAAAGATAATGTCTTACTATTACTTGACTATCATGTGTGCTGCCACCACTGCTTTATGTGACTTATTTAGAGCACGGAGAGTAGTCATATGCCGACTATGACAGTGTGATTTGTGCACCCATCCAAGTCTTAGAACAAGTTCTTGACCTTGCATCACCATAAACAGGCTAGGACACTGAGCACATACTGCATAAGTGTGTGGCCAGGGTTAAACAAAAAATCAGGATACCAGTTTCACAAATAGTTAAGATACTCAGGGCAGGAGTAACACACTTTTTCACCGTGTAGGGCACATTCCCATCCCAACATCAGTGCAGAACAGCAGTCAGTCATAAAGAACTATCTATCAATTTAGCACCACATCAGCATCTTTGAAAATTACCCAAACATCAAATGAGGTGAAAGTGCTATCAACTCCACTTCTCGAAGAGGTCAACATGGTTCAGATTTATACTGCACATTGTATGTATAGGGAGTGTTCACTGACTGCTGCTAAATTCTATAACATGAGACAACAAATCTACGGAAATAATTACATTTCCAATTTCCTGGAGTATCTAAACTGCTTTGGCAGATTTATTTCCCCCCATTTGAAAGTGTTTCCTCTTCGAGATTTTCTGAGGCTGGGATGCTGACTTCTTCAACTTGTCTTTTATTGGCTAAACAGAAAAGCACCATCATATGGTGTAGGAAAGTACCCTCTTTCTTGGCATGGTTACCCACATTTTCTGCCTGTCGTCAGTGTGTTTGACTGTGTTCACTGGGAACCTGCTAACCAGGACCCCAGTGATTATGCTCTCTCCCTTTAAACTTGGTTACTTGAACCACATACACCACACATTTGGCATACTGGTGCCCCCATGTAAGTCCCTAGTATATGGTATCCAGGTACCCAGGGCCCTAGGGTACAAGGGTATCCCCATGGGCTGCAGCATGTATTATGTCACCCATAGGGAGCCCATGTAAAATGTGTCTGCAATTGCAGCCTGCATGAAAAGGTGCATGCACCTTTTCACTACAGGTTGCTGCACCAGGTCACTGTAAGTCATCCCCTATGGTAAGCCCTCCTAGCCCAGAGGGCAGGGTGCAAATACCTGTGTATGAGTGCACCCCACAAACTCCAGTTCCATTTTTCTGGACTTTGTGAGTGTGGGGACGCCATTGTATGTGTATACCCGACATAGGTCACTACCTATATCCAGCTACATAAAGATAACTCCGAACCTAGGTATGTTTGGTATCAAACATATCGGAATCATATCCCAATACTGTTGCCAGTATTGAAAGTATGATTCCATGCACTCTGGGGGCTCCTTAGAGGATCCCCAGCACTGATCCTACCAGCTTTCTGGGGTTTTCTGGGCAGCCCAAGCTGCTGCCAACCCTCAGACAGGTTTCTGCCCTCCTGCTGCTTGATCTTACTAAGCCCAGGAACGCAGAACAAAGGATTTCCTTTGGGAGAGGGGGGGTAACACCCTCTCCCTTTAGAAATAGGTATTACATGACTTGGGAGGGGTAGCCTCCCCAAGCTACTAGTATGCTTTGAAGGGCACATTTGGTGCCCTCTGAGCATAAACCAGTCTACACCGGTTCAGGGACCTTCAGTCCCTTCTCTGGTGCGAAACTGGACACTGGGAAGGGGACCGACCACTCCCCTGTCCATCAGCACCCAAGGGGTGGTGCCCAGAGCTCCTCCAGTGGGTCCCTTGATTCTGCCATCTTGAATCCAAGGTAGGCAGAGGCCTCTGGGAGCATCTGAGTGGCCAGGCAGGTGATGTCAGAGCCCCCTCCTTATAGGTGGTCACCTGGCTAGGAGACTAATACCCCTTTCAGGGCTATTTAGGGTCTTCCTCTGGGGTGGATCCTCAGATTCAGGTGCAAGATTCCAGAAGGACTCCTCTGCAATCTCTGCTACAACTTCTAGCCACTGGATCTGCAACTGGACGCCCCAGGAATCGAAAATCTGCATCCACTACAAAGAGTCTGCTTGCAACATTGTTTCCACGGCTCCTTCCAGCTTCTGCAACATTTCCCCGGATGTGCAACCTGAGGGCGGCAAGTCTTCAGTCTGCACAATGAACAAGAAGGAAGAAGGAATCTCCCTTGGAGTGAAGGAGTCACTCCCCTGCATCTGCAGGCACCAATTGCAACGACGACTGGCAGCATGGATCTCCTCTCATCCTGAGCTGCTTTTATCCTCCATCACGGGTGGTGGTCCGGAGTAGTCCTCTTGGTCCTCCCTACCAGCTGTCCAACTTTGGTGGAGGTAAGCCTTTGCCTTCCCACGCAGAACAGTACCCCTGTACACCACAGCTCTTGCAGCTACCAAGGCTTGTTGGCATCTCCTCCAAGGGATCTTCAGGCTTCGTGTAGCCCCAACCCCCAGCACTCCTTCCTGCGACGTACAGCCCTCTGCAGGACCCTTCTCCAGTTGTGCTGCGTGGGCTCCGCTGCAACTCCTGGTTCCTCTTCCAGTGGTCTCCTGTGGAGGCTGCCTTTTCTTCTGTGGGCTCTCTGCCTTGCTGAGGGTCCCCACAGGACTCCCTCCATGGATTGAGTCCTCCTGGACCTTGCTGGTCCCCAACAGCTCCACTTTTGCTTCACCGTGAAGTCTGCCTTTGCCATGCTTGGTGGTGGCTCCTCCACACCAGTGACTGACTACAATCATTCACCTGGCGTGAGACGGCGACTACATCCTCCAGGACCTCTTCACCTGCTCCAGGGCTGCATTGCGGACCGTCTTCGTCCTACCGTAGACCAACTCCTTCAACCTCAGACCGGTGGGTAGTGGCTCCTGCCCCCACTGGACACTTCTGTGACTTCTGGACTTGGTCCTCATCTTCCACAGGTCTTCTTCAGGAATCCACTGCTGGTTTCTTGCAGTCTTGTCTGCGTGTTGCATTATATTATTTTTCGTCATTTTGGGTGGTTTGGGGAAAATCCAGTAACTTACTACTTTCTCCCTGGTCCCTGGGAGGTACTGTGGAACTTACCTTTGGGAGTCCCTATTTACTCCAGCTCTCCTCTACACATCCCACTTACCTAGGTGAGGGGGCCCTGCATTTCCCTTCCATTTTTTTAGTATATGGTTTGGGTTCCCCCTACGGTCACTATTGCCTATTGTTATTGCACTATTGCTTTTTGTGCCTGTTTCTGATTACCAATGTACATATCTAGTGTGTTACTTACCTCCTATTGGAGGGTTACCTCTCTAGTATTTTTTGGTAATTGTGTCACTAAAATAAAGCACCTTTATTTTTGTATCACTGAGCGTTTTCTTTCATGTGTGTAAGTGCTGTGTGACTACAGTGGAATTGCATGAGCTTTGCATGTTTCCTAGATAAGCCTTGGCTGCTCATCCACAGCTACTTCTAGACACTTTCTACACTACACTAATAGGGGATATCTGGACTTGGGATACGGTGTGAGTACCTTAGGTACCCACCACACACCAGGCCAGTGTCCTACATATGGTGAGGAATCTCTTCAAAGTGCTCCTCCGTCCACTTAAAAAAAGGTATAAAATGGGTTAAATCGGACTTTGAAAAAATAAAGTTTCCCCTAAAATTCTCATTTGATGATGAGCCTTCCCCAAGCTAGCCACCCTTGGATGTGTCCAAATAGGCTGTTACGAAAGCCACAAAGCAACTTCGAGGGAAGCCATTCTTCAGAGACTTTCAATTTACAATCATCATCTATGAAAAAGACTTGTTCACTATTGTTGTTGAAGACTACTTTGACAATGAGACTTCCATTGATGACAACCCCATCATTGAATCGTTTTTAATGACCTCATCGATGACTCACCAAAGACATGGTCAATGGTGAAATCATCAATGGTCAAGATGGTATCTGCTACTCCAACGCCCATGGTTGCCATGCACATTCTATGTGCACTGATATTAGCTTGTATAGGTGTTGTCCACCCTGAAAGTGCAGATTCTTGACAATGACACGTAAGGGGGTGATGAGGAATGTGGTGATGATGGTCCCTTTGGACCAGCCTACAGCCTGGCTGACTTGAATATAAAACATCAGGCTGACGATGACCCAGGCCAGAATGTTCAATGGTCACTGTGAAAAAGTAGCCTCTTTCTAGCATGGTTACCCCCATTTTTGGCCCGTTTGTCAGTGTGTTTTTACTGTCTCACTGGGATCCTGCTAGTCAGGACCCTAGTGCTCATAGTTTGTGGCCTACATGTCAGTATGTTTTACTGTTTTGTCAGAATGCTTGACTGTGTCACTGGAGTCCTGCTAACCAGAACTCCAGTGCTTATGCTCTCTCTGATTCCAAATTTGTACTTACATACTGGTAACCCAGTATTCCACTCCAAATTGGCATACTGGCCCCCCCCCTTATAAGGCCTTGGTATCTGGTACCTAGGTACCCAGGGCATTGGAGTTCCAGGAGATCCTTATGGGCTGCAGCATTTCTTTTGCCACCCACTAGGAGCTCATACAAACACTTCTTCAGGACTGCCATTGCAGCCTAAGTGAACTAGTGTAAACACTATTTCACAGGCATTTTCACTGCACCAGGTCACTAATAAGTCGCCTATATATCTAACCATCAGACCCTTAAGGCTAGGTGCGTAGTACCTGGGTGTGAGGGCACCCCTGCACTAGCAGAGGTTCCCCCACATCATCCAGGCCCATTTTACCGGACTTCTGAATGCCGGGGCGCCATTATAAGTGTGCACTACATATAGGTCAATACATATATGTAGGTTCACAATGGTAACTCCGAATATGGCCATGTGAGGTGTCTAGGAATGAGAAATTGTACCCCAAATATGATTCTGGTATTTGGAGGACAATTCCATGCACCCTCTGGACTCCACCATGGACCCCCCAGTACTGCCACACCAGTCTTCTGAGGTTTTCACTGCAGCCCCAGCTGCTGCGACCTCACCGACAGGCTTCTGCCCTCCTCTGGCTTGAACAGCTCAATCCCAGGAAGGAAGAACAATGCATTTCCTTTAGGAGAGGGGTGTTACACCCTCTCCCATTGGAAATAGGTGTTACAGGCATGGGGGACAGGGGGGGTTCCTCCCGGAGCCTCTTGAAGTGCTTTGAAGGGCACAGATGGTGCCCTCCTTGCATAGTCCAGTCTACACAGGTTCAGGGGCCCCCAGTCCCTGCTCTGGCACGAAACTGGACAAAGGAAAGGGGCGTGACCACTCCCCTGCCCCGCAACACCCTAGGGGTTGTGCCCAGAGATCCTCCAGATTGTCCTTGAGGTCTGCCATCTTGTTTTCAGGATGGTCAGGGAACTCTGGGAGCATCTGAGTGGCCAGTGCCAGCAGGTGACGTCAGAGACCCCCTACTGATAGGTCCATATCTGGTTAGGTGACCAATCCCCCTCTGAGGGCTATTCAAGGTCTCTCCTGTGGGTGCTTCCTCAAGTTCTGATTGCAAGACTCCATCAGGACTCCTCTGCATCCTTTGCTTCACCTTCTACCACTGGATCAACCACAGAACTTCTCCAGGAACTCTACAACTGCAACAAAGTATCCAAGAAGGCTACTGCAACTCTAACTTCAGCTCCTTCTAGCAACTGCAACAGTTTCCAGGTTGTGCACGCTCCGAGAACTGCCTGTCTTCATCCTGCACCAGAAGAACTGAAGGAATCTCCCATGGAGTGACGGAGTCACTTCCCTGCTTCAGCAGGCACCTCTCTGCAGTGATGACCGGTACTCTGGGTCCCTTCTCCTGACAAAGAGCGTGGATCCTGGAACACAGGTGGTGGACTAAAGTGACCCTGACTGTCCAAAGGTCCACCTGTCCAAATTTGGTGGAGGTAAGAGCTTGCCTCCTTGTGCCAGACAGTACCCCTGTTCACCACGTGTTATGCAGCTCTATGGGCTTCTGTGCTCTTCTCCAAGAAATCCTTTGTGCACAGCGTAGCCCAGGTCCCTAGCACTCTAACCTGCGACGCTCAGCTCCCTGAGTTGTTTCCCGGCGGCGTGGGATCCCTTTGTGTAGAGCTGCGATGACTGCCATTTGCAACTCCTTTGTCCCTGTGCTGTGGGACTCCTGTGCATGCTGCCTGGTCTTCTGAGGGCTCTCTGAGTTACTGAGAGCCCCCTCTGTCTCCCCCTCCTGGGTAGAGTCAACCTGGTCCTTCCTGGGCCTGGGCAGCACCATTTTTCACGAAACACGAGTTTTGCGTTTACCAAGGCTTGTTGGCGGAATCCAGCAACGCAAACCAGACTGCATTCATCCATCTGGTGGTGACATCTTCTGCACCAACCAGGAACCTGCATCTGTCTTCTTTGGTGCAATTCTGACTTTGTCTTCTCACTGGTGGTTCTCCCTTTGCACCTTCATCCGGGTTATCAGGGGCTCCTGTTCTCCCTGGACTCTTCAGTGCTTCTTGGATTTGGTCCCCTTCTTTCACAGTTCTTCAGGTTCAGGAATCCATTGTTGGTGTCTTGAGGTCTCTTTTGGTTCCTGCACTGTCTTCTACCAGGACTTCTAGAGTGTTTTAGGAAACTTGCTGTGTTTTACTCCTGCTTTCCTGGGCTCTGGGTGGGGTATTTTACTTACCTTTGGTGTTACACTTTCAGCGCCCCTCTACACACTACACTTGCCTAGGTGGGAAACAGACTTTCACATTCCACTATTTTAGTATATGGTTTGTGTTCCCCCAGGCCCACTGCAACCTATTGTGATTCACACTATTTGCACTATTTTCTGACTGTTTACTTACCTGTTTTTGGTTACTAGTGTATATATATTGTGTGATTTACTTACCTCCTAAGGGAGTATAGCCTATAAGGTATTTTTAGCCTTGTGTCCCTAAAACAAAGTACCTTTATTTTTGGTAACACTGAGTATTGTCTTTCTTGTGAGTGAGTACTGTGTGACTACAGTGGTATTGCAAGAGCTTTGCATGTCTCCCAGTTCAGCCTTGGCTGCTCTGCCTACAGCTATCTCTAGACAGCCTGGCTTCAAGACACAGACTACATTTCACTAATAAGGGATAACTGGACCTAGTATAAGGTGTAAGTACCTGTGGCACCCCCTACAAATCAGGCCAGCCTCCTACAGTCACCACAAGGGCCAGTTCCATTGCAATCATACTATCATGAAGACAAAAATAACAGCTGGAGATACCCGCACCCAGACTACAACAGATATTATATGACTCATATTATGAGACGGAATACTATGATGATAGATATCATGTGCTGTCTATGGTACAGATCCTAGTAGACTTGCTGCATGACATACAGGCCATGGTATCTACATCAGGGGAAAGCTCCAAAAGATTCCAGTTGGTACCACAACCACCAGTACTGCAACCATAACAACCTCTACCGGCTTCACAGACTGTGCCGCAGGCATAGCTTTAAAAACTCCACCATTCTTTACCTGGCCAGCAGCCTCCACGTCATACTGAACCACACACACCGCAGAAAATGATGACCCCGAGTTCAAGGAAAGGGAGGTATTTAGGAAGACTCCTCATGCTGATGGACAGGAATGTCATGCCTATATTGCAGAAACTTTAGAAAACGCAGAGCCTCAGCCAGCAGTTTCTTGGCCAGACGATATTGTGAGCTTCCAGGCTTTAGTAACTCTGTAATAAAGAGGCTCTGTAACAAAATCACCTCTATATACAGCCACTTTGACCCTCAACCGGACCCAGTCACCGTTGCAACTCAACTTCCCATTATGGCCGATGAACAAACCCTGACCTTGTGGCCTGCCATCACCACCATCGCAATTGCTGCTACCATGAAGACCATCCACTCTGGGGCTCTATCTGATCGTTGTCCCCACCACGCCTTCACTAAAAGATGCTTATGGATCAGCAAAGCACTAACACAAATTCTCAACATCTCCTTCGACTCAGCACCATTCCCAGACACCTGGAAACATGTCACTGTAATGCCCCTGTTAAAGAAACAACCCACTGACCCAGACACGCTTTCCAACTACACACCCATCTCCCTACTACCATTCCCGGCAAAGGCCTTAGAGAAACTAATCAACCGATGCCTCACCAATCATATCCCCGTGCCTCCCAAGTACCAATAATATCTTCAAGCAGCAGACTGCTACTACCCGTTTTAAGTTCTGCTTTCCAGTCTCAAATCTACTGCATGTATCTCGATGAGTGCATAATTCTGCTAGGGGCTCTCCTCCAACACTCATGGAATGAAAATCTTCTCTTCCGTAGATGAATATCTCATATCACAATCTGAGGCTCTTCCTACTATGCTTGACTACAACTATTTCCAAACGAAGTCTACTCCCTCTCCGACTAACAGAACACACTTCTTGAGCCCCTTTGTGGAAGTTAAGACCTATTCTTTGGAAGAGCATTCTTAGACTGCAAAAAATGGCTGGTTTCTTCCAATTCATTATGAAAATGTTGCTCAGCAACTACACGCATGCAGGAAGAATTAGGTAGAAAATTACCACAATCTCAAAGTTACTCAGAAGACAATGTAAATGTAAAGCTGACATCAAGTAGACTCTGTGTTCGACTAACAGAAGTAACACCGCTACAGATCTCCCTTGCATGTTGCATCTATTCGGTTTTGTGATAACCACAGACTCCGCCCTTGCAAGCTGGGCAGCACATCTTCAGGAGCTCTCAACAAGGTGCCAAGTGCAGAGATCCAATGCTTCATTGTGCCTCTGTTTTTGATACTCCTGCCCAGAGTCAGTATCACTGCTACCAACTGTAAAAAAAAAAAAAAAACACCACGGAATGCATAGGCTATGTGTGAGGAACAGTCAGAAAATGACATTTAAAAAAGAACAACCCCAAACTGGTTCTAAAACTCGGTACTGTGGATCCACATGGCCTGTCTGGAAAATGTGTATGAAAGTGGGGACCAAACTTTGTTCCAGTACTGTGGAATGTTGGATGTATTGCTGTGTGACCAAGGCTGGTGTCTGAATGACAGCCAGTCTCCAGAGGTGAAGTCTGCACTTCTTGCTGGCGGAGCTGAGGCTCTGCCTAGAGGCTAGAAGTTTGCCTGCCTGCTGAGAGAAGGAAGAGATGTGCCTGGTCAAGCAGGAGGAGAGACTATCAAGGAGAAAGTTGTAGGCTCCTGGCATGGGTAATAGCCAGAAAAAGCAAGTGACTACAAGGAAACGAAGCTAACACAGGTAGGAAGGGGTCACCAGGACTCCTTAGACGGTTCATATTGTGAATTACATCAAGACACCTACAAATACCAAGCATCAGGTGTGTTCAACAATAAAGTGAGACTAAGAGTCTGGTGCTGCCACTACTGAATTTGGAGTCCAAGCGGTCCATTACCCACAAGGAGGCTTTCCCCTACCGACCCACAAAGCAACAATTGCCGAAGACACTCAACAAGATTGACTACCAAAGATGGGAACTTCTGTGTGAACAGCTATGCTAAAATCTCCCAGTCGACTTGTTGCAAGGAAGCCCGCAGACTCTAGAATACAACAGCGACCACCAATGGAGTAGGACTGCTAAACATGTCCATCCTACATCTTCCTGAACTGCAACAAATGAAGACAAGTAACTGCAAGGCTTAACACTGAGTGGAACAGGAGTCTTAGTAGCAGACGGAGGCCTGCGGAACAAAATTAAGACTTCACTGGGTAACTACAAAGAGGTGAAAGCAAACATACCTGTTGTGCGCACCTCCACCTTGGGGTGATTTGAGTAAACTATACCTGTGCCTCATCAGTTCCTTGTCCCGAGATACATGCCAAACATTATAGTTGTTGGAAAACTGTGAGCAGGGAGAGGGTGTAGAAAGGTGTAGTGCATCAAGAAAGATCGCAAACAGGATTGTGACTATTTACCATAATTGTGCTGTGTCGCAATTCTGTTATACTCTGGATCACTGGGATTATGATACTGTGCAGATGCTGAGTTTTCCACAAAGTTATGGATTTGCCACTTAATCAATTATTTACAGTATAATCTGCAGATTTTAACAAAAATTGTTTCTAGCTCAATGAGGTAAAAAGTCACTAAAAAGTGATAACCAACGCGTATTCCTGCACAATGGAACGCCCTTCACACAGATAGACTGGTCAGCTTTCCATTGTTTTTTATTGTATTTGGTTGTTAAACTGGTACTAATTGGGTAAAATCTTCACCCATAGTGTTACCATATATAACAAGCACGACAGTTCTCGTCTTTGAGACCTATTGGCTTTGGCAATGGATGATAATGCAGCCGCTAGCATTGACTTTTGCCCCCACTCAGGAGTAGGATTTGATCGCACTATAGTCACCTGAACCCATGAGGTACAGGTCGATTTTTAGGTTCACTTATTTATATCTTTAAGCACACTAGAGAATGCACTGTTACTGGCATTGCAAGACTAGACGAGCCCAAAAGTTAATTGCAAACAGTGAGAATGGCAGTCGGCCCAAAATAATATCAGAGAACAGGAGAATGGTTTAATAATAAGTAAAACTGTGAAAGGAATGTGTTACTGCAAAGTAAAACAACACGTGACGAGGACAGTGGAGGGTGACCGGTTGTCTGGTGCTTTTATAACAATAACGCCAGTCGGCCAGTCACGCAAGTAAATAGAATAAACATTTGCTCGTGGAATGTTGCTGGGTGGAAAGGTCTGCAAGGGACCAGAAATTATTTAACATTCATCTTCAGGACAGCCAACACATTAACAGGCGGAGCTGAGCCCGGGGTCTGGCTTGGCTCTAAGAGCCTTCGTAGGAACCGAGCCCAGGAAATGTTTGCCAATTAAATGCAACAACATTATGTAAAATACGATAAAGTCTCTTTAGAATTTAAAAAAAGCTAACTGATTTAATATGCAGCATCTTTGACATTAATAAGTCACTTCTTAGGTTCACTAAGAGGTAATGAAGAACAAGCATTTGCAATGCAATGGGTCTCGCATTTGCTCGAGTTACAGCTATTAGTGTTGTAAATTCCTAACTGGACTTTTCTTGCCACAAATTGAAAATGGAAAGTAAAACAGTTGACATAAGTCAGCTGATTTCAAGTGCCACGGCCGCCATGAGCATAAGTGCGAAGGAGAGACACAAAAGGAAAAATAAGTTTGCTTGCAGTCAAACGTATCAGCAAAGTGCAAAGCTGAGTCAATGGCAAAGGAGGTAACAAAACTGCCCCAAAGAGGGACAAATGTAAAGCATTTACCAATGATAACAAAGGATTTTTGCAGGGCAAGCCCATGAACGAGTGATAGTGATGGGCGTGCGATGATTGTGGTTAAAAGCCCACAGATAGATTACAATAGGCCAGAGATCTTGCACGCTCAACCTAAAAGGGAGGATTGGTGAAACAAAATATTTGCTTAAGATCACACAGGTTGGTTAAGTGGGGAAGCCGGTATTAATCTCATGTTTTCTTGTTTCATTTTGCAGATATCAGCTTCAGCCAGTTCAAGGGCATCTACTTGTCTCTCTTTTTTTTAAATCTTGAATAATATATATATATTTTTTTGAAACTGTGTGCACACAGGTAGAGTGAGGGTGGCAGGAAACAATCACATGAAAGCTCGGCTTGGTTTGGGCTCAAGGTTCCAAGAGGGCCTCGAGCTGAGCCAGAGCACAGCATCTGTCACAAGCTTTAACCCATTGTGTGTAGTTGATGGCTCCAAGCTGTCCTCCGCACAAGTCCTCATGTGCTGAGGATGGCTCCCTTGCCACCCTTGCACCGAGGCAGAAAATCCCTCTGGTGCAGGCACTTTAAAACAAATGCTGTGCCACTTGTGTGGCTGGGCCTAGTGCTAGCAACAGGAACTGATCCAACTGAGGTCAACAATTAGAAAACAAGCAACTTTGAGTGAGAAAACAAAATCCATGGTAAGCAAGGGGCGGAACGTATTCAAAGGTGAGCTTTCAGCAAGATCCAGTGAGAACAAACGGGTTACACTAAAACGGGAGATGGGTTACATTGAGTGAGCCATACCTCGACTCACTCCACCAGCGTTAGTGTTTGCAGAACTGCTGTATGGTTAGAAGAGAACCTAAAATAATCCATCACTTTTAGCAAGTGGCACAGGCTGCATTTCTACAGCAAGAGAGTCGAATAATGTACCAACTAACCCTCATGCTAGCAGTGTCCAATCGCATACTAATGCATTCTGTCTACCATCTTCACACATAAGGATACCCACAGTACAGTAGCTAATGGAGCACTGACAAGTAATGATGAAAGGTCTCAGGTGAGTCCAAATGCCAAATCCACAAGTTCACCCTTTTCCAACAATTAGGATCATTGAAGCAAGATAGAAAGTAGTATGGCTGACAAAGGCTTTCTTAAAAGTAAATACACAAACCAGCAAATTACCTCCAACGCCCTTTACTATAGCAAGCGACCGCAACTCAAAGCGGTCATCTGTAAATCACAACCTTCTCCTAACGCTCAAACTAAAGATCAACAAGATCAAAGCTAGAAATGACAATGCACTAAACAGATCACAAGAGATAGCGAGTGTGTTCTGTGGGATCATTTCAACTCGGTCTCTAAACTAATGAATAAACAGGCATCGCCATTGATGACTCTGGTGCTGTGTGTGTCGTGGGTAGAGATCAGTCACCCTAATTGCCAGCAACAGGTCTGTGCAACAGTTTCTAAAGAAAGCGGTAAGCGGACCCAAGGACATACTGAAAATCTGCAAGAAAGACGAGCGAAAACTGAAGTCCTGTGCACTCTAGATCTAGGGATACATGCAACACAACTTAAAAGAAGCAGGAGGCTATAACTGATTCTAGAATGTGGACAGGTGTAGGGCAAGGGAGACCATAAGACCCTCTCCCGAAGTCCAGTATCCATTGTGGAAACATTTTGGTATAATTACAGCACAAAAGAAAAGTCATGTAATTGTTTTGTACTGGCGTATGCCTCCGCTTTCCTTCAATTTATAAAAAGAGTTCCGAGTCCAGGCACTCGAACAGTATTTGGATCCATACAGAAAAAATCTAAGCGGTGCAAAATAATCCTGAAACATTCCCCTACATCCTCTGTCCCCACCACTCAAAACAAGAAACAGTGAAACCATAAGTACCACATTAAACACCCAGAAGACTTGTAAGAGGAAGAGAAACAGGACAAGAGTGGTGGGAGTCACAAATGGAAAACGCATTTGCTTATGAGCTTTAAATAGTGCACACAGATGTCTGAAAGCAAAAGTAGTCCGACCATTACTACATACAACTAAGATCGTTGCAGAGAATATTAGTAGTAAAAATAACTCAACTTCTGCTTTTAACAGCTGGGTACTTTTCGGTTGTGCATACATAATGTGATTAGTGTTAGAAGGGGCATTCTCTCAAGCCAGACATATTAAATATGTCAGTATTTCTGCAAGTATACTGTGGGAGACGAACTACAGTGGTCGGAGAAATGTGCCTAGTATGAATTTCTAAAGCCACACGCAGAAATTAACAACATGCATTACTTCCCCTGGCCCAGACAAGTTAGAAGCAACACACGTGACCTGGTCTATGGGTACACAATTTATAGATGTAACACAAAATGGATACATATTTTTTACTCCCTAAAGCATACAATTAATTCTCTAAAAGGCAAGAGGTGGATTCTCATAGGTGGCTAGATGGGGGCCATCTGCAAAATCATTAAGCTTGCTACATTTGCGTGTTTTAATTCTGCCACATGCAGTTTGATTCTCTTTTACAGTATCTTCTACATTCAAGTTTCTTTCCATTGCACGCCCTCCAGGAGAATAATATTGTACTGAAGATGACTAAATATATACTTACTTGATGCATGGTGGACCAGCGCGTACATATTATACCAGCCAGTAACTTTTAATGTCTAGGACGAACCGGGTGAGTGCTCAAAGCTGGCTTCCTTCCTAATCTTCGACCTCACATAGTGGGCACTTACAACGACTAGGGTTTTGACTTCAATGAACTGAACTTTAAAGAGGTTACCTTTAAGAGCACAACATAACTTCACAGATGTGAGCACCTAGTCAGGCAATAGTCCTGCATTCCTCCAATTATCCTCCAGGTGTAGAATCATTATATTCTATAATCCGTTTGAAAATACACGGAGTGCTCCTTAACCTCCTCAGATTGATACAGCTGAGTGCTACATGACAACTTTTTGTCTCAATGATTTATGGACTGGATTTCAGTGACTGGGAAAGGTAGCGTTCAGGTGACCTTTGGTAAATATTCATGGACAAGCGGGATTCCTGAATGAACACATTACAGTAACTTACATGTTTGGAATGGACGAGCGTGCACTTGAGTAATTACATTTGTCTAATAACAAGAGTGGTATTTTAACACTACTTATTGTGTATGTGATGTTTTTGTATCAATGTTATCTTCTCATCAGCACGATTTCTCTCCTTTGTGTCCTCATCCTGCCTTATGTCTGCTAGAGGTATTTGCTTTTTGATTGCCTATCCATTACATAGAAGAGATTTAGACAGTGGTGCTAATTTAGGTATATTTTCCTTCAGAGGTTGGTCCTTAATCAATTAATGGGCAAGATTGCAGAAAGCAGCATGGACCTTCATCTGGGAACAAAACGTGCAACCATTTGTTGGCGGATGGTTCGTTGTAGGATATGAACCACAGTTGTACCAGTAAATACTCGTACTAAAATATAACCTTTGCATTACAAATCTTTTTTTTTCGTTGTTAAAGGAAGATTGCGTACCTTGAGAGATGCGTATGACGTTTTAACAGTGACACTTTCTATTTTGGCTTGAGGATTAACCAAGGATCCATATTTCTTCCAACTCACGACGATTTCTGAAGATACGGGAACCTGGCATGCTTCCTGTGAGAGGGGGGAACATCAAGGTTAGTTGCAGCTATGGTACTCTGCCGAGCTGATATTAGGCTCAGGTAAAAAGAAACATTTACTGGAATTGCATGTTTGAATTGCGGCATACCATTAAAGAATCAGTAATTGTATAGAGCTACCTAGCCATACTGAGGCCCGACAGCACCCACTGCATGGCAGGGTAAGAAGTGTATGTGTTATAAAGATGAAACATAAGAGAAGATGAGTGTAGACGTCTTTATCCAGTCTCCACTTTCCACTTCCTTCAGCTCCCAGTCACCATTCCACTCACACTCTTCATTCAACATTCTAAAGTAGGCTGCATTCCTCAACACAAGAAATGTACCACATGTGGGAATAGGTGGGGGAAAACACACGGGAACAAACCAATATACATAAATAGTAAATGACAACTCATGTGTTTTTGATGTTAAGAATAATACTAAAAAGAAACACTCTGCTGAATATATAAGTGGTTAGCACATTATAACAGTATGCATATAAAACAATGTGTGTTCTGAAGTCTTTACAGATTGTGAAACTTTTTTTTCCCAAAGGCAATTACATTGGTGTGCACACAATATAAAGTAGCACACCCATGGCCCCATTTATTTTATGGTTTATGAGGCAGTATGGAAAGTAAAACTGCCTTCCCAAAGGAAGCACCTAGAAGAGCGAGGCAAAACACCCTTGCCTACATGCACAAGCGCACTGAACTGCATTTTACCATGAGTCTGCTTGGTTGGGTGATGCAGCAGCTGCAGAACCTGTGCAAATATAAGCGATAGTCTGAGATCAGATGGAGTAGTTTAACGTTTCAGCCTCTTGACAATGACTGGGATTCAGATTCTGCCTGCAGGTATCCCAGTAATACCTTTTCTGCAGTTATATGGGAATGCCCAAGTTCTGCAGGTTTCCAGTGGGGATAAGGTCGATTTTCATGCAATTTCATCCACATTTTTCCTCCAAAACAAATGTATGTGACAGAATATGAGATTTTGCTATATTTATTTGCACCCACACTGGAATTCTGAGCATAAGATTAAGTTTTCATTGGACTTTCACAGTAGGAAATTCCAAGCTGGGCTACGTTTTTGCTAACCAATCGTTTTCACTTGATTACTGCACAATAAAGCAGTGAGTTCATCTCGCAGTTATTTTCCAACAATAAAAACAGGTTTGTCCAGGTCCACTTGCAACTTTGATAAAAGTGTAGAGCAAGTGTCTCTAGCCAGTCAATTGCGAGCTACCTGTTCATTTTTAAAAGGGCAAATGACAGCGTCACATTTTTCTTTTAAAGATAAGGGGAGGCTTTTTTTACTTTACATTATTATCATTAGGCTGCAGATAGCAGAGCCTGATAATAAGCAGTGCTCAGTCAGATGTAAGGGCCAGGCTATGGCACAGAGGTGAAGATATGCAGCACCAAATTACTTAACTCTTAAATAAAAGTCCTTTTCAACTCAATATTGGAATGTGAAAACAAAATGATGTTTCTAAATGTTTTTCAATGGGAGAACATTAAAATGAAAACTTACCTTAATGATTACCTCTTCAATTTAATTTCCACCCATTTCAAAGTGTCACACTTACACACAGCAGGCCTTTTGCTTCCGGTGGCTGGTAGACACTGTGCCATATTTATAACTGAAAAATAGTCATTTTCTTAAATGAGAGAAATTTAAAGTGGAAAAACTTTTTTTATGAAACATTAAGGGGGTCATTATGATTTCGGCGGACGGTTTACAGTGTCCCCCGAAATCCCAACAGGCAAATTGCTACCAGTGCAGCCGCTTCCCCATGGGCACCATTACGAGTTGCCTGCTGACCCAGCAGGAAACGGCCTACAGCATTGTCTCCAGCTTGTAATTGAGCCGGCGGCAATGTTGTAGTGCGTAGGGTGCACCAGTACCCGCTGCAAAGTTCACTGTCTGCAGACAGTGAACTTTGAGACGGGGCTGGCCAGGGAGGGCCCTGCATTGCCCATGCCAAGTGCATGGGCAGTGCCTGGCCCCCCCGTACTCCATCCCCGCCAGCATTTACATGGTGGTTCTACTGCCATGTAAAGGTTGGCGGAGAGGGGGCTGTAATCCCCAGGGTGGCACTGCTTGCAGCATTGCCCTGGTGGAATAGGACCACCAGCACCTCCAGACCCTCATGTGGAGGAAAACTGGCGGTGCTGGTGGTCCGACCACTGAACGACTGCCGCAGTTATAATGGGGTGGTCAGACAGCCGCCAAAGCATCCGACCACCGCTTAGGCGGCGGTCAGACCGCCACCATGACCCTGGCAGTCAATAGACCGCCAGCGTCATAATCGGACCCCAAGTCTTAATATCGTGCTCCAATTTTAATGAAGCCAATTACGTCCTAATGTTTCTTCACTTTAAACTCCTACCATTTAAACAAATGTAATTTTCTGTAAATATGACACCATGTCTACAGGTCACTGGGAGCAAGATGCCTGGTGTTTGTAAATGTGACACTTGGAAATGGGGAAATTTAAATGATGAGTTTTATGGTATGGAATCCATATTAATCAAAGTTAGTTCTTCAGTTTAATTTTCTCCACACAGTGCCATACTTATAAGTGAAAAATACAGTCAAAGTGCAGAAAAATGTTTCATATTCTGAACATGTTTGTAGAACATGTATCTGCACTTTAAATTTCTCCAAATTAAAACAAAATGGCTGCATGTTTATGTTATGCATGTAACGGTGCAACATATGACAAAAGGTATGCCCTGTGCCACAAGTACATACAACATAGTCTCTCAATCACCTGTACACACACATATCCCCCATTCATATGCGCAGGTGTTCATACATTCCTAAGGACCATGCCCTCACTTACACACGTCAGACCTTTTATAGTGCCCCTAGTCAAAGCAATTTGTGCAAACCAACTCAATGGACATTAGGCTTAAGTCGCTTAAGCTGGGTGTGGGGGTGTCTGCACGAGTTTCTTAACCTTTAGTAGTTCATAATGATTTCCACTTATCAGAAGTAGCTCTCAATACAGAAACGTTTGGAAACCCCTGGTGTAAATTTTTTGCCAACAGAACAATATTGAGGCTCTCATGCAAACGTTCTGCCAGCTTTGAACATGGAAGTATTCCACAAAAGAACATGTAAACTGCACCTGTACTGTGCTGATCTGATTGACAGCCACCCAGTCTGCCACATTTTCAAGCTGAGAATTTCCAAAAGATGCCACATAATCTGGAAAGTTCTGCCCCCTGAGCAGTTGAGTGATAGTGTCGGACATTAGCTGGCATTTAGATGCGGAATACCTTCAAGAGAAAAAGACAGTGCAAACTTAGTGAATTACAGATATTTGGCTGACTTGTGCCTTCACCTTCAGGAAGGCAAGAAAAAATGCTTTAAAAGAGGGTGTGCTAAAACAGTTGCTGCACTGCAGGTTTTTGCACATTATGTCGCACGCACCAGCGGTGCAGAATATGGGTCAAATCAAGGATATACTTCTTTTACACCTGGTATCAGGTACAGCATTAGCTGTAAAGATATCTGATGTAAGCGCCTGATTTACAACCTTGTCAAGTACAGTGTAAATAACTTGAATTGTTTACAACAAAACCTATGCTGGAGGTAATATTACACGGAATTACTGTGATTTTCAATTCCTTTTCAGGAGCTGAAATTAAAGAAACGTCTACTTGCCGCTTTAAACATGCGGAACACATACTATCTGAATACCAGCTGTACTTACAATATGCAGAACAAATGTGTGGAAACCCCATTAACACATTTCTACCCTTTCCACGGCACCTTAAATAAGGGAGGCGTGTTGTACTCTGATGCATTACGCAAATGGATATCACACTAGTGGTGCGGTAGGAAAATAATAAAGAAAAAAAAAATCGACAAAATACGGATGTAGAACACTTTCACAAATGGGGATATGCAAGTTTTTTAAAAAAGAGTAATGACATTTACGTTAATTTACAGCCAGACACCATGTTATATCCAAACAGTACTGGACTTCTTATGCCTTCCACTGCTAAACAGTCTTGATCTGATGAACTCTGCATCATCGTCAGCTGCCCATATCTATTGGTGCTCTGAATAATACAAGATGTGAAAACAGTCAAGGTAAATCACTTCACTAATAAATGGGAAAACATTACTTACACATGAAAACTTCATCTAGGCAAGAGGACCAAAAACTGTGTGCATACGTCTGCAGCAGACATCACACTGAGAGCACCTAAACATGCCCATGCTCTAGAAAACTTGCTTCTAACAGAATCTGGCAGCACTAAAATTGTCACTCACAGCTGAAGGTTATATGTAATATCAGGCAGAGTAATAATGGTGAGTAACATCTATCTACTGATGTTTACATTCTGGGATACAATATTGGGACCCTGGGTGGTGACATCATAGGTTCTTGTCAGACTTCAGGCAGGCAGGTTGTAAAGAAGGTCCTGGACAACCTACCATTTTAGAAAGTGGCGCTTACATGATGCATATGGAGTTTTCCCACAGAACTAGGAAGACCCACATAGTACAGCACAGACATTGGAGGGTAAGCCTGCACATGACTGGAAAAGGCTTGATCATTACAGTAAGAGACTCAAAACAAGATTAGTCTTATTATCCAACCTGTAGAAATGAGTCTCTGTGAATCATTACTAGCGTAGGTACTCAAGAGCTCGGCAGATATTCCAGACTCCAAAACCGAACACCAGCAAGTTAGTCCTTGCTTTGCATGTGAAGTGGGGCGGGATCTAATGACTGGTTTAAGTGAAACACATTCTGGGAGAATAATCTTCCGGTTAATCGGATAATCCGAAATGATATGCGAGTAAGGACGAGATCACAAAAGTGCCCATGTGTCAAAAATCTAATTTCGGCATTTTTTGCAGACAGAAGGCTATTTCCCAAACCGAGGCATTTTTATCAAAGGAAGCAACCGTCCAAAGATAGATTTATCTGGTGTGTTCAAATCAATATTCAGTTTCCATTTCATTGGAAACATGCAAAAGAGTCCATTATGCTACCTGGAATAGGTTATCTTATTTTTGTGATGCCATAAGCTACGCAGGAGACCTAACTGGTAACATGCACATCTGCAGAGAACTGTAAATATAGTTACATAACAAATGAAAAAGATAAAAAAACAGGTTATGGATTTGTATGCAGATATTCAAAATTAAACCTTAATTAAGGACACATGATGCATGCTTATCGTTCAATTCAATAAAAAATAAATTGTACCACTGCATACTAGATTACATTAGATGCATATAAATAATTTGGGATCACTGTTTATCAGACAAAAGTTGCATTTATACTAAATTGAGATTTAGGATCGACCTAGTCTTGCCACTTGTTTATTTCAGCATGAGAGGATTTTTCATTTGTATCTTTCATATTTCCTGCCATTGATATTGCCAAAAACAGTAAATTCGATTATTCATTAGTACATATTCAAGCAGTCATGAAACTTTATTAACGGAAACAGATACTAAATAGTTTATAAATGAAAAGGAAGAGCGGCAACCATCAGGCTCCAGGTGCCAAACTAAAGAGGTGAACATGGAAGGTACAGTGAGCAAACATTATCCACCATTCTGTAGTCACAGTATTTAAAGGATGCCATTTTGGAAGGGGTATAGGAAGTATGAAGGAGAAAAAAATGGTTATCAAGTCGAAATACATGAGGCACAAGAGATCTGGATTAAAATGAATGGAAATACTAAAGTACTATGGGGAGTTATACTATAATGTTATTAAGTTAGGGTGATCATTTATGTTTATATACTTTTAGGACATTTGCCTACAGGCTTTGATTTAAAATATTGGTGTTTATAGCCAATTATTTAAAAAAAAGTCCCACACAAAGTTCATTACCGTATTGTCTATAATTTGTGTACTCGTAATATAAAATATGAGCACATATATTAAAAAAAATTATATATCTTTAATTTTATTATTGTTGAAATAAAGCTATAGAAAATTCAAACGGAAATTAAATTGACTAGCTACAAACTGATTTTGCTACAAGAGGAAAAGGGATCTTTGTGGTTGTGTACTGTGATCTTTTCGGTGTATCATGTATGATACATTGTAATGTTTTCTTTTAAAAAAACAATTAGAAGGAAAGTAACTTTCTTTGGCCCTGCAAATAGACTGAAATAAAGGAAATAGTTATAATAAGCAGATGTGGAGATAATAGCGTTGTCTGCTATAGAGTTTATGTAATCATGTTTAAAAATGATTGGTATTCATGTTTTTCCGTTTCTGTTTTCTTTATCGTCTTCAATACGTTTTTCTTACAGCATAATTATTATTCTATTTCTTTTTTTTATTCTGTCCTTTTTTCCTAACTAGGGCAAAACTGGTCCTGGGTTGCTTGCATTCCAATTCAGGAAGGACCTGACCTGCCAGTTTGGGCTGGGCTATTCCCATTGGAGCAGGGCCAAGATAGATTTGCATATAGCTGGGTGGAAAGTGCAGTGGCTTGATGTGGAAAATAACAGTGTACTGGAATGCAGCCCCGAGTAATTACCAGTGGCTGAGATTACTTCATTCATTTCATCCATCACTTTTTTGTATACTCGACAAATGTCAACACAGAAACCATGATATTGCCTTAGTGGTCGAAACCAGGTCCCAACCTTCTTATCACCCGTCTAAGAGTTCCAAATAATGCTTGCTTCCTTCGTGGCAAGGCCACGCAGCACCACTGCAATCCAGTGAAGGATATCTTCCTTTGGGCAGAGGCATGCTGTCAGGTGTACTGAAAGGCTGCACTGAGCAAGGTCAGCTATTACCTTATCTATCAGTACTTGAGAAGGCCACCTTCAAATGGGTGCACCTGGGCATCTCTCTTCGTTGGTCCCCTCTATCTGCTGGGGCTCTGTGTCTGTTTCTGAGTCAGAAGGAGAGAGCAAACATCTTAGGGGCTCTGCCACTAGAGAAGGTGGGAATGAATGAATGGATCAGCAAAAGATAATCAGTAAAGTATGAGGTAATAACTTCCATGTGGTAGAGCATAGCTAATGGTGCCGCCTTTAAGGTCCCTGCAAGGGGCAGGATTATCAATGGTATGGCAGGATGGATTGTGTGAACCCTTCTACCCTTCAAAACGGTGCTAAACCAGTCAGGACCTCAGATCTATCCAGACAAATCATTTAATATTGTTACACTTTCAAACATTTACATTTCCTATTCTAGAGAATATAATCATGATCAACCTATAGTTATTATGTTTAAACAGTTACAACAAATGTTGTCTTAATACAACAAAACCTGACTAAATCCCAGTCAGCCTCATCCACTAATCCGGCCTCAGCCTCTACCTGGCCCCCCTCAGTTACAGCTAACGTCCTCCTACCCAGTAGGCAAAGGAGTTCCTGTCCCTATTTAACAGATATTAAAGCGTTTATGCAATGTGTTCCTTTACTTGGCCTGGTATCAGATCACCAAGATACAACAATTGTAGATTATACCTTTACCTAAATCACTTTCAACCCACCTTCACGACTACAAACATGAATCTACTCCTAAGGTCTTTTTAATACATTTATGCTGAAGAATATCAGCATACATTGAACCATTTTTAGTGTATGAACCTGGCTTTTAGTGCCACGGTATAGATTATATAGAGATTGCAAAATAGTAATGCTTCTGTATGGAAAATATCCAAGGAGTATGAAAAAAGATGCTTGGTCCTTACTGCACTCATCTTACCATCTCTGATGAAACACTTGCATCTTAACACCTAATATATTATGATTTTTACATAATGTCTAGTTTTATATTAATTATTAATGTGTTGGGCTGTGAACTTTCTAAATAAGATTCCATGATTCTCAACCAGTCTAAATGCTTTCTTTTGAATATATCGTCTTGTATCTCTATATACTAATACACTACTGTAATGCAACTTGTTGCATATAATTTTGTTATAACCTGCGTGCAGTCTAGTTGACCATCATGTGCATTTGACTGGAGAATGCTAATACTACTATAGACCACAACACCTCTGTGATGTACCTTGTTGTCTTCTTAAATGTCCAATACAATGTTCAATAATCTTTACAGTAATATGACTCTAATGGATGTAGCCATTCTCCCCTCTTTGAATTGTGTATCACCTTTAGGGAACTGATACTTGTCATTGCCTTTATCCCACCTTGATTTGTAACTGGACTTCAAGTCTTCCTATTTCTGCTTAAAACAACATAGTCCTGTACAGATCACTGTGATCAGTTAGGCTTCAATACCTCTTTGCATGAAGTAGCTTACTCATTATATCTTTCCTCCTACCTTATGGTATGATAACCTAAAACTCCTAGATGGCTGGAGTGTTAGTCCAATCTCTGACATGTTTTGTTCCTCTTTCTTTATGCTATGTTATCTGACTCTGGGTTTACTTGTAACTGTAAAAACCCATCTAGCTCTGCCCACTGTATCGAAGATACGCCCAGACATGAAGTGCACATTTCTTTCATACAAATTCATCTGTCTTTTCTCACTAGCAGTTCCTGTCAATAACCACTATATAACAGGGCTTTCCTTATTCCATATTCAGATCTGCAGTTTCACTCTTGTCCCATACTTCTTAAATTGTTTCCCATACCATAAATTGGACTGCTCGGTCCTCCTTAATGCACTGACTCTCTATCAATTCATTTCACTCTTAAAATCAGTCGGCCTCCCTGGCTACAGTATGTTATGAAACTGTTATCTGTTTTGTTGGGAAGAGAACAATTTATTCTAAATAGTTAGTGCTTTAGTCCAACAAATCAGGATATATTGATGAATGATTAACAAATGATTAACACACACAAGCATATATTCTCTCTGTATATTATCATTCAAAAAACGCAGCACTACAGAACACTACAATTATTAGACACATTGTTGTCTTACAACAATAGGCCAATAAGATATGGTCAAACAACTTGAAAGGATATAATGGACACCCAATCACATTAATTTTACATGTCATTTGTTTGTCATTTGTCACTGTTCATTTTGTTATGACCATGTTACCAATCTGCACTTTTCAATTGTTTACTGTTGATGTAAGACAGTCAGTCATGTGTCTAATAATTTTAGTGTTCTGCATTGCTGCATTATACAAGTGATAATATACGGAGAGAATACAGGCTCATGTGTCTGTGTGTTAATCATTTGTTAATAATTATTTATTGATATGTCCTGAGTTGTTGGACTAAAGCACTAATTATTTAGAAGAAATTGTTCAGAACCGATTGTAGGTTCATAACATTATCTACTCAGGTTCTAAGAGATACCTGTTATCCCGTTAAAATGAATGGTCCCCATCTATAGTAAGCTACTCTTATTTCTATAAGAACATTTCTCCCTGGTGCGCTGTTTCCTTCCATTTTTTAATTCATACATAGCCTCAGTTTCTAGCTTTAGCCCATCTCTGGGTTAATCCCTGATGTTATTTCTGCCACTAAACTACCCTTCTGTCACACCGTACTCCAGGCTCACATCTGTCCAGTCTATTTCAAAGAGCTATTAAAAAAACATTGTCACGTAGCATAGCCTCCAAGTGCTCCTCAGGTCGCAAACAAGCAGGTGCTGGTAGCTTGACCTGACCTTAGATGCTATTTTTGAGGGCTATAAGGCCCTTAGAGGCCCTCACATTAACAAAGTTTGACATAATTTACATATGTCCTGACCACACCCAGCTATGATTGCCTAGTTACGAGATTTCCAATCTTACATAAACTGGTTTATTAAATTACCATCTACTTTTAGCCCTGTCATGGACTTCCTTCTTCCCTCTCTCAGCTTTTCTCTTTGCGGCCCTTGATTTATGCCTTTTCCTTAAAAACTCTAGACCTGTTACAATCTTTAGCGATGGACAGACCAATTTTCAACCAACATATTTTAGCAATCAGGAAGACATTCTATCCTTTAGATACCTTTCCTTGTTCTTAACTTTACACCATTTATCTTTTATTACTTTGCACCATCCACATTAATAACGCCTTCATTTCACTCCACTCTGCTCATTTTATCTCTTTAACATACATCGTAGTGAATATTTACATTTGCCTTACAAACAGAAGGGGCTATTTGAATCTATCAAACTTCACTATGTTTCACTTTCCCTTAGGCCCAGATAGATGGCACTTCACAGGTACACCCTTTTTTCCCCAAGACGCTGCCTTCTCCTCAAATACTTACCACTGGTCCTTCTAGTTGACTAATTTCAAAATTCTTTGGTCCATTAAGCCCAGTTAATCACACCCCAGTGGTCTTCCTGTCCCTAAAACCTGCTAGTCATGCCACTTACGGCGCTAGCCTGTGAACAGTCTTTCCACAAAATAATTCTTTCAAATACTCTTTGTTAATCTCTGCTCATAGGTTTTACCAATGTAAGCACTCACAACTGTTATACCTTAGTACACTTGAACCTGCCTTTGCTCTCGTTTTGCCAGGTTTTGCTATCACTATCCAAGTGTGACTCAGAGTCTTTCCGCTTCTGCAGTGATATCCCTGTGTGGCAATCACCGTCAACATTTTCAGTAGTTAAATTAGACTTTATTTTAACTTGTAGTACTACATATTGCAGCCCTGAAGAAGCAACAGGCTTGTGAGTCAGTGAAGGTGCGAAACATGCTGGCTGTCAAAACTCCACTGTTACTCAGAAACACAAGATATAAATCACAAAATACTGGGAAAACATGTAAAATAAAGCACTCCATGAAAACCGCCACAGAATATGTCAAATGTATGTTGTGTATAAAGTATATTTTTCTTCGTTGGTTTGATCAGTGACTGCAGTGTGCGCAATCTCCATTCCCTGTTTTTGTGTGCTTTTCGTGCAACTGTATTGCAAGTAAGCATGTTAGCATAGATAACCAGAAAGACATTTGTAAATATGAAAAAGATATCCTGCTGGTTTAAATCCTGCCACAATTGGCTGTCCGACAACGTATCCTGGATTTCCACTCAGAGGAACTGGTCTTGTATTTTGCTGTAAAAACGACAAAGTACACAATGAGAATCACACGGATGTTCGATTTATAAAGACAAGCATTTATAAAACGAAAAATTAAAATACCTGTGACAGTTGCACTTGTCTAACATGTTGCTTTTAACCTATTTCTTTTGAAAATTACTGTTGTTGAGTTCTCATTTATATTAAGCACAATGCGTAAGCTCATACTAAAATAAAAATGCTGCTGATGCATACGGTCAATGATCCAGAAATGGTAGGCAGATTCACAGGGCAATCAGAATTCCCAACAGGAGTAGCCTTTTGCTTACTCCTGATTGAAATTTCCAGCTGCTCCTCGTTATTTACACAAGGCTCATGCTTACATCATGGGGCTCATCTCCTATCCTAAACATATGCAGACATCGAGTTACTCGTGTGGCAAGTTGCATCGTGTGTGTTCTTCATCCCTGAAGGGAGTGAAATAAGAGTAATAAGTACAAGTGTAAACCATTACCCAACTGCTAAACCCTGTTGATGTCAACCTACAGCCTAGGTTTACTTAATACGTTTCAATAGACAGTGTCACAATACTTCCACAAAACAAAAACTGTTCTACAACAAATTAAGTTTATTTCTCCTACATCAGAAGTTTCACATGTGTGGTTTCTTGCATAAGAGCAAGGTTAAAATGGGCAAAAAAAGACCCAAAGAAACACTTAGAAAATGTCAGAGGCATTTAATCCTCCTTTCTGTCTATGTAAAATAAAAATTGTGACAAAGGACTTGATTTAGATATTGGCAGAGGGGTTACATTGGATATAACGGGATTTAGATTTTGGCAGATGGGATTTCTGTCATCATTGTACGGGCGTAACCCCTCCATCAGGCCTGAAATATCTTATTTCTTTGATACAAAAAAGCTCAAAATGTTTAGCTCTCCAGATTATGATACAATATCTCTTCTTTAAAAAAAAAAAAAAAAACTCTTTATTTAAACAAAGCTCAGGGTACCCCCAACATATATTTACCACGGCAGATCGACACTAGAAAGCAGTAGTAAGTATATGAAATGTCAATTATTGCAGCATATAGCAACTCTTCAACTTTTGGCACTTTTACGGCCCAATTGCAGCAAACTTGGAGTGGAACATATATGGCCTAATTCCCCCGTTACAGTGGGTGTGTTTGATTACGGCTCAGCACTTGAGTACCCTCTGGCGGCACAACATGGTCCTCAGACTTTCCCCCACTTTTTGGCGCATCCCTGACTCTGAGACACCACTTTCCCAGTTCTTTGACACCAGTCTAGGTCAGACTGCCACTGTTCCGAAGTCGGGGGGGGGGGCAGGTTTACCCAATTTCTCACTATATTGAGTTTGGTCACTCCAAATACCAGTAATGCCCAAATCCTGGAGTATTTTGATATCGGTTCATCTCCTGTTAACTGCAACAGAATCCACATGTCGGATACGGGGAGCGTGAGCCCCAGGGTCTGCAATATGTCCTCAGTGATCACTGTCCATTTGGACTGAATCACTGGGAAGCCCAGAGAGTGTGAAAAAAGGTGCACTCCTATCTACAGTCCCGGAAGCAATAAGGCGGGCCTGCTTTGTGAATCTTGTTTAAGAGAGATCTAGAGTAGTAGGATCTGTGTAGAAGTTTTAATAGTTTCAAGCGGAATCTGGCCAGTCTTCACCTGTTAGCCCTCCCAGAATCCGGGACCACACCTCACTGAAGGACCCCAATGAGCCTGGGATAATATTTAGGAGTTTCCTTTAAATCACTGAGATGGACTTGTCTGGAATGGGTTCAGTAAGTAGACTGTCATCCAGGGGGATGGTGGGTGGCAACTGCTTCCCCCTCCCTAACATGGCATCGTAAAGCATGACCTAGTTGTAGGTATTTATATCATTCAGTGTCTGCCAGGGCATATTCAGTTGTAAGGGATTGGAAGGGAATGAAAGCATTGTCTCTCCAAACATCACCCAGCCTCTCAATGCCGATGAGTTCCTATTTGGAAAACCCACCGAGACTGCCCGCCTATCAAAGTGGATCGCTATAGCACAAGGAAGTCATTTCTGTTAGTGTGTTGTGTGACCCTAGAACCCTGTTAGCCTCCCTCTAGGCCATCACCACTGCCCTTGTGTGGGCTAGGAGTCTGCTTTCTACTCTGTCTGTATAAGATTGTAATGTATTCCCTTCCTCCCCATCACTGACCTGCCAACTTAATAGGTCGCCTCATCCCTGGCTGCAAAAACCCATTCATTAGCAGCAAATTGGTCAGGGTGGACCACGACCGTAATAACTGTCCAGAGCCTGTTAGAAAGAGCCTTTGCCAGAACCTTCATCTCAGCATTCAACAGGGATATCGGTCTATAGGAACTACAACTTGCTGGTGGTTTCCCCGCTTTATGAATAACAATAATGGTGGCCATCTGCTGATCTTGCGTGAGGATGCCCTCTTGTAATGCCACCTGGAACATAGCCAGCACCGGTGGAGCCACTTTGTCAGCCATTCCCTTGTATAGTTCGATCAGAAGTCCGTTAGAGCCCATGGCCTTCCCCGACTGTAAGTCGCATATGGCTGGTGCGATCTCTTCCTCCATGAGGTCCACCTCCAGGGCTGCTTGCAAGTCGCCAGCTAACCAACAGAGGTTAATGTCTTGCAGAAAGTCTACACAGTCACTGTCTGTCATGGAAGTGGCAGATTGATACAGGTCCTCATAATAGTCAGCAAACACATTTGGCTATGTTTGGACTATTCCTGCAGGGTACACCCGCTTTGTCCTCTATCTCCAGTACCCATGAGCACTCCCGATCTCTTCTGTCGAGCCACACTAGGAGTTTGTTCGTCTTGTCGGCGACATCATAGAGATGTCGTTGAACGGCAAGGGTGTAGCTGTGGGCAGCTCCCTCCACTAATTCTCAGAGATCTCACTACGTAAGCCGCAATTGGTTGTGGAGTTTGCCAGTTTGCTCCGTTAACATAGATTCCAATCACTCAATATCATGCTGAATCCTGACATTGGAGGGATGTTTTCTTCTCACCCTCCCATAAATGACGGCTTGGGCTTGACCCCTTTTGATGGCCTTAAAGGCCTTCCATAAAGTACTCACGGAGGCCATAGTGCCCGTGTTTCCTTGAAAGTAGACTTCTGCCCCAGTCCGCAATGCTTCTCTCATATTTGGGTCTCGGAAGTGCCAAGTGCTAAGCCTCAGGTGTAGTGTTGTGATGCATTTGGTATTCTGAAGGCTAACCTCAATCAGGGAATGATCCAATACTCCCCTGGATCTAATGTGTGCCTCCTGGAATTTATCCATATGTATGCATTGTGTAACCAGATAATCGATTTGCAAAAAGCTATTGTGAGGGGATGAGAAATACATATACCCTTGGATTTTTGGGCTATGTTCTGCCATAAATCTACCAGTCCCAAGGCACCCTCAAAGGATCACAGTGAGCGGCCTTCGCTCCATATAGAGGCCCCAGGCAAGCCTATCAAGTGCCGACTCCATTACTGCATTTGTGGGCTCCCCATGATTATGGTTCCCTGGGGCAACTCCAGCACGCATGTGCTTATTGCGGGAAGAGTTTGTGTTTGGAGACAGAGATGAATTTAGATAGAGCCCACAATTAAGACCATTGCATCGTAAAGGCAGGATAATATAACAAATATAACATATCTGCCCATTGTTTCGTGCCAACAACACAGCAGAATGAAGAGAATTAACTTCTTGACCAGTATTCTCACTCCCCGTGAGTCAGTAGTGTAACCTGCCTGGGCCAAGAGTTTAAAACCAAACCTGTCTAGTGCTTTACATGTTGTGCCCCGGAAGTGTGTCTCCTGGAAGAGGACTAGGTCAGGGGAGTGTTTCCAAAGATACAGGAGGACCAGCGTTCCCTTTGTTTTGAGGCCTAGACTGTTCACGTTCCAGGACCATATGAGCAGGTTATGTAGTGTTGCAATCTTTTTTTTTTTTGACCGGGAATGTTTTGTGGTGAAAAGGATCAATGCTGCACTGCACTATATATCTTCCCTGGCTTCCTGCCATACAGTGTACCAGTGCAGTGAAAGGACCATAACCTGAGCAACAGCTGTAACGTTTTAACATACCTCGCAACCTAAGCTTAAACATTGTTGGGTTGCTGCAAAATCCTCCTCAGCCTGCTGCCCTGCACTGAGTCATAAACCACCCACCTCCCCAATTTGCAGAAAGCCTGTCGCCCAAACAACACAAACATATGTGGGTGTGGCAACACATCCTAGCCAAAAGATTCAGGATTTAAGTAAGGTTATCTGAAATACCCATCAAATTTTGTAGTTATTGAATATTCCACCATCCGGGGAACTCCAACCCCGCCCACCCGATCAAGTCACTATTTGTATAGCAATTTGCATTTAGGTCACAGGCAGACTGTCTTTACCCAGTAACTGGTGACTGTCGTCCGAGGTCTGCCAGTTGTTCATGTCCAGATGAGGATCTGCTGAGTTCTGTTCTGTTCCTTTCTTCTTTTTCTGCATACGCCATCCCTCCAGCCAATCCCACGCCTCTTCTGGCGTCATGAAGAACCTCGTCTTGCCCTACACTATAACCTTAAGTTTTGCCCATATACAGCATCATGTACTTGAGATCTCTTTCATGTAGTGCTCGTCTGACATGGTCAAAACACCTGCGCTGTCTCTGCACCTGTAAGGTGAAGTCAGGGAAGAAGCGTACTGTGGCATTTTCCACTTTGAGGTCTCCCTGTGTACGAGCAGCTTGCAGGATTGCGCCCGATCCCTAAAGTTGAATATTCTTTCAATTATTGTTCCTGGAGGATGAAGCAGGGCATGATAGTTGGGGGGATGGTGGGAATTTGGGGCAGGGGGACATGGTCTCTATGCACTCATTCAACTCTAAAGAACTTGGAGAGTCTTTTTAGATGAAGGTAGTTGAGGACCAGGTCTTCTACAAACAGATCAATGCTAGGGCCCTAGTCCCTTCAGGAACTCCCACTATGCGGATATTGTGCCGTCGGGCTATCCCCTCATGATCTTCAAGTCTAGCTGTAATGGCCGTGTTTTGTTTCGTAACGGCTTGGACCTGTTCCTCCAGGTGCTTCGTCACTGACTGTAGCCCAAGATTTGCGTTTCCGCCACCGCCAGTTTATCAGTAAACTTGCAGAGATCTGCCCTTATCAGATTCACTTCTACTGTGACAGTGTCCACCTTTGGCTCCAGGGTGTTCTTGACACTTTAAATTGTGGCCATGATGACTCGCAGTGAGGGTTCCGCTTGCTGCGGGGACCAGGGTGATTGTGTTCCGTTGTGGGTGGGTCTTGCCTTTCTTTGACCACAGGTACCGATACCGGGTACCTGTCCATAATGCTGATTTGTGTGGAACGGGACCCCAACACCGAGTCTGCTTTTCTTTGGGTTCAGCGAGGGGAGGACAACAACTCCACCACTTGGCCTTGACCACCCCACCCAGTGCTCCGAGCCCCAATCTGTGTCTGCCAAGTGGCGTGAAACAGGGAAGAGGGAGTCCCAAGTGTACAACCCCTCCCCCCCAAACAGTACTGATGCATAGGGCCAATTTGTTGGGGTTTAATGCCTTTCAGGAAGAGCACAAATCTAGATCTCTGGTCGTTAAGGCACCCGTCAGCCTTCTAGGCCTGTGGGAAAAGGAAGGGGTGGAAGCTCCTCTCTCTATCCAGAGGTTATCACAGGGCAAAGGTCTCTGCTCCCACTCCCTCTACATCGAGCCGCCGCTCTCCTGAAGAAAGGGCTGCCACACTCCCAAGTGTGCCGCAACTCCGGGCCGCTCCTCTCCCGCCCCTAGTCACATACAGCATACGCTGCACCTGTCTGGGCCGCTGTGATTCACCCGTGGCCCCTCGGCACCGCCCAGCAGCAGGATTGTGTCCCAGGAAAGTAGGTAAGAGAGAGGGGGAGGCCATCCACTTGTGCAGGACCCCCTTACTGCGAGGCTCCCTCCACCAACAGGGTTGCAGGAGTTTTCGGCCACGGAAGGCCTTGTCGCCGCACGGCCTGCCCCACTCCAAGGCCGGCAGCAGCGCAAGGATGGTCGCAGTTTAACCTCGGTGATTTCATGGTTTTGCCTTGGAGCTGGTTGGCACCCGAGGTTCAGAGGGTTGTCAGGCGGGTCGTGCGCGGTGTGCCAGCCCGCATGACAAGATTGTAACACGGATGTCTGGGGATTATTCTGGCAATGGCTGTGGAGCCGCACTAGTGATACACTATACTACACAATATCTCATACCTCCTACTGCTGAAATGGAACTATTACCGTTGCTGGGAACATTGGGCCAGGCAACCATTTCACCAGTTGATTTTTGGCCAATCTTCTTAAAAACAACATTAATGTGATTTTTCACTTTATTTAAAAACAACAACTCCCTGATCCAATGATTTCTCTCTGAATGTCTAAAATGGATCAGAATGTCACACTAATTAAAGGGCCTGGGGCACATACAGAAGGCCTAAATTGTTTATTCTATAGAAAACCTTACATTCCTAGCTAAAGCCTTGACTTGAAATGTAGTGCAGCAACTCAGCTAAAGCAATTCAAAACTGCTAATTACTTAAATGATCACATTAACTGGTCTTTAGATAAGGTTGTAGTGTGGAGTCCGGCATATAGAAAACAGGATGATTCACTAACCATCGTGGACAAAGGAGATTCTTGCCTTGTCATTCTCCTTGAATGGTGAGCCTCATCCTCTCTCCTACTTTTTTTTAAAACTTATTTTTATTGTTTTATTCATAAAAGGTACAAACATAGGCATACAATATTGTAGTTGAATTCTCAGTGCACATCATGCATGTTTGAACAGGTGGGTATAATTTCGCTTAATAGTACAACAGTGTTGTAGCATTACTGTATTTGAGGTTGCATTCGCATTGTTATTGGCAAGCGGGTGCACAGCAATCTATGGGTGAGCTGTATGCTTTCAGGGGTCAAAACTTGGTAGAACAAAGCAGGGGCCAAGATTTGCTTTTCTGAAACTCAGTGACATTGACCTACTTTTTGATTCTGGTGATGTGTTTTAAATGTGCTTTTACGGGGACGTGCGTGCAGGCTTCACAAGTTGGGGCCCTTCAGTCGTTTGCGGGGTGTAGGCCGGACTTCTGAGAGATGGGAGAGCACACTTTAGTTTTGCACAATGGAATGCAGTAGTGGGGGATCCCAGAGGTTGACAGGGAGGTTTGTCAAAGGGAGTGCTGCACCTCAAGGGAGTCTAGTGTCATCTCGAGGGGGCTGGCTGAATCGGGCGAGGATTGTCACCCAATGGTGTGATATGGGGCCTCCTCCCTCCGCAGGGCCTCCTTCTCTGCCACCCCAATTTGGTAATGGCTTCTCTCCAGTCGTACACCGGAGGCGGGTCGGTTGATCGCCAGTGTAATGTAATCGCATGCATTGCTAGCAACAGTGCTAATGTCGCAAAGCGGGTCTGCACTTTATGTATTTTTTTTATGCTTGAACATTCCGAGGGTGCTGGCCTCCCATGTATTGAGGTCGGGTAGGTCCAGCAGTTCTTTCAGGGTGTCATGTATTGCAGACCAGTAACAGAAAAGTACTGGGCAGGTCCAGAGCCTATGTTGGAGATCTGTCTCCGCTTGTGGGCACAACGGGCATGTTAGGCATGCAGTGGGGTAATATTTATTTAGACGAGCTGGTGTTAAGTACGCCCTGTGTAGGAGGCAAAAATGAATTTTTTGAAAATGGGAATTACGGGAGACTTTCTTGCGGTGGGACAACGGCATCTCCCATTCCCTGTCGCTCAGTTCCCTGTTCAAGTCTGTCTCCCATCGGCATCTATGAGGGGCCAGGATGTTGTCTAGAATGTCAAGTATGGCACGGTATAGCCAAGTTATAAGGCGCCGACCAGGGCCCATCGTGTACATTGTTTGCTTGACAGGGTGATGTTGCGGCTCAGTCACTATTGGACCCCATAGCCTCTGCATTGTGGCGAGCACCTATCGATAGGTGAAAAATTGCCCCAGTGAGTTGGTCAAATGTAAGTAGTTGGCCATTTAGATATAGGTCCCCTACCGTGATAATGTCGTTCGCAGTCCATTCCGCCAAGCGGCGTGCTGTATAGTGACCTGGGAAATGCCCACTAGCAGGATATTGGGTGCATTTTAGGGACTGTCTCAGGATAGTCAATGGATTTCCAGCACACAGGTGTGGGCCATTGGGACCTGCAAGGGCCAGGGGGAGGCAGGCGTCCGTTTCGGGAACAGGAAGCTGCATATGGTGATGATGCCCAGAGGGCCTTGGGAGCCTGTAACCTCACCAATGTAGCGGCCTGCTGTCCAAAGTGATAGCCATTGGAGTTGCGCCGCCAAGAAGTAGGCCTCAAAGACAGGAGCTCCCATCCCCCCTCGGTCCCGGGGAAGTTGCAGCTTTGCAACGGCCACCCTATGGCGGTGTAAGTCCCAGATCAGAGTACCCATTAAGGAATCCAGTTCTCGAAAGAAGGCGCAGTGAGCGTGGAGGCACAACTGGTAGGTATGTGAAGAAATATAAAAGGAGAATGAGCATTTTTGTAAGTGCTATCCTTCCTATGGGGGCAAGAGGGAGGGTCTGCCAGAATGCCATCTGTGTTCTGATGCCTGCCCACACTCGGAGGAGGTTGCCCTCGGATAAATCTGCCGGGGTGTGATATAGTTGCACCCCTAGATATCATGCCGCCTGCTGAGTCCACTGGAGGCTTGCTGGGCCCAGCCATATGTCAAGGGAGGGGTTGTCTGGGTGGAGGAGGTAGACAACAGATTTTGCCTAGTTCATTTGTAGGCACAAGACCTCTCCAAATTCTTCCAGGGTGTTACATAGCTGAGTGAGGGGCATTTGTATATTCTGATGGTACACTAACATGTCGTCTGCATACAAAGAGACCACATGTACCAGATCAGGAAATGAAATTCCCCAGTGGCCGTCCTCCTGCTGCAAACAGATTGCCACTGGTTTCAATGCCAGGGAGACAGTGGACAGCCCTGGCGTGTGCTCCTCTGAACAGGAAATGGATTAGAAACTAAGTGGCCCAACCGGACTCTGGAGGTGGGATTATTATAGAGGAGGCGTGTATATGCAGCTAGGCGGTTCCAAATACCCATGTTGGTCAGCACCTAGAATGGGTAGTCCCATGAAAGCGTCTCAAATGCCTTCTCCACATCCAGGATCAGGGCCACAACATTTGGAATCGAGTCACGAATCTGATCTTGGACGTGGAACAGGTGTCTGAGATTTTGAGAAATGTTTCGACCCGAGACAATGCCGTTTTGGTGCTCCTGGACTAGGGTGGGGACTATTTGGGAGAAACGGCTTGCTAATACTTTATAATCCACTCTTATTATGGCTATCAGTCGGTAGGAGCTCAGAGAGGTTGGAGCTCTGTCCAGTTTAAGGATAGAGGTCAGAAGGGACTCTCGAAGGGAGCTAGGCAAGGTGCCTAATCGCATGCCTCGTCATAAACTGCCACTAGTCCAGGGCCTAAGTGAGAAGCAAATGTAGAATAAAACTCTAATGGCAGGTAATCCAGGCCTGGTGATTTATTATGGGCAAGGCCTTTGATTGCCTGATGAACCTATTGTTCTGAGATTGGAGCATCTAAGTCTCTCCTAATAGTTGGGGGGATGCTTGGGAGTTGAATGTGTGATGAGTCGTCAGTGGCTGCCTGCGCAAAGGTTGTGGTCGGGGCTTGGTACATGTGTGCCTAACAGTGTGCGAAATCTTGTAGTATTGATTCCTGGTCTCAGAGTATCTTCCCCATTTGGGAGCATAGTTCCTTGATCGGGGAAGCACTGATGTCCCGGCCCACCAACCAGACAAGCAATCGTCTGGCGTTATCACCATTCTGAAACGTCGCAGGAGCTCCAGCTGTTGGGGGACTTTGTTGTGTGCCTGGATGCGTTTGCACCATAGTATCTGCCTGGGCATAAGGGTTCCTCACTAGCGCTGCTAGCTGCATCTCAGTCTCACTCAGCTTGGGTTCCAGCACTTTGAAGACATCTATGATCCCCTTAATGCATATGCCTCGCATGACTACCTTAAAGGAGTCCCACTCTATGCCCCGGCTCCCGGTGGCTTCCGGAAAATACTACTGTATGTAGGTGCCCATCGTGTGTCGGAAGGTGGGGTCTTTCAGTGTGACCCGTCAGAGAGCGTCAGGGGATAACGGGGGAAGCCAGTTTAAGGGATCCTCTCTTCTACTTATCTGGGAAAATGTATTTTAAAAAAATGAACTGTGCTCTACTGGTTCTAGCCGTAACAAAATAATCAATTTTCATAATTAAAAATGTCAAATTCACTCTCTAATCCCTCTCTGGTTAACAAGCTTCTCTCAAAGGCTCTATAGTTTCTTTCTTCTGCACGTTCAGGCTTTACACAGAGCCCCTAGTTTCTCTTCTGAGACACTCCACTATATATTATATCACTGTTGATAATGCACCACTATGTATGAAAGTCTCCACTCAGACCCTAGAGGGTACCTAGTGTTGGATGTCAATGCAGCATCTTAAAATTAAACCCTCTTAAGATGAGATTCCTCCTGATGTCCCTAAAATGTGTTTGTTCCAGTACATTTTTGACTTGATATTCTTGGCATACTTTACTGTAAGCCATGTATTATCGAGGTGCTCTAAATCCATTGCCTGTACTTTTTGCTGAACAAAAATCTGATCCTATAAGAACACAACTCCTATGCTAAGAGAACAATACAAAATCATACACCTCTTAAAAATAGAATCTCTTATCCCAGCAGACTTTACATGAGTTCGGCAAATACTAGATCAAAACCAAAGTCGGCTATAGCAATTGCTTAGCTGTAGTAATCCCCAAAATCTTCCTTGGGCCTTCTTAAGGCAGCCCTCCTTGATGCTGCATCCCTCAGGAACCAAAAGAATGGGTCATATTACTTCAATTCTCATCCATCTCAAATCATCAACCACAAATGTGTAAAGTTTGTAAATGTGAGAAAATGCCCATTTTGAGTGTGATCACCCCCATTCTTTGCTGAATTTTATTGCTAGTGTTTAGGATTTGCACAGTGGTGCTCTGCTGCCCATTTTATGCACTCTGAAAACTAAATCATTGTTAAACTGGCTCACTTTTAATTAACATATTTAACTTTCATATAAGAACATAGCATATGGTGCCGAAATACACCCATTGCATGGAAAATTAAATGTCACCTGTGGACTGCAGCAGTTATTGTGCCATCCTTTAGTGTGACAGGGAAATGTGGCTTCATGACTCCTAGTGTAGCCTGACTGCTGCAGTTCAAACCTGCAGCCAGGCCTCTCATAATAACCCTTTTGACAGGAAAAAAACATCCTTTTAAATATTAATAGGTCACCACATGTAGGTCTCGTAGTCCACCAGGTACTGTGCATGGTATTTAACAACGTGGAAATTTAATGTTACCATGTCCTGGCAGCAATACGCCCCCAAAAGCTATTTTCATTGTGGCTAGAATTTTAATAGCGTACAGGCTAGAATATTAATTCTGCTCTCTGAGGATTGGGGCCAGCTACAAAGAACACTATTTTTAATAATTAGTAGAAGCCCAATTCAATGGTAAAGTTGGATTTTGAATAAATATTTAGGAGCATGCAGATTAAGAAAGTTGGTTGTTCCCTTCCTGAAGCTCCTGGAAGCTAATTTACATTACTTCTCCAGCAGATGTCCAGCTATTACATGACCTCAATGAGGTGTGAATGCTGCTCCCAAAGCAGAAACAATGTCCTGGGTGTGGAGAGGTGTTTTTCTTCCCCTTGCAGGAAGACCAGTGAGGGTGGACCCAGAAAATGTAGGGTGAGACCTGTACGAAGCACCCCAACCAAGATGGCATCAAACTCAGAGGGAGGAGAGAACCAGATTGAGTGAACACCAAAGAGGGGACTGTTCATTTCCCTGGCCACACCAGGGGGTGGGCACACAGGCCCTACACAAGGGATAAAGAGTTTCTCCATCTTCAAAACTGCGCTACTTTTTTTTAGTAGGCCAAACAGAACTGTTGAAAAAGGGAGTAGGACTGCCCATGTGACCTCTTATTTCACTGGGTAGGGCGGATCTTGGGGGGTCACCCCTTCCCACTAGCTAGTGCCAATTAAAAACATAGCACCCCAAGGAACCTTCTGTACAACACTCACTGGACATGTGAAAGAACAGTAGGACTGTATCTACTGTTTGACACATGTGTGGAAACCAGAGGCCATATTATATATTGTGCACCGGAGGCGTGGCATGCGTGTGCGCGCGTTTTGTGTGCGCCCAGAGCACAATGGTATTGCAGAAGGGACCGCAGACACTTGTACATCCCCTTCTGTAATGCTGCTAGCGCTGGCATGCATGCAGCGCAGCACCATCATGAGAGGGTGTCCCTCATTTGCATAAGGGTGTGGCCCATCCACATGTGGGAAATACTTTGCTTCTGCTCCCACATCGTAGAGGTGGGGGCAGAGGCAAACATGCCCTTAGGAGGCGCACCGAAAATGCGTCACAAAATGGTGGTGCACTTTCAGTAAGCCTTCTAAAGACAGACCTTTGGAGGGGAGAAACGGGGTCTTATGGACCTCTCAGACCTTCCTCTGCAGGCGGGTACAGTCACTCACTGCACCTGCCTGCAAGGGGATCTCTCTACCCTTTTCAAAGTGCAGGTGGGTGCTGCCTGCAAGTGGCTTTATGTGGTTCCTGTGAGTTTAGTAGGACATCTTTTACTCTGGAAAGTTTATTGGTTTAGATGTGGTACTATGGGCTAGCAAAAACAAACCAACATTTTCTGAAGATATGTAGACTAAAGATGTCATTATGACTTCGGCAGATGGAAAAGCCTGTCTGCCGAAGTCCCGACGGGCATGTTGCCGTTAGTGCGGCTGCCTTCCCGCAGGCCCCATTAATAGTTCACGCTGGGTCGGCAGCCGGAAACAGCGTTTCTGCCTGCTGGCCCAGGGGGCCACAGCCTACAGCATTGTCTCTGACTCGTAACAGAGCTGGCGGCAATGCTGTAGTGCGTAGGGTGAACCAGTACCCGTCGCGATGTTCACTGTCTGCAAAACAAACAGTGAACATTGCGACTGGGCTGGCCAGAGGGCCCTTTGCACTGCTCATGCCAAGTGCATGCGCAGTGCAAGGGCTCCGCTGGGGCCCTCTGCACCCCGTCTCCACCAGCCTTTGCATGGTGGTGCTACCACCATGTAATTGCTGGTGGAGAGGGGACTTGTAATCCCCAGGGCAGCACTGCCCTGGTGGATTAAGACCGCCAGCACCACCAGACCGCTGAAAACGTGTAATCTGGCGGAGCTTGCGGTCCAACCAGGGCATCATAGTGTGGCAGTTGGACCACCACATTGGTGGCATTCCGACCGCCACCGCGGGTTGTAATGACCCCTCAAGTGTCTATATTGTAAAGTTCCTGTTGACTTAATACACAGTCCTTGGTAACCTCGAACATGACCACTCTGATTCCCAAAGAATTTGTGGAAACTGATGTTACCTTTTGTTCATTACTTCTGCATGCCCAAGGTATCAACAAGAAAAGAATAGAGAACATATTTTCAAACATTTATTGAAGAAATCTTATTCTTGTAATAAAAACATGAGCTGCGATTATTAAGCATATGAGACACATTGGTATAATTAGCATTATTAGAATGGTGAAAAATACAAATCATTCAACAAAGTTAATTGTTACCAAGGTTACTCCCATCTGTAACTAATACTGATCCACTAAAGAGAGCATAGCGGAAGCCCCATCTGCTAGACATGTCTGGTATTCAGTGTCAGGAAGCCAGTCTCAATGCATTCACAAATACACCTGTCTAAGTGTGAAGGCGATCTTCCTTCTTAGGATGAAGGTCGGAGACAGCAGAGCTGCATCTCAGTCATAATCATTCCATGATAACCTCAGCATGAAGTGATCCTCTCACCGAGCCCATCATGGATGTTGTTTATACAATAAAACTCTATCCCTATGGTATTGTGGCAGAGGTGCAGAACAGCTTTGTTGGTTTGTCTGGAGTAAGAGTGTTCTCGGATGAGCACAGAAAAACAAAAGAAGGGCATTGTGTTCTGATTGTACCACCCTAAATGTGCAGACTACATTGGGACAATGCCTATCAAGAATAAATGTGTGTGCCATATGTTCAGTCGCAGCTCATGGGAGGGAAAAGGGTCGGGCAGTGTGTGGCGATGAAAAAATATAAAATTGAGAGAAAAAAAAAACCTTACCTTTCTCGCAGCTCCTAGCCGCTCCTCCAGCTGTCAGAAGTTGCAGGCACAGGCTCCCAAGCTTGTCCTGGGCCAATCCTAATGCTGCTGGCAGCAAGAAAGCAGCATTAAGATTGGACGGGGCAACCTGGCTGGGCGCTCCGAGGCAGAGTAGAAGTCTCTGTCTGCTGCCCCCAACCCGGCAACACAGCGTCAGGTTGGAGAGAACCTACTGTGCATGTGTGTCTGGCCGGCTGTCCCGAGGCTCCCCCTAGGTCCCGGTCATGCCCATGGCCCCACCCCTTTTTACAACAAAACCATAATAGAAAGAGTTTATTATGGTGTTATTAAAGTTTTGCAGCTGCTGGCTTGGCAAGTTAAAAAACATGTAAAAGTTACCATTGGAAAATGATCTCAAGTTCAAAAGAAAATCAAAAATGGAGACTAAGCGTGGGCCCTCCAACACAACACAAAGTGCAGGTGGGTGCTGTCTGCACAGTGAAACATGGAGCGGCTTTGGAGCTGCTGCTCAGTACTTCCCCTGAATGTGGTGCCCCTAGGGTACCGCAAGTTCTGAGCTGCCCTAGGGACAACACACTTTTCCTGTTTGCGCACCGTGCACCTTTTGAATGGTGCACCATGGCACAAACAGGTAAAGTGCCCAGTACGTATAATATGGCCCCCAAAGGGCTGGACTTATACCCAGGACAAAGAAGTAGACTCCCGGGGTCAGTTGGCTGATGTCCTGTGTGGCCATAGGGGCACAACAAGCTACAAGAAGCCTATTCACTGAAGTGCCCAGCTGACCACTGGCAACTGGACCTTTTTGATGACCTCTACTGGAGTAAGTGCTGACCCCAAAGCCAAGTGCTAATGTTGAAGTTCTAAGACCCTTGGCTGCGTCAAATTATACTTCTCTTAACAACTCTGAAAAGTTGGGAGTTAAAACATTTTTGGACTTCCGGACCTCCAGAGGACCGGGACCAGAACCTATCTCCCAAGCCAATCTGTCCAGCGAGGCTGTGGAACTGACAGTTTTTAGCATACAGGCATAAGGTTGAAAAACCTTTCACTTGAGTCTTACTGTTTATTCTGTTTAATCAAAGGAGTGGGAAGTCGATAAACAAAACTTCTTTTTCACACCATAGACTACAATGGAGTCTGGTGGAAGGTGAGTTCTTAGTAAATTGTTCCTGAACAGGAACTTTTTACTAATTCGCCTGATGAAGCTTGTAGAATGCAGTGGCAATTGCTGAAACAACAGTTATCATTGTCTGTTTCACCAATAAGAAAACAAAAGGTACAAAAAATCTTGCTGGATCCCTGGTAAGAAGAGTTTATATAACGATCGAGGCTAGAATTGAAGGCACTGTAGCTTCAATATTTAGCTTCCTCACAAACCCATTAGAATAATAGATTCCACAAAAGAAACTAGGTCATCCATCCTAGATGGGATGGTTTCTAGAAATGAGATCAACAATTATGCCAGTTAAAGGAGGGCTGTCACTATTCCTGGGAAAGATTTATAAGTGTAGTGCGTACAATATATCTCAGTGTATTTGCTTTATCAGGAATTATCTTGATTTGTGATCTCATTCTTCCCTCACTGAAAATGCGTGTGACAAGGCACTCCTCCGGCTCTGACTAGTGAGTCAGCTCTGATTCCTGCTCGTAAAGCAGAGTGAGATCTAGGTAATGAATGATGCCTCAAAATCAAAAAAGCTGCCAGTACAGGTTCTCAATCTCGAGTATGACCAGGAACAGTTGTGACAGCTCAGAGACCCTGAAAATCTTAATGAGGTCTGCAAAAGGGGCATGGGTTGCCTGGCTCTCCTGCTTCAGTGTTGCCATGAAAGAGAACAACAGTACTTCCTAAAGAAGAGACTTGCATGCCCACAAATGCTCCAATGTGGTCTGCAAACATGTTGCTGCAGTTCTTACCTTCTCCTGCACAGCATTTCCAGCCAATTGCTATACTTCTCTATGGCTTGAGAATCAGAAAGACAAACAAGACAAATGGTATGTTGGCCTTTCCATGATTTCATATCACCACAAATGAGACACATATTCAAAAGTGCCAGCATGATGAGGACAGACTAGGCAGGGACAAAGACGCTGCTAAGTATAAACATTCTACCTAGTTGATGAAAAAGTGTCTAACACTTCTGAACTTCTACTGAGTTGATGATAAAGGTGGTCAATACAACCTCGGCGGTCTTTTTACGAGACCGCCTAGGGACCGCTGTGCGGAAGACCACCAGTAGTGGCGGTTTGCCGCTCGGCGTATTATGACTGTTGGCTGCTCTCCGTCCTTTTTCTGACGGAGAGCCGCCAACAGCCATACTGGCGGGCGGCGGGGAAGTGGAGGTTGCTCCACCTTCACCGCCACGCCAACAGAACACCGCCCACTGAATCACGTCCTGTTATTCGACGTGGCGGTGTTCTGTTGGCGGTGTGGTGTCAGCCGAGCAACCCCCATGGCTCCCGTCCCCTCCCGGAGGATCGACGGAACAGGTAAGTCGATCTTCCGTTAGGGGAGAGGGGTGTTGTGTGGGTGCATGGGGGTGTGCGTCTGTGTATGTAGAGGGGGTGTGAGTGCGTGTATGCTTGCGGGGGTGTTGCATGTTTTGGGAATGAGTGCGTGTATGTCTGTGGGTATGTCTGCATGGATGTGTGCGTGTATGTTTGTGTGTGCGTGTCTGACTGTGTGTGTGGATGTAGGCATGTATGTCGGTGTGTGTGCGTGTGTGTGTTGGTGGTGCCGGCGTGCGTGTCATGTGTGTGTGTGAGTTCTGTGATGTTGGGGGTCAGGGTGGGGAGGGGGGCCCTGCCACCTTTGGGGGGTGGCAGGGGTGGTGGGCGGTGTAGGGGAGGGAGTCGGGTGGGGGAGACCCCTATCAGTTCCAGGGAAGGAATTCCCTGGCACCGATAGTGCTTACCGCCATGGATTTCATGGCGGTTCCAACCGCAGGAAATCCACAGCGGTAAGCCGGGTCAAAATACCACCAGCAGTATAGTGACGGCCGCCGGGCTGGAGACCCAGGTCTCCAGCCCGGTGGTCATCTCCGCCCTGGCGGGCGGAACGGAGAACCAGCGGATGACCATGACGGTAACCGCCATGGTCATAATACAAAAAAAAAGACCGCCAACCTGTTGGCGGTCTTACCGCCGCTTCTCCACCTTCTGCCAGGGTCATAATGACCCCCAAAGTGTCTGACAGTATAATGGATGGCTAAAGAAGTTGAGTGATGCATGACAAATGCCTCGATATTTGTTGCATGAAAGCAAAAAAGAGTATTCATGGAATCCTTGACCCATATGTTTGGAAACAAAACCCATAAATGCTCTCATTATCTTATGTCATTTCAAGTCTTATTTTTCCATTGTAAAATGATAATGAAAGATCTCTTTCGTATGTTCATTGTGTCACATTCTGAATTTAATTGTTTTTTACTTTCAATTTAAAAAATCTCTAAAACTTTGCCTTTTCAATAGGTATTTGTCTTCTAAGAAACATTTTGGAAAAATAATGTTTTCCTTGGAAGAACGTTCCTGGTTCTAGTATGAAGGTTGAGACTATGTGTATCAAAGAATTGTCTATGATGGAGAACCCTAAATGTGCTGGTGCAGACAAATAAAGCTGCTGGAAAAAAGAGAGAGTAAGTGAAGTAAACAGCAAATACATGGATGTTAATCCACAAAATGGTGGGAGATGTGGTACGGGACCTTGTGCTGTCTTTGACCACTGATGAAATCACTTGTTGGACACCTTGTCCTTCCATTCCACCTGAAAAACCTCCTATGTACTGTTGAGTCGCTAATGGAAGAGCAAGGAGATGAAGCGATTAACATATAACAAGATTCTTGAAGCACTGATTAGTTTCCGTTCAAACCACAACCTTTATGCCCCAACGTTAGGGGTAGCAAGGGCAGTGAGGGTCACAAACAGAAACTGCTCCCTCGGGTCACACCTAAGACACACCAATGAGCGGATACAAAGTAGGGTAAATAAAATTGCATAAGAAGATGATGAAACTGTTCAAAATAACTCAAAGATCCAATTTTACCTGATTGACATATGTGGATTATGTGAAGCATGTCTAGAGTTGTCACACATGCAATGCATGTTCATCCTCACACTCTTTTACACTGAGAAAAATACCTTATACTCAAACGGGGTAACAGATACTATATTGGAAGTTGGAAACAATATCACAGTTTTCCTGGAAATGCAATTATTTTGGGTTTTTTTATCCTGTAACTCTATTAGGGCACATTTTGAACTAACAAGCATTAACAAGTTCTGTATCTGGCTCCCGGGATTCCTATTAATTACTGAATGGGAATCAATCGGTGCCTGGGGTAAATCACTCAATGGTTTATGAAACAGTTCATTTGGTGGATGTAGATGTAAGATAGGCAATAATGTATGAACATTTCTATCATTCTCAACGTGCTGTAGTTATGGTACAGACAAACTTTAGTTAGTCGGGGTAACATTCCAAACATTTTGAGGGTTCTATTGCAGGCCAAAGTCTGATTCAGCTTGTGATGGGTTGTTGAGAATAGTGTAAATGAGTTGGTGAAGCTTTCAATTTCAATGAGCTAATGCGCAAATACCAGAGGACTAGAAAACAAAATTGACTATAAACCTAAATTGTGCAAGGTGGTTGTGGTTTACGACCGCCATTGGTTGCAATAGGAGCCTATTAGTGTTATATCTGAACTGTGCTGATGTGTAATGTAAGTTCTGGTGCAGTACGTTGTGTTGTAGGTTACTGTATGTTGTGTTCTGATGCGTAGTGCTGTTGTGAGCTTGGAAATATCCATCTGCATGCCCTGTCAATATCAAACTGTCCTGCATAATGCAGACTGGTGGGGTCTTGTCATTCTTTTAAAATACAGAGTTACTACCCTCTTAAGAAGTTACCTGGCTGAAACGGATTTTAAAGTCTTGCTGCACTGGAACCATAGTTCTGTTAATAGCTCCAAGGACAAACGAAACAGATGCATTCTTTATTAGTCCTCCCACTGAGTATGTGATAAAGTACATCACCTGGAACAAAATAAAAAAAAAAAAAAAATCAAAGGAGAATTTAGCAGTGACAATTCATCTTAAGAATTAACAAGAAAAATATGCGAGCCTGAGCATTCCACATGATACCATAGATGGCATTCCAAAATATTCTAGTTACTTTAAGATTGCACTACAGCATGGAAGTCTGCCAGAATTGCTAGCCTGACTGAGGGATATTTCTTTGAGGATTGATCCACATTTCTACATACTACATATCTGAACACACATGCACACTCGCGCCCCCGCCATGCACAGTTTTTTCTTCAATAATTTGACTTCTAATGTTTCATTGATATATTTATGTTACAAAAGTTGTCATGAGTGCTGTAATATCTGGGGTAATAATGCATGGTGAGAGCGTAAATTATAGTTACCTTAGGCCTCGCGTAATAGTTACTTGAAATAACTCACGATAACTGATGAATTTCTCTGGTTTTGTGCGAGTGAATTAAGAACCTAACAATAACGTCCCTGTAACATTTGTTTTTTATATGGAATTTCTAAGGTTTTTTAATTCTATTTTCTAACTATAATGTCCCTCTAACCTTTGTTTTTTTCAACAAATTTCTATGTTTTTTTTAAACATAAAGACATTTTTATTACTATATGTCAATCCAACCACCACCGCCCACGGCATTCGTCCATGCACGTGGGAGTTGGCCGTAGGGCCTGGCCCGCGGCTAACCCTGTAGCCACCCCTCTAACCACTCAACCCCACGCTGAGCACGGCCTTTGGGTGTGCACAGCAGCAGTTGGCTGCAGGGCATGTCTTTCTGGGTGTGAGAATATGTGTGCGAGGGTGTCTCTGGGTGTGAGAGTGGCTGTGAGCGTCTGTCTGGGCATGAGAATGGGTGTGAAAGGGTCTATGTGGGTGTGAGAGTGGGCGTGTGAGTATCTGATTGTGCAGACTGTGCTCCAACAGATGAAAGATGCATTCACCTCCATGAAGAATTTAAGATCGTTTTTCAGTATGGAATCTTGGAGTAAACACATTTACATTGCCTTCGTCCAGCCAAGGAGTTAGGATCACTTGTCCGTTCCAGAGGTGGCGCGTCAACTGGGGCACCTGGTACATTTATATTTGTAAGTGCTTCCTGTTGAGGTTTCATTTCTGTGAAATGAGCATCATGGCCAAACAGAAGCTCACCTGCTTATTTATCCTACAAGGGTCCACAGTTTTAAGCAATATGTCTATCTAACTGGAGCACTTTACCCACCCCTTCCCGGGACGATCTCGGCCCCCAGCCTTCATTAAATGGAGGAGGGGGGCTGCACCGTCCCAAGAGCCTGGCCATGTCACCTGGGTGCCCCCAGGGTACCCAGCCACCATCATTGGGGACCGCGGGGGGAGCCTCAAGGCCCTGCAGTCCCAACCAGCTCTCTGCCTCCTGCGGGAGCCAGCACTGCTGTCACAGAGATGGAGCTGCTAAACATGCAGCTTCCTGTATGTGAGAGCAATAGTTTCCTCTGTTTCCCTGCTCGGATGTCTGCAGGTAGGTAAACAGAGGAAACCTCCACTTCCAGAAAGTTAGAGGTGTTTGACAGATCTCGCTTGCTGGAACCATAGTGTGTTTGCTCTGACTTGGCAGGAGCTGTCAAAGATCCAGCTACGTCATAGCAAACAGTTAATCTAGGGGATGGGCACCCTGGGACATAGCAGCAGGCTCCCCGGGGGAGGAGATGGGGGTCCCCAGGGGCATAATTGGCTCCTCTAGGGTGGCCTCGCAGTCCCCCTCCAATATTTGAATTTGTCCCTTGAAGGTGGTGGTCTCCAGCTGGGGGGGAAGGGGGGAGCGCAGAGGACCCCCTTCATTATTTCAATTCAGCCCCGGGGAGGTGCTGGCCCCCAGGGCAGCGGGGGAGCACGTGGCCCCCTTTAATTTAAATCAATAGCCCGGGGAGGTGGCAGTTCTTGGGGCTGAGGAGGTCCGCAACAGACCCCCTTAATCATTTTCCTTCTGCCATGGGGTGGGTTTGGGGGGCTCCGCAGGCCCCTCCACATACATTTATTACTCAGCTCCAGGGAGCTAGCAGCCCCTGGAGCTGCGGGGGAGGGGGGTTGCACAGTGGACCCCTTACTTTCAATTAATTGCCCTGGGGAGATGGTGGTCCCCTTGTCCTGAGGTCTGCAACAGACCCCCTTAATTATTTTCTTTCTGCCCCAGGGGAGGTGGCGGTCCCCAGGGCTGCGGGGGGCTGTGCGGCCCCTCCTTACTCACAATATATTGCCCCAGAGAGGTGGTGGTCACCAGGGCGTGGGGGGCAGCGCGCCCCACATGCTATTGAATTAAAGCCCCAGGGTGGTGGCAGTCCCCAGGGCATAAATAGGCCCAGGAGGAGGGCCTGTGCACCTCCTCCTTTATTTATTTTTTTACATGCCCCTGGCACCTGGCCCACCCAGGGGCTTTATTAAAACAAGCACAGGAGACCATGCTTGTTCTTTTTTAAAATTTGTGCTGCAAATTCACAGCAAAATCTTTTTTTTTAAGTGATTTTTTTTGCAACAGTGGGGTTCCTCTGGGATACCAGCATCAGAGCCAAGGGGTCAGGGTGTCCTTACCCTGGCCTCTCATTTTTTTAGGGACTCTGCTGAAGCCTGGTCCCAAGATGGCTGGCAACACTTCCTAGTTGAAGTGCTGACAGCCAATCAGAGCTCTGCAGATCCCTGCACAAGCTCTTATTATTCAAAAAGTCATTGGGGAGGATCCGCGGCCCTAGATATACAAATTTGAATTTCCTTTAATTTCTCTTAAACTTCTGAATGGGTGTATACCAAATATTAAAAAGCATAATCTGCACACCAAAAGCTACCTTTTTGCCAAATTTATTATAATACCGCCCAGCGGTTCGGGCTGTAGTCGTGTTCAAACCTCCTATGGGAATTAACATGGGAAACACATGTTCTCAGCTCCCCCTTGACGGCTCACCCAGACACTTCCCATTGTGAACAAGAATCACTGGCACACTTTTATTTGGAAAATTTCGTGAAGATTTGCCAAATGGTGTCAAAGATATAGGCAAGTCAAAAACGCTTTTCCTACGGAGACATGTTCCTAACTATAACTGGCAACGCCAGCAGGTAATAAATATATATCTACAGATAGATAGATAATGATATATATGGAAAATGTCACTTACCCAGTGTACATCTGTTCGTGGCATGTTCCGCTGCAGATTCCCATGCTGTGCACATACTTCTGCCATCTAGTGTTGGGCTCGGAGTGTTACAAGTTGTTTTTCTTCTAAGAAGTGTTTTCGAGTCACGGGATCGAGTGACTCCTCCTCTTCGGTTCCATTGCGCATGGGTATCAACTCCATGTTAGATTGTTTTCCTGCAGAGGGTAAGGTAGGAGTGATAGAGTATAAAGTAAAGATATGTCCATGCTAATGGAATGTTAAATATATATATATCTACATATGAGCAAATGGTGTTAACTTAAACAACTACAGGCTGCCGAGGAGGTGGGAGGGTGCATGTGAATCTACAGCAGAACATGCCATGAACAGATGTACACTGGGTAAGTGACATTTTCCGTTCAATGGCATGTGTAGCTGCAGACCACAAAGCAGTTAGTTGTCCCATAAAAGCGGTGGTTAGCCTGTAGGAGTTGAAATAATGTTCTGAGTACAGCTTGGCCTACTGTGACTTGCTGTGTTGCTAAAACATCTACATAATAGTGTTTAGTGAATGTATGTGGTGTTGACCAAAAAGCTGCTTTACATATTTCAGCCACTGGTATATTTCCTAAAAAAGCCATTGTAGCACCTTTCTTCCTTGTGGAATGTGCTTTAGGAGTAACTAAGAGTTGCCTTTTGGCTTTAACGTAGCATGTTTGGATGCATCTTACTATCCATCTTGCTAATACTGGTTTTGAAATGGGGTTACCTGTATGAGGTTTTTGAACGGCTACAAACAGCTGTTTAGTTTTTCTGAGTGGTTTTGTTCTATCTTTATAGTGCATTAGTGATATTTTAATGTCTAATGTATGTAGAGCTCTTTCTGCCACAGAATCTGGCTGTGGGAAGAAGACTGGCAGTTCCACCGTTTGATATGAAAAGGTGATACTACTTTTGGAAGAAATTTGGGGTTAGTTCAACTTTATGTTTGTGTACTTGTATGAACGGTTCTTCAATAGTGAAAGCTTGAATTTCACTGACTCTTTGCAATGATGTAATTGCGACAAGGACGGCAACCTTCCATGTTAAGAATTGCATTTGATATGAGTATATAGGTTCAAATGGTGGGCCCATAAGTCGCATAAGCACTATGTTTAAATTCCAAGAAGGAACTGGAGGTGTCCTGGGTGGAATGATGCGTTTTAAGCCTTCCATGAAGGCTTTAATAACAGGAACTCTAAATAAAGAGGTGCTTTATATTTTGTAAATGTGCTGAAATTGCAGTAAGATGCATTTTTATGGAAGAGAATGCTAAATTTGATTTTTGTAAATGAAGTAAATAGCATACAATATCTTGTATTGATGCTGTAAGAGGGGCAATCTGTTTAGATTGACAGTAATATACAAATATTTTACATTTGCTAGCATAGCACTATCTAGTAGTGGGTTTTCTTGCTTGCATAATCACGTCCATACATTCTGATGGTAGTTGTTAATAACCAAGTTCTATTACCTCAGGAGCCAAATCACCAGATTGAGTGTGTTGGGATTTGGGTGTCTGATCTGCCCTTTGTTTTGTGTCAACAGGTCTGGTCTGTTTGGGAGTTTGGAGTGTGGTACTACTGATAGGTCTAATAATGTTGTGTACCACAATTGACGGGTCCACATCGGTGCTATGAGTATAATATTGAGTGTGTTTTGATGCAATTTGTTGACTACAAATGGGATGAGTGGGAGAGGGGCAAAAGTGTAAGCAAATATCTCTGACCAATTGATCCATAGAGTATTGCCCTTGGATAGGGGATGTGGGTGTATGGATGCAAAGTTTTGGTATCTTGCGTTTTCGCTTGTGGCGAACAGCTCTATGTTTGGTGTTCCCAATTGTTGAAAGTATTTTTGAACTACTTGAGGGTGAATGTCCCACTGGTGTGTTTGTTGATGATTTCTGCTGAGAACATCTGCGAGTTGGTTGTGTATCCCTGGAATGTATTGTGCTACTAGGTGAATTTGGTTGTGTATTGAGCATTTCCAATTTTTTTTTAGCTAGGAGGGAGAGTTGGGATGAATGTGTCCCTCCTTCCTTGTTTAGATAATACATGGTGGTCATGTTGTCTGTTTTGAAGAGGCTGAAAAGCTTTGAGTGCTAGGAAGACATCTAACAACTCTAAGTGATTTATGTGTAGCTGTTTGTGTTGGGCATCCCATTGTCCTTGGATGTTGTGATTGTTGAGGTGAACTCCCCAGCCAATCATTGATGCATCTGTTGTAATTATGGTCTGAGGCACAGGGTTTTGAAATGTCCGCCCTTTGTTTTGGTTTGTGGAATTCCACCACTGAAGTGACAAGTATGTTTGGCGGTCTATCAACACTAGATCTTGAAGCTGACCGTGTGCCTGTGACCATTGTTGTGCAAGGCACTTGTGTAAGGGCTGCATGTTTAGTCTTGCATGTGGAACAATTGCAATACATGATGCCATCATCCCTAACATTTTCATGACAAATCTGACAGTGTACTGTTGACCTGTCTGTATCTGTGCAATTATATTTTGGAATGCTTGTATTCTTTGCATATTTGGACTTGCTATCGCTTGTCGAGTATTTAGTACTGCACCTAAATACTGTTGTATTTGCGCAGGTTGTAGTTGTGACTTTTGGTAATTTATTGAGAACCCTAGCGGGTGCAGGGTTTGTGTTACGTAATGCGCATGGTTTTGACACTGCGTATGACTGTTTGATTTTATTAGCCAATCGTCTAGATATGGAAAGACATGTATATGTTGTCTTCTTAGGTAGGCTTGACAACCGCTAGGCACTTTGTGAATACCCTTGGAGCTGTTGTTATTCCGAAGGGTAACGCTTTTAACTGCTAGAGCTTTCCTTGAATGACAAACCTGAGATATTTTCTGTGCGCCGGATGGATGGGTATATGAAAATACGCATCCTTGCGGTCTAATGTTGCCATGAAATTGTGTTTTTGAAGTAGTGGGATAACATCCTGGAAAGTTACCATGTGAAAGTGTTCTGACAGGATGTAAAGGTTGAGGGTGTTGAGATCTAATATTGGTCTTAGGGTGCCATCCTTTTCGGGAATCAGGAAGTATAGTGAGTAAACTCCCATCCCTACTTGATTTTGTGGCACGGGTTCTATTGCTTGTTTGAGTAATAGAGATTTGACTTCTTCCTGTAACAGACTGATGTGTTCTGTGGATAATTTGTGTGGTTTTGGTGGAATGATTGGGGGGAGTTTGTATCAATTCTAGGCAATAACCATTGCGGATAATTGATAGTACCCAATTGTCTGTGGTAATATTTTGCCAATTGGTGTGGAACTTTTGTAGTCTTCCTCCCACAGGGGAGGTGTGGAGTGGAAGGGGATGAAACAAGTCACTGTTTAGTGTGATGTGAGGTTTGTTTAGAGGTTTGATATTTCCCTCTACTTCTGGGATACTGTCCTCTATATGTGCCCTTAAAACCACCTCATTGGTATGGAGGTTGGTAGGCTGGTTTTGCCTGCGATGTGGATGCCTCTGCTGTTTGAGCTCTAAATCCACCTCTAAACTGAGGTTTCCGAAAGGATCCGCTGTATGGTGTATAGTGCATCCATAGCTTTTGCGGTGTTTGAATCCTTACACAATTTTGTAATTGCAGTGTCCACTTCTGGGCCGAAAAGTTGTTTTTCATTTGAACGGCATATTCAACACCGCTTGTTGGATTTCGGGTTTGAAACCGGAGGACCTGAGCCATGCATGCCTTCTTATTGTTACAGCAGTGTTGACACTCCTGGCAGCTGTGTCTGCTGCGCCTAGAGCAGACCTAATCTGATTATTGGTGCTGGCTTGTCCGTCCTACACTATTTGCTGTGGCCTTTTTTGATGTTACTTGGGGAGATGCTGAATTATGTCTTGCATCTCATCCCAATGGGCCCTGTCGTATCTAGCCAACAACGCCTGTGAGTTGGCTATCCTCCATTGATTGGCTGCCTGGGATGCAACTCTCTTCCCTGCAGCATCAGATTTCCTACTCGCTTTGTCTGGTGGGCGTGCATCACCTGATGACTGTGAGTTTGCTCTCTTTCTGGCAGCGTTTACTACTAATGAGTCTGGAGGGAGTTGTTGAGTTATGTAGACAGGATCAGAGGGAGGTGGCTTGTATTTCTTCTCTATCCTGGGAGTAATTATCCTTGTTTTAACTGGCTCGCTAAATATTTGATCAGCGTGTTTTAGCATGCCGGGGAGCATAGGGAGCGACTGGTATGGTCAATGTGTGGAGGAGAGTGTATTAAACAAAAAATCGTCCTCCAACGGTTCGCTGCAGCCATAGCTAAAACTTGATTGTACCCTATACTATCCTCAGGTGGTGAAGGCTTAGAGGGATAGCAGTCTGGGTCGATGTTGGGAATGGGATCTGGACCATAAAGATCCCATGGGTCTACATTGTCTTGTTGCCAGTTAAATGAATGTGATGGTGACTGCATAGGTGTAGGACTGGTAGGAGGAGAGATATGCAGGTGTGGAGAATGAGGAGGAGAAAATTGAGGAGGTGGTGGTCTCTCCTTTGGCTTTGGCACTTTAGCTGGAGGCTGTGTAGTGTCCAATTCCTCTTGAAAGGCTAATTTCCTCCTCGGTTTTAGAAGAGGTGCTGTTAGGATTCTGCCGGTTTCTTTGTGGATATGAATCCTGGCTTGCCTTTCGTCCATTACTTCAAGTATTGGCTGTACTTGAGAGTCCTCTTCAGAGGTTTTATGGCTTTCTTTGAGTGTCTTAGAAAGTCCATGCTCTTTTCGGCTCCGAAGTCGGCTTTTTCGGTATCGAAAAAGATGGTGTAGTGGATGTTCTCGGCTCGGAAAGGGATTTCTGAATTTTCGACTCTGAAAAACGGTGTTTCCTCGAGTCGGATACAGAGCCTTTCGTGCACTCTGATGGTTTTGGAGGAGTGGCCTTTTTAGGTGCTGAACTGGCAGTTTGGTCACTAGTTGTCTTTTTTCGGGTTGAGCCATGGCCTTCCGGTAGTGGTGTCCCCAAGGCTTATATTTCGGTCTTTGTGATGGTACAGGGGCAGGCGTACTCACGTGTTGTCCGGCCGTGACCGGTCTGTCTTCCTCAGATTCCTAGTCGGAGTCGGAATTCGAACGGAGACTGCTGTCTGCATGATCTCATCCTCTTCGATGTCGAGATGTTTGGAGCTTTTGGACGCCATCTCGAGCCTTCGTGCTCTTCTGTCTCGAAGTGTCTTTTTAGATCTGAAGGATCTGCAGGCCTCGCAATTTTCTTCCCAATGATCTGGGGAAGATTACAGACGAGGTGTTGGTCTGTATAAGGGAATTTCGTGTGGCACGAGGACAGAATCGGAATGGAGTCTGATCCATGAGGCTTCCACGCGGTCGGCCCGAACAGGCCCGAGTTGGGTGCGTGCGCCCCGAAGGGGGAGTAGAGATGTCTTTCCCGACGGTACCGATGTGTCGATAGAAGATGTACACCCGATTGATACAATACCAACAAAAAAAAAGCGTTTTCAAAGTTTTCCGAATCGAACTTTCGGAGCGAAAGGAAACACGTCCGAATCAGACGGCGGAAAGAAAACAATATAACATGGAGTCGATGCCCATGTGCAATGGAACTGAAGAGGAGGAGTCACTCGATCCCGTGACTCGAAAACACTTCTTTGAAGAAAAACAACTTGTAACACTCCGAACCCAACACTAGATAGCAGAATTATATGCACAGCATGTGTATCTGCAGCTACACATGCCATCGAACATATATATATAATAATGGGTACCTGTGTTCTACAGTGCTATTACACTATCAAAGAGTTCAAGAGATACAATAATCACCTACTTGTGCTTGTAAATGCCACTTGAAACGTCAGGTGGTTTTGATGGATCATAATACACATCACACAGCAAGCATTTGTTTTACATTACCTGTTTAATTTAGTTAAGCAAACATGAAAACTGTTAAATCATGTTCTACAGTTAAAGATTATACAGAACTATTTGTGTAGACTAGGAAGAAAGTGGGGTATTAGTAAAGCTATTTTTGTTTTTTATCACACCCAGCAAGTCAAACTAGGAATCTGCCTCACTGTATTGACCGTTTGCCAATAGGGAGACCTAGAATGGTCTGCCCTCTCACTTGAGCCCCTTCATTATAATGATGTCAGATTGGCTGACATTGTGAGAGCCCCAAAATCTGGCACATGTGGAAAAGGGATCAAATCAATTGGCAAGCTACCTGGAAGATGTCCACATCTGGGTCCAACATACCCAGCAGTGCCTCAATAACCATACGACAGAGGTCCTGCCCTTGCAAGCTCTTTTAGATTTGAACCACTGGGATTCTCCCCTTTATGAGTGGAGTCCCAATGGTGTGCCACTTGACCAATGACTTAAACGCAGCCAAGAAAACATTAGACTAGTTTTGGCAAATTTGAAGAGTCACCCTTGTCAGAGTTTCTACTTTGTGCTTTTCTTAATCAGTTCCCAGCCTAACAACTGCAAAGACTTTAGCTCAAGGTTGCCATAAATGGATTGCCCCCGGCTCTATCGAATCCAGAATCTTGCAGCCAGGAAAATATTAGGATTGAAAAGTCAACTGCTTCACATCTTTGCTGGACGCCTTTTACTGGTTCGAGCAGAAAGAGATGAACAATTAAAATCCAAGACATTGTGCTTTGTTCACAATCTACTGCATGACACCAGTGATCACCTTTAACCCAATCAGCATCTGCCCAAGTACTGCACAGATGACTCAGGAGAAGAGATGTTCATGTTCAGGGCTCTGAAGTCTAAAACACTACCTGAACCATGGAAAGGAAACTTACAAATGTTTGGAAATTAAAGCTCATCTCCTTCATTCCACATATTAGGAGATGCATCTGGCCATTGTGCCATCCTCCTGTGCCAGCCAGTCTCCCATAAACAGTTCAATTTTCATTTCATACTTCAGTATTTAGTACTTGTCAGCTCACCAGAAAACTGGTTCTTAATATGAAATGTTGAGTCAGTATCATAGGAGCGCCTACAGGTTTCCCCAACATCAAGGCTTCCCACTTTCCTGGCAGACCCAAGGATGTCAAACTGATGAATGGACATAGAACTACGAATTCTACAAGGTATGTGTTTTCCAATAAGAAGCCGCACAAACAGGAGAAATCTGTAAAACAAAGGTTCATAACCCAACACAACATAACATGAACAATTACAACTCGCGTTTGCATGTACAACTAGTGTACCATTTCCCTTTTCAAAGCACTCAGATGAATGAAGTGCTTTTCCTAGAATCACAGCGTATTGTCAAACCAGAAATGAGTAGTATAACACAGATCATATAGTATATAGCCCACAATTCAGATACTGGGCCAAATCTCATTTTTGTGACACACCAACCTATTGTGGGCTCTGAAATGCTGCGGGTATCATTAGGTGAAGGAATCAGGTGAAGTCAGTAAGTGTTAATATTTTGAAAAACTGTACAACTACAAAAGGTGGTGATACACATTGCCAACAGAAGTGTGTTGGTACTAGGACTTGAGCTTCCCGAACAGGGCCCCTTATGGAATGGTGACTTAACTACTTGTCTATCTCAGAACCGGCTATGGCGTCTCACAAAATTATGGTCTTGTGTGTGTGCTGGTATAATTCGTCATAAAATGTTGGCCTCCAGTGTGGCTATAGTGCATGGGTGGCTATAACCTATCACAAAAGTGGCTTACCATGTGACATAACCCTCCCACAATACATCAATCATGTGTTCTGTTGCAACATTTCACAAAACAGCAGCCTTGTGTATTAATACAGTTCAGCACAAATGGTAGCCTTGGGGCAGGTGCTGCCTCCCATAAATCAGCAGCCTTTGCATTAGGTACGCACTCCCCACGAGGGCAGTGCCTACTGGGCAAACATCCACTTGAATATCTAATAGCACTGCAAGTCGTTATATGATCATTACATGGACTTGTCATTACTTTCACTTGACAGATTTAGGCCCTCATTACAACCCTGGCGGTCGGTGTTAAAGCTGCGGTAATACCGCCAACAGGACGGCAGTAAAAAAATAGTGAATCACGACCATGGCAGAAACCGCCAACACAGAGAGACAGTTTAACACTCCGACCGCCATGGCGGTAGAAACAAACAGCGGTGGTAACTGCCAACAGACAGGCGGAAGACATTGTACAGCCCACTGTATTACAAGGCATCAATCCGCCAGCTTTTCCGGGGAGGTACCAACGCCATCAAAAGCACGGCGGAAACAGTACTTGGAATGGAAACAACTCACCTCTCGACACCCAACGAGGAACCAGGACGCAATGGAGCCCAAGTTACAGGTGCTACCAATCTTGGTTTACCTCCTCTTCTACCAGGAACAAAGACGGCGGCGACGACCATGGTGAGTACTGCACCTACCACACAGGGGAATGGGGGGAGGAAAAAGAGTGACACACACATGCAACACGCAACACCCCCACCCACAACACCATACACACAAATACATGCATCAAAATTACATATACACCCCGTAATCCTCTGGAAGAACGCAAGGACAAAATGAAATGATTGTAACAAGTGTAATCATCCAAAGTCCATATAGGGAAACAGGTCTGTAACAGATCAGTATATACAAATATGTACAGCAACTACACAAGTCCGGATAGTGTTCCATTCATTGTCCGTGGACCAGTGGTCCCAAAATGCATGGGCGAAGCCCACACATGATACCTGCCTCAAAACAGAGAGAACACTGCAGGGGCATCAGGTCGAAAAAAAACAGGCACCTCAAGGGGAAGGGGAGGGGGCACCTCAGCCAGATGATGGGACGACGCCACTGTCCACGAGGGGGCTCCATGCCCACTGTTTGCTCCTGGGGAGTGCAAAGCCACAGTCTCTCAAGTGGATGTATCTCTCCACTGGTTCTGGAGGGGGCTTTGTGCCTAGAGTGCTTCATCCTGCCAAGGACTGGGGTAGTGGTGCCGTTCTCCACTGGTTCTGGAGGGGGCTTTGTGCCCAGAGTGCTTCATCCTGCCAAGGACTGGGGTAGTGGTGCTGTTCTCCACTGGTTCTGGAGGGGGCTTTGTGCCCAGAGTGCTTCATCCTGCCAAGGTCTGGGGTAGTGGATCCTGTTCTCCACTGGTTCTGGAGGGGGCTTTGTGCCCAGAGTGCTTCATCCTGCCAAGGACTGGGGTAGTGGATGCTGTCCTCCACATGGTGTGTGGCAGTTCCCATTCCCGCACCTGGGTGTCAGAGCCACGAGATTTCCTGGGAACAGGTAGCATGATACTCCATGTAGGCAGAGACACACTCCACCCTGCCAACTGCTGGTACTGCCAGTGCTGGTTGCAGTGCCTCATGTACTCTGTGCAGGGTCCAGGACATCTCCTGCAGCCTCAGCCGACTGCCGACTGGGGATGATGTTCATGTCAGCTGTGGTGGCACTGTCTGAGCACGTCGCGGGGCAGGTGGCGGTGGTTGCGGCGATGTCAGCGGCGGAGATGCATGTGTCAGCACCTGTGGAGGGAGACACCAGGACGTCTCCTGCAGCCTCGGACGGCTGCCCACTGGGGATGATGCTGGGGACTGTAGCAGAGGCAGCAGACGTGCATGGAGGGCACGCAGGTGGTCGTGCAGGTGGCGGTGCAGGTTGCTGTTCTGTCTTGCAGAAGGGGTGTCACCAGTCCCTCACCTGGAGGCTCCGTGCCCTGAGCTGACTTCCCTTTAGCCTTGTGTCCTTTCCCCACCTTGGAAGTCGCTGCTGGGACCTTGGCACTGTTCTCTTTTGTCTTGGAGGAGGCCTTGCTGGGTGGTTGGTGCGGCTTTTCCCTACAGCATGTTGTCCCCTTCTTCACCTTGGCAGGTGGCAAAATAGGGTGATCCTTGGCCTCACTAGGTGGCACACTGGCAGCCCTGATGGTTGCGGCCTGCAATGTTACTGGACTTGCAGAGACCACAGTGCTCGAGGATTTCGTGGCTGAGGTGCTGGGCTGGGATCTGGACATCCTGGCCCTAGGGGAAGGACGGGGAGAGGTGTAGAGAAGAGGTCAATGTTAGCGAGGAAAAGTTTTTTAGATACACTGGGACGGGAAGGTGGAGGGGGTTTGGGAGTGGAGGAAGAGGTAGTGGTTATAGGAGGTGTACGTCTGCTGAGTTTGGGTGACGGTGCATGGGCTGGAGGCTGTTGTGAGGTGGATGGCTGTTGAGTGGGTGTGTGCATGCATTTATGTACTTTGGGAGGAGGGCTCACAGACACACTGGTAGAGGACACAGGGGACGTGTGAATGGTAGTGGGGGTGGTGAATGCACATGAGCGGTGTGTGGTGATGGGCGTGCTGGTGATGGAGGTAGTGGCTGAGGATGTAGTGCATTCAGGTGTGAGTGGAGATGACACTGGGAGGGAGGAGGAGGACGTGGAGGAGGGGGACACAGTGGAGGCAGTGGATGTTGGTGTGTCTGCATGGGGATGGTGCTTGTGTGAGTGCCTGTGGGATGTGTGGTGCTTATGTTTGCCATGTCCACTCTTGTGTGTTGATGAGTGTGCATGCTGGTCTGATGGTGTGCTTGGGATAGGCTGAGGTAGAGGGGATTGGGTCTGGGTAGTGGAAGTTGTAGGGGGGAGGCTGGACACAGGGACAATGGCTGCCATCAGTGCTGAGGCCAGAGCCTGAAAATGCTCTCTGTTGGGCTGCCACGCCAGAATGAATGCCCTCTAGTTATGCATTTGTTTGCTGCAAATGCCTCTCGACACCCTGGATGGCATTCCAAATAGTTGATTGACAAACAGTGTGGGACCTCAGGAGGTCAATAGCGTCCTCACTGAGGGCAGCAGGGCTGACTGGGGCCGGACCTAAGGTAACTGGGGCGAAGTAGATGCCTACCGCCCTGGATGAGCGGGCACTTGAGACTCTATGAGGGTCTGCTAGGAGGGCGGTGCTGGTAGGGGGGGTGGCGGCTGTACCTGTTGATGCAGTGGGCACAGAGGTGCCCGCCACCACAAGGGAGCTCCCATCAGAGGAGTCGCCGCTGTCACTGGTGTCTCCTCCTGTCCCCGTCGTGGAGCTCCCCTCGCCCTCCGTCCCACTGGTGCCTTCAGACTCAGTACATTCACCCTCCAGGGTGGCAGCTCCCTCCTGCTCCGGTGCCAATGCTCCTCCGCCAGATGATGCTAATGCACACAAGAACAGGGTGACAAAACAAAAAGGGGAGGAAAGACAGAAGAGACACATGCTCAATGCCAGCAACAACACCACACCTTTGGCGGACACAACACACAGGGAGCAGCCCTATGAACTAGGCCATGCACTAACAGTTCAGGGTAAAATCAGATGCCCATAGGGGACTGTTCCTAGACCCATTTGATGCACACCTAGGACCCACAGGAGCCTGACTAGGTGTAGAGGGCCGCTAACACTTTTGGGGATGGACTGGCACTGAGCCTGCCTAACAATGGATCTAGCCTGGCACATTTGCCCTGGCCAAGGGGAACCCACAGCCCACTTCCCACACCCAGAAACCTCATAAAGCGCGCAGAGTTAGCTGCATGAGACTGTACTCACCCCCTTGTGGCTGCTGTGATGCCCTTAAGCGCCCATCCAACTCCGGATATGGAAAATTAGATGCCCATGGGGGACTGTGCCTAGACCCATTTGATGCACACCTAGAACCCACAGGAACCTGACTAGGTGTAGAGGGCCGCTAACACTTTTGGGGATGGACTGGCACTGAGCCTGCCTAACAATGGATCTAGCCTGGCACATTTGCCCTGGCCAAGGGGAACCCACAGCCCACTTCCCACACCCAGAAACCTCATAAAGCGCGCAAAGTTAGCTGCATGAGACTGTACTCACCCCCTTGTGGCTGCTGTGATGCCCTCAAGCGCCCATCCAACTCCGGATATGCATCCGCCAGGATCCAGTACATCAGGGGGGTCATGGTGCAACGGGCACCCCTTCCACGTTGGGAGGCGATCACCAGCTGGGCCTCCGCCGTCTTCTTGGTCCAGCTGCACAGGTCCTCCCATCTTTTGCAGCAGTGGGTGCTCCGTCTATGGTAGACCCCCATGGTCCGCACTTCCTTGGCGATGGCACGCCAAATACCCTTCTTCTGGTGGATGCTGACCTAGAGGAAAAGTAAAGTAAGAATGGATTTTACTCCTCCGTCCGGTTCATCTTACTCATTGGCCACAACCTCCCACCCTGGCCCAAAAACACATACACTGACCATCCTCACATGCTGGCCCCTGCCCACCCCCCACCTGTATCTTCCATCGACGCCACTCCATACATTCATGTACCATCCATCATGCTCACAGTGTACTCACCTGTTTGTCTGGTGGACCGTAGAGTAGGGTGTAGTGGGGTAGGACCCCAGCCACCAGGTTGTCCAACTCCTCCACGGTGAAGGCAGGGGCCCTTTCTCCAGACACTGTAGCAATTGTTGCTTCCAGACTCAGGTCACAGCAGCACTTGCAGCGTAGGTCCTCTGCTGTTGAAGGTCAGGTATCAAGTGAGTGAACAGAGAGAAAATGGCGGTCACGTCCGCTGCGGTGCGCACCGTCACCGCCGGCGTACATCGTCATTGGCTCCTGGAACCCATAGGGTCCAATGATAACCAATGCTGAATTGCGCAGCGGTCTTCGTCCGCCTACCGCGACGCTGCACAACGTTACCTCATTTCCCCTTGTCCCTCCTTACAGGTCAAGCAACCGCCATTTCAGGGGGCCACGTTGCATGGCACCTAACTGCGTCACAGCACTTTTGGGCAGGTAAACGGACGTACAGCGCAAACCACCGATTACATCACAATTGTTCTAAACACCCTTGTGAAACCTATGTGGTGTATGACCCTCTGCTCAACCTTCTCCTCCATAGGGCACGTCAGCTGGGGCAGATGATGAGATGGCGTCATCCTTCGATATACAGACCGCTGGTGGACCTGTCAACAATGGAAGACAGACATCATTATCACCTACAGACTTGATTGTGCCACAATCCATGAACTGTGTGCCCAGTTGGAGCCAGACCTGATGTCAGCTATCCGCCATCCCACAGGAATCCCCCCTCTAGTACAGGTCCTGTCAGTACCCCATTTCCTGGCCAGTGGGTCCTTTCAAACAACTGTGGCCATGGCATCAGGGATGTCACAGCCAATGTTCTCTAACATGTTGTCCAGAATGTTGTCTGCCCTGCTGAAATACATGCGCAGCTACATCGTATTCCCACAGGTGGAGGATTTGCCCACAGTGAAAGGTGACTTCAATTCCCTGGGACATATCCCCAACATCATTGGTGCAATTGATGGTACACATGTGGCATTTGTCCCACCCCGCAGGAATGAACAGGTGTACAGAAACCGCAAAAGCTACCATTCGATGAATGTGCAGATGGTGTGTTTGGCAGACCAGTACATCTCCCATGTGAATGCCAAGTATCCTAGCTCTGTGCAGGACGCTTACATTTTGAGGAATAGCAGCATCCCGTATGGAGGCACCATGTGTGGCTAGTAGGTGAGCCCAAGGTCCCAACACAGTTTACATAGGTGTCTGGGTATGGGAGAGTCCCTTAGGGTTGGTGTACGTCTAACAGTTGTCCCTCGATATTTGAAGGTGACCCTCGTTACCCCAACCTCTCATGGCTAATGACCCCAGTGAGGAATCCCAGGACAAGGGCAGAGGAACGCTACAATGAGGCACATGGGCGAACTAGGAGGATAATTGAGTGTACTTTTGGCCTCCTGAAGGCCAGGTTCCGGTATCTCCATCTGACAGGTGGATCCCTATACTACTCACCGAAGAAGGTGTGCCAGATAATCGTGGCATGCTGTATGTTGCACAACCTGGCTTTGCAACGCCAGGTGCCTTTGCTGCAGGAGGATAGGCCTGATGTTGGTCTTGTGGCAGCTGTGGAGCCTGTGGACAGTGAAGAAGGAGGAGGCAGAAGAAGATAAAGACAACCGAAACAACATCATCATGCAATACTTCCAGTGAGACACAGGTAAGAGACTGGCACTGCTCCTCTCATATCATAGTACTGTAGGACATTGCATGATTCTGCCTTTTTACCTCTGTGTATGGACCCTGACAGTTCACTTTGGCTTTCCATTTTACAGATCTGGGTACCAATTTCTGCCTTCTGCTATGTTTACTGCTGCCCAACAATGGAAAAAACATTGGAATGTGGAAATGAACATTGACATTGCTATTTTTCAGATAGGTTACAATTACACATTTGTGAAAGTACAGACTGACTCCAGACTGATTTGTGATTCAATGGTGTTTATTTCTGTGCTAATAAGTGGAGGGGGCTGTGCAGTGGGCTGGGGTGATGGTGGAGGAACGTCCATGGTGGAGTCCAGTCTATTGGTATCACAGGTGCATTGTCCAAGGGGGCATAGGAAGTGGAGTAATGGCAGTTCAAGGTGGACAGGGTAACATAGTGGGACAGAAGGGTGACAATCAGGAGAGTGTTATTTCCTGGCGGGGTCTTGGCAATGTTCTGTCTTGTTCCTGGATCTCAGGGACCGTTTGTGGGCTGGTTCTCCTTCTGCAGGGGGTGGGATGCTAGTGGCCTGTTGGTCCTGTGGCGGGACCTCCTGTCCACTAGCGCCGGCAGGGGTGGAGGGCTGTTCATCTTTCAGGCTAGTGTCAGGGGCCCGTTGGTGTGCCACTGTGTCCCTCTTGGTGTTGGCCATGTCTGCCAGCACCCCTGCAATGGTGACCAGGGTGTTGTTAATGGACTTCAAGTCCTCTCTGATTCCCAGGTAGTGTTCCTCCTGCAGCCGCTGGGTCTCCTGAAACTTGGCCAGTACCCTGCCCATGGTCTCCTGGGAATGGTGGTATGCTCCCATGATGTTGGAGAGTGCCTCATGGAGAGTGGGTTCCCTGGGCCTGTCTTCCCCCTGTCGCACAGCAGTCCTCCCAGCTTCCCTGTTATCTTGTGCCTCTGTCCCCTGAACCGTGTGCCCACTGCCACTGACCCCAGGCCTCGGATTGTCGGGTTGGTGGGTTTGCCTGGGGTCCCTGTATTGGTGGACACACTGCTGTTTGACGTGTCCCGGGGACAGAGGGATGGGCCCGCTGGGTGGGTGCTGTGGTGGTGTTTCCTGAGAGGGGAGGTTCAGTGGTGGTTTGGGACAGTGGCAGGGGAACCGACTGTCCCGAGGTCCCAGATGGGCCGGGCTGGTCATCTTGATCCAGGCGTGCAGAGCTGCTGTTGTCACTGTGGGCATGCAGGCCTTAGTTTTGGGATGTGTGGATTGTGACAGTAGGTTATCAGTGGGGTGTTGGGGTGATGGGTGTGAGGGTTGGGCTAGGTGTTTGTGATAGCATGCAGGTGGGGGGGGGATATAATAGTAAAGATATGCATTACCAGAGTCCAGTCCTCCTGCTACTCCTGCGAGGCCCTCAGGATGCATGATCGCCAAGACTTGCTCCTCCCATGTTGTAAGTTGTAGGGGAGGAGGTGGGGGTCCACCGCCAGTCCTCTGTACTGCTACCTGGTATCTGGATACCACGGAACGCACCTTCCCGTGTAGGTCGTTCCACCTCTTCCTGATGTCATCCCGTGTTCTTGGATGCTGTCCCACTGTGTTGACCCTGTCGACAATTCTCCGCCATAGCTCCATCTTCCTTGCAATGGATATCTACTGCACCTGTGATCCGAATAGCTGTGGCTCTACCCGGATGATTTCCTCCACCATGACCCTGAGCTCCTCCTCAGAAAACCTGGGGTGTCTTTGAGGTGCCATTATGTGGTGTGGGTGATGTGTGAGGTACTGTTTGTTGTGCTGTGTGATGTGTTGTGTTGGTGTGTGGTGTATGAGTTGCGTGGATGTTGTATAAGTGATGGTGTTGTGTGCCTGTGAATGCTGGGGTTGTGTTTGCTATTCTCTTTCTCTCTCTGCTTCTTCCAAGAAAATCATTGTAAGGGGTTGTGGGTAATGTGGGTGGGTGTTTTATAGTGCTGTGGGTGTGGTGTGTGTATGTGTATCAGGTGTGTGTATTTTGAATTGTCCAATGTGGTTGTGTTTTGTAAATGTGTGTGTATTTTGAGCGCAGCGGTGTGTACCGCCAATGGATTATCGCAGTTGAATGACCGCCGCGTTGATTCGTGGTTCGTGATAGTGTGGGCGTAGTTCTGTTTGCGTGACAGTGTAGGTTTTGCTATCGCCAGTTTATCACTGACCTTTGGTGTGGCGGACTTGTGTGGGTGTCTGTATTGTGGCGGATTACAAGATGTGGGTCGTAATACCTGTAGCGGATTTCCGCCGCGGCCACGGTATCTCGACAGCCGTCAGCATGGCGGTAAGCGGGATTTACCGCCAGGGTTGTAATGAGGGCCTTCATTTTTTATCTCAAGTACTAGCATTTTGAGAGCTACAGCCAAGTCGAGGTAATGGTCGTGGATTAAGTAATATTCAAGGAAGATGTCATCACTAAGGTCAGTTTGAAGGGGATACACATACACTATGTCATTAAATCCCCAAATGATATTAGCTACTTATCGTTTGGACGAGAAGATACGGATGCATAATGATTTCACAGAAAGGAAAACAACAGCGTGAAAAGAATGGTGCAATAGTGAAGGTAGCAAGTAAAAGGTCATGAGAAATCACTGCTTCCGGTTGCAGCAGCATAAGAAGGACGAGTAAGTAAAAACCAACCTGAAGCACTACATTTGTGCACACTCCTGTGTCCGGGTTATATTCAGGCTTGGGAAACGTGATGTTTGCTTGGTTAAATGTCCCATCTATCGATGTCACAAAAATGGACTGGACGGTTACCGGAATCTGCAAAGCAATCAAAACGTTTATGGTTTTTTTTTTTCCCAATTTTCCCAAAAATTAAAATTTGGGGAACAGATTATGTTTTAGGCATCCATTGGCCCATAAGTACAGTATCCATTTTAGGACATCCTCATTCCTCACTCTTCATCCCTACTGCTCATCCCTGCTTCTCATCCATCATCCCTACTTCTCATCCATCATATATTATCCCTACTTCTCATCCATCATCCCTACTTCTCTTCCATCATCCCTACTTCTCATCCCTGCGTCTCATCCCTGCTTCTTATCAATCGTCCCTACTTCTCATCCATCATCCCTGATTCTCTTCCATCATCCCTACTTCTCATCCATCATACATCATCCCTACTTCTCATCCATCATACATCATCCCTACTTCTCATCCATCATACATCATCCCTACTTCTCATCCATCATACATCATCCCTACTTCTCATCCATCATACATCATCCTTACTTCTCATCCATCATACATCATCCTTACTTCTCATCCATCATACATCACCCCTGCTTCTCATCCATCACCCCTGCTTCTCATCCATCATCCCTGCTTCTCTTCTATCATCCCTGCTTCTCTTCTATCATCCCTACTCCTCATCCCTGCTTCTCATCCATCATCCCTACTTCTCATCCATCATCCATCATCCCTACTTCTCATCCATCATCCCTACTTCTCATCCATCATCCATCATCCCTACTTCTCATCCATCATCCCTACTTCTCATCCCTGCTTCTCATCCCTATTTCGCATCCATCATTCCTACTTCTCATGCCTCAACCATCATCCCTACTCCTCATTCCTCAGTCATACCAACACATTTTCAGTTTATGAAACACACCTTCACACTGATTGGTTAGGAACAGCCAATCAGAGTTATGAGAGAGAGCTTCATTCTTACATTTCTGCTGGTTTGGGAAATAGGAGGAGCCCACTGCTAGGGCCATAAATCAGCTCTTGGAGAAAGGGGTATACAGTTCATGGAAAATCTTTCTGGTTTCAGAAAAGAAAAAACAACAGCTCTCAGAGATAAAAGCAGCCTCAGATGTAAACATGTTATTTGTTACAAATAAAAAGCAGGCTCAGATTTAAACATTTCTATTTGTTACAAATAAAAATGAAACCAGAAAAGGTTTGGATGAATTGGATTGCACTGTCACCAGAATTGATTTTAAACATTTTGTTTCTACATATGAAACTGAAACCAGAAAGGTTTTGGTTGAACTGTAGATGACTTGTATAACCCTTTCTCCAAGAGCTGATTTATGGCCAAGGCTGTGTGCTCCTTGTATTTCCCAAACCAGCAGAGCTTTCTGCAGAGGCCTGTGCAAACAGAAAAACACTGAGTTAAATAAAATGAAATATTGTGCAGCCTTGAATTCACTGGATACAAACACACAGTTGCATTTCCTCTCCTCCCCCTTCACCCACCATGTGCAATGAGGAGGCTATTTTTCACTGAAATAGAATGCAGCTCTCTCTCTCATAACTCTGATTGGCTGTTCCCAACCAATCAGTGTGAAGGTGTGTTTCACAAAACTGAAATTGTGTTGTTATGACTGAGGGATGAGGAATGAGGAGTAGAGATGATGGCTGAGGCATGAGAAGTAGGAATGATGGAAGATGGATGAGAAGTAGGGATGAGAAGCAGGGATGAGGGATGAGAATCAGGGATGATGGAAGAGAAGTAGGGATGATGGAAGAAATGTAGGGATGAGAAGCAGGGATGAGAAGTAGGGATGATGGATGAGAAGCAGGGATGATGGATGAGAAGTAGGGATGATGGATGAGAAGTGAGAAGTAGGGATGATGTATGATGGATGAGAAGCAGGGATGGTGGATGAGAAGCAGGGATGATGGAAGAGAAGCAGGGATGATGGATGATAAGTAGGGATGATATATGATGGATGAGAAGTAGGGATGATGGATGAGAAGCAGGGATGAGACGCAGGGATGAGAAGTAGGGATGATGGATGAGAAGTAGGGATGATATATGATGATGAGAAGTAGGGATAATGGAAGAGAAGTAGGGATGATGTATGATGGATGTGAAGTAGGGATTATGGATGAGAAGCAGGGTTGAGAAGTAGGGATCAGGAGTGAGGAATGAGGATGTCCTAAAATGGATGCTGTATGTAAGGTCTCTTTTTGTCGACAACAGCAGACCACTATAGATTCTCGATCATGAATATGAACTGAAGAATATTAATAGCCAATGAAAAGAAAACGCGCCTCATGCCGAGTTGTCCCGTAAAATGACAACACTAACGCACGCCCAGGGAATTAACAGTACTGCAATGTATGTGTTTTCCCCAGAACCGTGTTCCCACGTCATCATGAGTTGTGAATGGGGGTAACGCGGAGATAGCCAACTGTGTTCCCCTGAACTGAGTTGAAAATATGACTTTAATTCCCTGACAAAATTTGAGGAGGAGAAACTGCAATGGTCAGTGCGAGATTACCAGACAAACTGTAAATTCTCTTGGGGATTACAGGGGTACTAAGGGTGTGTAGGTAACCAGTCCTTATTTTATTTAAGCTTACTTTTCACTGTTTCATGTTCACTGGTTATCTTCCCTCTCTTCCGTTCCCTCGTGTCCTCTGCTCTGAAGCAGACAACATGAGAGAACGGGAATCTCCCTTCTTTCTGCTCTCCCATTCCCTTTATCCTAGCCTGGACTCCCTCTCTCATTCTGCCTCCTTCCTGCTCTCGCCCCTCGGCGCACGGACACAGCCTCTAGGTCACAGGAGTGCTAAACGGGCAAGCCCGACATTGTCAACACACACACTCCATCTGCCCTCCTTCCGGCTAACAGTCATCTCTCCATCTCTATTATTCCCCCTTTTCAGTTGCGGTGCCTTCTCTGCATTAAACAAGAATAAGCACTAAACAAGCAACCAAAATTACAGGAAAACGCATGCGTAAAACATGTTGGTTTTACATCACGAGAAAATTAAAGTTGAAGAAAAGAATAAAGATACTTACCGTTTGACTTGAATTCGGAGCCTAGACAAATACAAACATTTTAAACATAATTTACTGTATGACATAACATTTTCACTATCGTTTAAAGAATTGATAAACTGGCAAATTATGCTACTAAAAAAGCGCTAGCTTGCTAGAAGTTAACCATCCATTTTGAAGCCAACACGTTGATATTTGAACTCCAGTCATTTCAGCAATAAGATGACTAACATAATCATAAACTCCCAAACGATTTCATTAATATGAGGAAACAAGATGACCAATCCTTAGACATACATAAAACTTGTATTTAATGCTAAAACAGTTTGACTAATTGTAAACTTTAATAACGACTCGTAGTTTTACTATTTTTCTTTTTTTAACAGAATATCTTGTATTTGTACATTGTTTAAAATAGTCCATAATGTAAAATGACTATCATAATCATAAACTCCCAAACGATTTTATTAATATGAGGAAACAAGATAAACAATCCTTAGACATACACAAAACTTGTATTTAATACTAAAACAGTTTGACTAATTGTAAACATTAATAACGACTCGTAGTTTTACCATTTTTCTGTTTTTAACAGAATATCTTGTATTTTTACATTGTTTATAATGGCCCATAACGTAAGAGTTTAACAATTCTGTGTAAACTTTTACATATCCCAGGGCTATTCAAGTGGACGAGCAAGGGATACTGTGGAATCTAAGGATTGCTTGGCTACAATGACAACAAAAAGGTGCAACTAGCCATATAGAAGACATAGGGCCCGATGTAAATTTAGGCAGTCAGGCTGTCCTCTGCTAAGGAGATGGAGCATTTCACTCTGTCGCCCTAGCGGAGGAGTCGACAGAAAAACTTAGAAATTCCCTTTGACCTGACAGACATTTCTAGCTTTCACAGGATCCGCCATCAAGATGGTTCCTGTGGATGCATTGTAACTTTGACGTATGGCTCCGTCAAACATGACGGAGCCATAGGGCAAAATTACAAAGTTTTTTTTATTTTCAAAAACAAATCTCCAAAGTGGGATTCAGTTTTAAAAAATAAAAATAAAAACATGATCCTCTTGCAATGGAAGTAATCTGCCTTGGCGTAGGGGGTTATTTTTGTGTTTTTACTGCCCTTTATGCTATTTGATGAGCAGTAAAAAAAAAAAAAAAACAGCTATATGTCCACCCATCTAAATTGGATTGACTGACATATAGCCAATTCTCCAGCAGCCCCTACTCTGTCGGGCCTTCAGAGAAGTTTTGCCACAGCGGAGATGGTAGTCTCAGCTGTCGCCAAACTATGGTCTGCCAACTTTTACATTTCGCAGACAGACCATTATTTTGGAGGGAAGGGTACTCCGTTGCTGTTGCTATGGAGTACCCTTTCCACTAACATATAACTGCTGGGATAAATGAAGCAGGGTTGATGACACAGATAACAGCATTGACATATTGGACTGTAGAGTGCTGGTGATAGAGAAGGCCACGAAAGAGGATGATGACACAGCCCAGATGTGCTAGAGAAGTGAGGAGTGTGATTGGTCCTCAATACCACGTCTTGCATTGAAGGCTGAACAGTTGGAAAACAAGGCAAAGTCTGCAAGGATCTGAATCCTGGAGTTATGTATTCGTCTGGAGGTTGGAGACCAACAAGGCGAGCAGCACAGCTTTCTTAGTTCAGTAGTAGACAGTGTTGAGGTGTATATAGTGACACTGTTAAGTCTACCCATCAAGGGTCCTCAGCTTCAGGAGGTGGGCTAGGACACTGTATGACAGAAATGAATGACCAATAAGAATGGGAGATAAGGGCCACAGCCCGGAAGAAAAAAATGATGTTGGGTTGGCTCGAAGGTTCCCATTTTTCTAGAACAGAGCTAGGTGACCCTAACATGGCAACAGAACTTCTGGATTAAAAAAATGTAGTTAAGTATCCTTCATGTTAAGGCTTCCCTTGTTCTCGGCAAAGCTTAGAATCTGACAAAAGAGGAAATACATTCTTATTTATGCAACCTGAGGCAGCAAAGATTTTTTTTTTTTTACACTAGCGTGAAGGGCAGGTTGGGATGGTCATCTTTTTGTAGGAACTTAAAAGACGGTAAATGGCGATCTGATCTCATCGCCATTCCACAGCTGAGAGAGAGAAAACCGAACATTTCATGGTACACTCAATGGAATATTGTTTGTGCCTCATTATGTAAATAAACGTGCACAGGCCACTGTCACATTGAGTTCCTTTGGGTCCGATCTCGCTCCCTTTACCCACCAATCTTTCCTACATGGGTGAATACTAACTTGTGTGAGTTATGGTCGTTAAGAGATAGACAGGAAAGTTTGAGTGAATACATTGCAGCTATGGCAAAAGTTACATTTTACTAAAATTATAGTCTGATGGTTCAATAAAAAAAGATTTAAATCTAAAAGGAAAAGATTTAGGGACTGATTACAACTTTGACGGAGGGGGCTGATCCGTCCCAAATGTGACGGATATCCTGCCCACCGTATTATGAGTTCCATAGGATATAATGGACTCGTAATACAGCGGGTGGGATATCTGTCGCATTTGGGACGGATTAATCCCCTCCGCCAAAGTTGTAATCAGGCCCTATATGTTTAGTCTTCCGGATGCAAACTACGTAGGCCAAGGGGTGTGCTATAACTGGTATGTACAAGTAGCAATACACAACTGATGTCAAGAAATGAAAGCTGTACAGCATACCTGTGGGTCAGCGTTATGAAATTCATGACGTGTATTACTTGCCCAAGGAGAAGTGGGCCGATAAATAGGGATATTATTATCAAAGTATACTGAGTATGTACTGCTGTTGTCCAAGTTTATGTCACCTAGGCATTCACCCACACGTTGTTCTACAAACCTGTGGAAAATGTATATGGCTTTCAAAACAGGATGGACAAGTCCAACAAGGGGAGGTGTATACTCTGTTATTTTCTTATTTGGAACTTTACTAGATGGACAATGCACTTCAAATAAAGGATCTTAATTAGTCAACGTGGAACTATTATTTTTAAACACCTCTTTATTAAGAAAGAAGAGATAGGACATTGGTTCAGAGAATGAATAATGTGAAATACTCAGTTACTGTTCCTATTTCATAAGCCAATATTCTACTAATCTAAACCCCACTTCAATCACAAATATGTTTTTTTTTTAACGTTCAGGATGCACTATGGGCGAAATAACCTACACACTTTCCTCTTTAATTTGGCGAGGGAAAGAAATTGGTAGAGGAATAAGAAAGGAAAGGAGTGTGTACATCTTCCTACCAATGAATGATATGTGTTGAACCAGAGAATAACCTTAAACAGAACGTTTTACAAGTACAGAAGTCATTTGGGTATACTAATCCCTGGAACCTAGAGACACCTTTACAAGTTTCCTAAGAATTAGGGACACCGACAATGGATCAAAAACACATTATCACCTCCTCGTTGTTTAAATCTGCACTCCCGATCTTTTGCAAACCTAGGATTCCATTTGCAGATTAACACGCTCGTTTAAGATTGATTGCATTACTTACCTCCCCATTTAAAAGTCCCAACTAAAATGAGGCATAAGAACCCTTCCTCCTCAATAAAACATTTTTCTTCTTTAAGGCATCTGCTTTCAATACCTGATCTTGGGCATCTACCATCCTCAATGCCACTATCACATTGAGACTGCCCTTACTTCACCACATAGCTGTTTAGAGGCTAATGGTTAGGTTATCACAATTTTCTCTGAAAAAATCTGTTTAAGATCTAGCACGAGTTTCCAGAAAAAACATGTATCAAGTCCATCAATGCCTGACCCTTACAGAGTACAAGAATGCCAATGATGCAGATGTCGGCCACAGATTCCACATTTTCAACCTCTCTGTTCTAGGGTCCCTCTACATTACAGAGGTGATGGTGTGCTGCTGGAAAGTTGAAATCCTCTTGTTTGTTTCTACCACTTCTGCTGTTGGTCTGGCTTCTTGAGTTGTCCAGCCACCCAGAGGTTCTCTTTGTGCCCTGTTTGGCCAATTGAAACTCTGATCATAAACATTTAATTTTGCACTCTTGCTGTCACTTTCTCTTTAATGATCTGAGCTTTAGTTTAGAGATTGTTTAGTGAATCCATAAAGCTCCCTCTTCAACAGATGTCAATTCTCATGGAAATACCTGGTAGCTTGCTTGTGAATCATGGTGCTTGAAGAACTCTGGTCTTTCAACATGTTCTTCTCCTTATGTTTCTCGTTGGGAAGCATCAAGTCAACTAAAGAAGTGCCCAATTAGGTGGGAAAGATTATAACACTAGCAGACGCAATAAGGAGCAGGGAGAGCCCCAGGATTCTTTCCCAGGCTTGAGATTTCAGCCTTTGCTATCACAGTCTATAGGGCCTTTGAAGCTGAGAGACCAGCAACTCTATCAATATGATGTGAGGCCACTAACTGTTTCTCTACTGAAAACAACCCACAATGCTTGAGGTGTGCTCAGCCCCAGACATTATTTTGTCCCTCAACAATGAGAAAAGAAACAAACCAGTCATCACACCCTTTGATGCCCCACAATCATTTTCTTAAATGAAACTCTGCCTCTATGGTGTGTATATAGCAGACTAGTACCCTGGAACTTGCAGTGCTAGTCCTATCTGCGACATGCCAACGTTGCAATATTTATTTTTATTGTGGTCACAGAAGGAGGCACAGAACACCAAATCAGACGCAATCTTAGTGTCCATGCTCCTCTCGCAGAATGTACCTCAGTGGGTGCTACATGCTCCCCTATTAAGTCTCAGCCACCTGAAAACTATTTTAGAACTCAATCGCCAGGGCTGAGGGAAGGAACTGAATATGAAGCTTCACAAAACTGCACCCTTCTTGGAGTTCTTTCTGTTTTCATCTTTTGCTTAATAGTTTTGTTTTGTTTGCACAGCCCTCTGCACATTATTTGCATTCATGTGCATATAAAATATTTGTAGTGTCATTAGCCAAAAAATCCATAAAGGCAATGGAGAAGAATACTGGATAATGGTATTAGTATTTTCACTTGTCTGTAGCTCAAACACATGCCCTCTTCTGGTCTCTTCACACTGTTTGCTCGCTTGTTTGTACAGATCACATGATTAATCACTGGGTACAGGGGTACAAATCTGGGCCACCTTTCTGAAATCTCGTCCATGAGGTTTGAGAATATGGGGGAGGTTTCCGTATCATTGGTACGGTTAGGTCTATTCTAGATAGGCGCCTGGAAGATAAAGACATTGGTTGGGTGGATAACAAAAGCCTACCTGAATATGCAACTCTATTACATGCGCTTATGTAGGATGACAGACTGGGCAATTCCATCAAGTGTGTTTTGAAGGCATCAAAGATCCACCACCTTAATGATTTTTGCTCCACACTCCTTGTGGTTACGTTTCGTTTGGATGGTCAGCCTTTTGTCTACAGATCTCATGAATCACTTAAGGAAGATGCTTTGGTTTTGTCCTGAGGACATCTGAATTACTAAATCAAATGATCAAATGGCAGTTAATGAATTTCATTTTGCCATCTCTTTTGTATTGAAAGTAAAAAATGTGATCAAAGCTACTTTATAAAAATAAAGAGTGCAATTCCTCACAACAAAATATTTGTCCCCTTGAGAAACACTAAACTGATCTTATGAGTGTGCTAGCTGGAGAGAGCTGTGTTCTTTAGTGGAGGGCATACATTCTAAACTTTAAGAAAGGATCCCTTTACCTTAAATGAACAAGAACATTTTCCTATATAATGGAATAAGCCAAACTTTAACTCTGCTCAAAGAATAACGCAAGTCAGAAAACAAAAACACTATATATAAAGTCCCTTGTGGGAGTGTATCAAAAGAAACAAAACTCAAATGTGCCTCACAACATTTGCTCTGTTTGAAAGAACCTACCTCACAAATTTCTTGTATCCAAAATAAAGAGTCACAAAAACGCTATAAATTAGAATCCAGACTCAAGTGTCCTCTTTGTTTTCCCAAATCTATTTCCTAAATTTCTCTTACACAGTTTGGCTCCTTCTCACCATCAGAGGTGCTAATGGCCCTCAATGCAGCAAGACACTCTACATCACCAATGGACACGACACTTGTCCAGCATCAATATCAATCCATCAACCTAATGACTAGCTGGCCGTGCTAAGCCTCATGATAGCAACAAATCCTTCCAGGAGACACTACTACCACTATGCCTCCACCGAGTCCACAACAATGGTTCAGCTTTTGCATGTGTTCGAATGCCTCCTCAATCAGCATACATTTTTTTTTAAATATTTTTTTTTAGAAACCTTGCAAGCATTAATCAGCATAAATCTTGAGCACTAAATAGGTGTACAACCTCGATACAAGAACGAAGATGTGCAGCTTTGGGAGTTTGTGGAGGGTACAAAACCAAATAAGCTCAAAGACCTCAATCAATGACAGCCACGATACAGATTCATATGGATTTTTCAGCAGCTTTTAACAGAGTGAATGCAGAGTTACTTCCTAATCAAATCAGAGATTGGTTGGTGTGTGTCTTCTAACCTCATGTGACTTAAAGCATTTTTGATGGATCGTGACTAGACGGCTGTATTCCCATTGCTCTTTAGTACTTGCATACACCAACCTTTACGGGTCATGCAGTATTTCACTACAGAATACCAATTACATTCTAAAGACACACAGCTTCCTCTTAAAGCCAAGCTCTTTAGAAGATTACAAGTGCTCTCACAGCCACAGTGGCTCCCTACATATTTCACTGCCCCCAAGCCATTCAGAGATAGATATCTGATAAACAAGCTCACCCTTCATTTAGGATAACATGGGAATTCTCGAATTTAGCCACCCGTGCGAAGCTGACAAAAGGTCTCACACCTATAGTGAACTTGAGATCACATGAACCAACTAGCGAATCTCTTAAACAACTATTCTGGCTCCCAAATGAGGCACGCATATAGTTTAATTGCATCAGTCTAACCGATAAAGCCTTACATGGAAAAAGCCACACCAATCTCAAATGAAGAACCAATAAATATGTACAATACAGAAACTTAAGTGCCCTAATTCTGCCCCCCCAGTCATCCCAAGACTGGGAAACTATTGTAGCTTCTCTGTGATCCCAGTGACCAGATGAAAATGTTTGCAGAAAGTATACCTATAATTCAGAAAAATAACGGAGACACCTTGAGTGGGTCAGGATGCCCCTCACCTCCTATCGCTCTCCAATCCCTGAAAAATTATTAAATAAAAGTATAATACCTTCTGCACATCTGCATGTATGTTTTATTCCCTTTTGGTTTTTCCTATCCAGCAGTTATACATTTTTTTTACCCATAACCAGATATTTCATGCCTGTAGACAAACATATTTTGTTAAAGTGACTTTCAGAATGTTTTTTAAATTCACCTCAATGCAAGTAGGTAATGTGAATCTGCACCTGCCTTTTTCTGGCATGTTTAAAGAACAAAAAAAAGTTAAATGTAGCTTGGTGATAGTTTAGGAAACTGTATGCACTGGAATTATGTTTTTTAATCAAGTAAATGTTGGATTTCATTATCACCTACAGACCAAAGTATCACATTTTGAAGCCGTGTCCGTGAAAAGTGGAGTCTCCTTGGTTTGCCTCCGAACTACGCTCCGTTTGGCAATTATTCCTTCGCGTCTTACCGTTTGATAGGCCATTGTGCTGGTATCCAAGTTAAATAAATCAGGCAAGGCGTGTATTTCCTCTTTAAATGGATTCATTTTGTTTTCAATCTCAGGCAATCATTGGAAAAGCTGCCCTTAGAGCGCATATAATGGCAGACATCCAGGAAGGTCCAGGGCCTATTGATTGCTGGCTATTGGAGTATTACTATCACGTTTATTTTGATTGATGGCTTTGCTGCCTGTTGCTGAACACCGTGGGGCTGATAGAGTTTTCAGGTTACTTAGGTCCCAGTATAGAAATAATATGACACAAATGACTTTTCCACTGTAATATTACATGTGGAAATACGTGTTTATTACGTTGAAGAAGCGGTGAAGTTGACAAAGTTAGATTAAAGTTGACAAATACTTTTAAAGTAGCTTATATAGTATATAGAAATTCCCAAGTAAAGGTGCTACTATCACCTTGTGTTCGAACACGCTGTAATAAAACACACTTAGCTCCCACTCTTTTTATTAGTTGGGAAAGTGTGCGTTTATAAGTTTCTAAACATTCTATGATGGTGTCAACGGTTTTGAAGTGATACTGTTGAGCACTGTAAAATGGCTCTGTATGACGGTTGGAGTGTTGGAATTTAATGGTGGGGTTGATGTTTTTGTTATAAATTATGTTGGTGTATGGATAAATACTAATTGTGTTGGTGTAGACCTGATGTGTGAGAAAACAATGATCGCTATGTCACCCCTGTTATTACTTGAATAATCTTACAATATGATCGTATTTGAGCCAATCGTTTAAAATATTTGTAAGCATGGAGGTCTTGCAGTCAACAACGTAAAACCTTGGTAGATGTTTTCTGTGTGGGTGTATAACTATTGTTTTGGCATATGATGGTGTGTGCTGCTTTATTATGGTGTTTATGTACTATTGTATGTGTCTGCATATAGGAAAGAATGTGTGTTGTGGGTGAAGGTTGGGGGGGTGTTTGGTTAGTTGTTGATTGTCAAATAGACATATGTTTCTGGTTGTGGGTGTATGAACATAACTCGGAGGTTTTGCTATAGGGTGTGAGTGGTCATAGACAGGTGTATCGGTGCACATATAATAATACTTCAGAAGTCATACAGGATGATGGCTGTAGGACTGTGGCTGTGTTGTCATATGGTGTTGGGTAGAGCTGTAAGCCTGTGAGTGTGGGTGGATTGTATGAAGGCTTTGAGGATGGTGGGGTGATTGCCTATAATGTGCACAACTATGATTGCATAGTGTGGTATTTTTTGTTTGAAGAGGTGTGTGATGCAATGAATACTGTAAACTTAGGGTGGGTATTAAGGCTGACTTTGTAGGTGGGATTGGGACACCAGGTGAAGGTAGCACCATAACCTGGTATTTTCTTTACTTTATTATGCCAAAGCCACTCTAAACATATTCGTCAACCTTAATTTCATTTCATATTTAGTCTATTAGGGAATGTCTTTTTTTTTTTTTTCCAAATTATTTTTTTATTAAGAAATACCTTCACCTTGCATCACAACCTCATCATACTATGTCAGCCTTAACTCTCACTCCTTTTGTTATTTCTAAACAGCTAAAACTGAGGCATGTTTGGGACTGGTAAATGCTTGTTGTGTGGATGCATCATGTTCAGTATGTTGACCTATGATATTTGGTGAGAAAGTGCATGATGCTGATCTGAACTTATATGATGGTAGTTGTTTGAATGTACAATGGCAGGGGAGATAACATAGGAGTGGCTAAGTGGGTGTATGGTGGTGACTGTGGGGTATTTCATGGTGCAGTTGGTAGGTCTGATAGGGCATCTGTAGACGTATACTGTTGGTTGTAGGAACATATATTGGTTTGTGTGCAGTGGTTGTTGTAGATATAGACATTTAATGGTGGTTGTATGGAATTATGTTGTTGAGTGTATGACTGAGGGGGGTAAACTAGCTTATAATTATGTTTGTGTGGTCATTAACGGTGGGTGGGCAGTTTATATATGATGTTGGCCCAGTGGCCCTATGATGCTGGGTGTATTGTCATAGGATACTGGGTTGACAAATGTGTGACCGTGAGTGTGTAGAATTATGGTGTTGGGTGTGTAGATATTTGATGTGTTGGCATATTAGTTGCGTGGATCTATGATTGATAAATTGGCATATGATGGTGTAGGAGGCTGGACTGGCTTGTAGTGAGTACCAAGGGGTACTTGCACCAGGCCCAGTTATCCCTTATTAGTGTATAGGGTGTCTAGCAGCTTAGGCTGATAGATAATGGTAGCTTAGCAGAGCAGCTTAGGCTGAACTAGGAGACGTGTGAAGCTACTACAGTACCACTTAGTGTCATATGCACAATATCATAAGAAAACACAATACACAGTTATACTAAAAATAAAGGTACTTTATTTTTATGACAATATGCCAAAGTATCTTAGAGTGTACCCTCAGTGAGAGGATAGGAAATATACACAAGATATATATACACAATAGCAAAAATATGCAGTATAGTCTTAGAAAACAGTGCAAACAATGTATAGTTACAATAGGATGCAATGGGGAAACATAGGGATAGGGGCAACACAAACCATATACTCCAAAAGTGGAATGCGAACCACGAATGGACCCCAAACCTATGTGACCTTGTAGAGGGTCGCTGGGACTATTAGAAAATAGTGAGAGTTAGAAAAATAACCCTCCCCAAGACCCTGAAAAGTGAGTGCAAAGTGCACTAAAGTTCCCCTAAGGACAAAGTAGTCGTGTTAGAGGAATAATGCAGGAAAGACACAAACCAGCAATGCAACAACTGTGGATTTCCAATCTAGGGTACCTGTGGAACAAGGGGACCAAGTCCAAAAGTCACAAGCAAGTCGGAGATGGGCAGATGCCCAGGAAATGCCAGCTGCGGGTGCAAAGAAGCTTCGACTGGACAGAAGAAGCTGAGGTTTCTGCAGGAACGAAAAGGGCTAGAGACTTCCCCTTTGGTGGACGGATCCCTCTCGCCGTGGAGAGTCGTGCAGAAGTGTTTTCCCGCCGAAAGAACGCCAACAAGCCTTGCTAGCTGCAAATCGTGCGTTTGGCGTTTTTGGACGCTGCTGGGGCCCAGGAGGGACCAGGAGGTCGCAAATTGGATCTGAAGAGAGAGGGGACGTCGAGCAAGACAAAGAGCCCTCACTGAAGCAGGTACCACCTGGAGAAGTGCCAGAAACAGGCACTACGAGGATGCGTGAAACGGTGTTCGCCGAAGTTGCACAAAGGAGTCCCCCGTCGCCGGAGACCAACTTAGAAAGTCGTGCAATGCAGGTTAGAGTGCCGTGGACCCAGGCTTGGCTGTGCACAAAGGATTTCCGCCGGAAGTGCACAGGGGCCGGAGTAGCTGCAAAGTCGCGGTTCCCAGCAATGCAGCCCAGCGAGGTGAGGCAAGGACTTACCTCCACCAAACTTGGGCTGAAGAGTCACTGGACTGTGGGGGTCACTTGGACAGAGTCGCTGGATTCGAGGGACCTCGCTCGTCGTGCTGAGAGGAGACCCAAGGGACCGGTAATGCAGCTTTTTGGTGCCTGCGGTTGCAGGGGGAAGATTCCGTCGACCCACAGGAGATTTCTTCGGAGCTTCTGGTGCAGAGAGGAGGCAGGCTACCCCCACAGCATGCACAAGCAGGAAAACAGTCGAGAAGGCGGCAGGATCAGCGTTACAGAGTTGCAGTAGTCGTCTTTGCTACTATGTTGCAGGTTTGCAGGCTTCCAGCGCGGTCAGCGGTCGTTTCCTTATCAGAAGGTGAAGAGAGAGATGCAGAGGAACTCGGATGAGCTCTTGCATTCGTTATCTAAAGTTTCCCCAGAGACAGAGTCCCTAAATAGCCAGAAAAGAGGGTTTGGCTACTTAGGAGAGAGGATAGGCTACTAACACCTGAAGGAGCCTATCAGCAGGAGTCTCTGACGTCACCTGGTGGCACTGGCCACTCAGAGCAGTCCAGTGTGCCAGCAGCACCTCTGTTTCCAAGATGGCAGAGGTCTGGAGCACACTGGAGGAGCTCTGGACACCTCCCAGGGGAGGTGCAGGTCAGGGGAGTGGTCACTCCCCTTTCCTTTGTCCAGTTTCGCGCCAGAGCAGGGGCTAAGGGGTCCCTGAACCGGTGTAGACTGGCTTATGCAGAATTGGGCACATCTGTGCCCAAGAAAGCATTTCCAGAGGCTGGGGGAGGCTACTCCTCCCCTGCCTTCACACCATTTTCCAAAGGGAGAGGGTGTCACACCCTCTCTCAGAGGAAGTTCTTTGTTCTGCCATCCTGGGCCAGGCCTGGCTGGACCCCAGGAGGGCAGATGCCTGTCTGAGGGGTTGGCAGCAGCAGCAGCTGCAGTGAAACCCCAGGAAGGGCAGTTTGGCAGTACCAGGGTCTGTGCTACAGACCACTGGGATCATGGGATTGTGCCAACTATGCCTGGATGGCATAGAGGGGGCAATTCCATGATCATAGACATGTTACATGGCCATATTCGGAGTTACCATTGTGAAGCTACATATAGGTAGTGACCTATATGTAGTGCACGCGTGTAATGGTGTCCCCGCACTCACAAAGTTCAGGGAATTGGCTCTGAACAATGTGGGGGCACCTTGGCTAGTGCCAGGGTGCCCTCACACTAAGTAACTTTGCACCTAACCTTTACCAGGTAAAGGTTAGACATATAGGTGACTTATAAGTTACTTAAGTGCAGTGTAAAATGGCTGTGAAATAACGTGGACGTTATTTCACTCAGGCTGCAGTGGCAGGCCTGTGTAAGAATTGTCAGAGCTCCCTATGGGTGGCAAAAGAAATGCTGCAGCCCATAGGGATCTCCTGGAACCCCAATACCCTGGGTACCTCAGTACCATATACTAGGGAATTATAAGGGTGTTCCAGTAAGCCAATGTAAATTGGTAAAAATGGTCACTAGCCTGTCAGTGACAATTTGGAAAGAAATGAGAGAGCATAACCACTGAGGTTCTGGTTAGCAGAGCCTCAGTGAGACAGTTAGTCACTACACAGGTAACACATTCAGGCACACTTATGAGCACTGGGGCCCTGGGTTACCAGGGTCCCAGTGACACATACAACTAAAACAACATATATACAGTGAAAAATGGGGGTAACATGCCAGGCAAGATGGTACTTTCCTACAGATCGTAGATGTACTGGTGAAATATTTGCTTTGTAGATCTAGCATATTGGTTGTGTTGGCTTATAAAAGTATGTGTGGGGGGCATATGATGGTTGGTGTGCTAAAGTAAGATGGTGGATTACTTGATGCATGATGTTGGTTGTGGGTGTTTTGGTGTATGATGTTGATTGTGGGGGATGTATGTTGGGGTTAGTAGGCATCTGATTGTGGTTCTATGGACACATGATGGCAGGTGTGTGTGGATCTGTAATCTTTCTTGTGTTAATGTCCGATGCTAGATGCAATTGTGCATGATGTTGTTAGGTGGATGGATGATGGTGGATGTGTTGGCTGAGAAACAACACCACCTTCCCAGACATCTGGAAACATGCGGAGATAAACCCTCTACAGACCCAACGGAACTGAAAAGCTACAGGCCTATCTCAGCACTCCTTTTTCCAGCAAAGATATTTGGAAAAGCGATCAACGCACAGCTCACTGACTTCATCAAGACCAACCACATCCTCGACCCCTCCCAGTCTGGATTCAGGAGCAACCACAGCACCGAAACCACACTCCCAGCAGCCACGGATGACATCCGCTCTCTACTGGAAAGTGGCAAAACAGCAGCCCTCATCCTCCTCGAACTCTCCGCCGCCATCAACACCATCTCCCACACCCCTTGTGCACCATACTACACGACGCCGGCATCCACAGCAGAGCCCTGGAGTGGATCCGCTCCTTCCTCACCAG